>NC_041388.1:398062203-398372477 GCF_002162155.2 Triticum dicoccoides | reverse complement strand
CGATGGTGATCATGACGGTGCTTCAGAGATGGAGATCACAAGCACAAGATGATGATGACCATATCATATCACTTATATTGATTGCATGTGATGTTTATCTTTTTATGCATCTTATCTTGCTTTGATTGACGGTAGCATTATAAGATGATCTCTCACTAAATTATCAAGAAGTGTTCTCCCTGAGTATGCACCGTTGCCAAAGTTCGTCGTGCCCAGACACCACGTGATGATCGGGTGTGATAAGCTCTACGTCCATCTACAACGGGTGCAAGCCAGTTTTGCACACGCAGAATACTCAGGTTAAACTTGACGAGCCTAGCATATGCAGATATGGCCTCGGAACACGGAGACCGAAAGGTCGAGCGTGAATCATATAGTAGATATGATCAACATAACGATGTTCACCATTGAAAACTACTCCATCTCACGTGATGACCGGTCATGGTTTAGTTGATTTGGATCATGTAATCACTTAGAGGATTAGAGGGATGTCTATCTAAGTGGGAGTTCTTAAATAATATGATTAATTGAACTTAAATTTATCATGAACTTAGTACCTGATAGTATCTTGCTTCTTTATGTTGATTGTAGATAGATGGCTCGTGCTGTTGTTCCGTTGAATTTTAATGCGTTCCTTGAGAAAGCAAAGTTGAAAGATGATGGTAGCAATTACACGGACTGGGTCCATAACTTGAGGATTATCCTCATTGCTGCACAGAAAAATTACGTCTTGGAAGCACCGCTGGGTGCCAGGCATGCTGCTGGAGCAACACCAGATGTTATGAACGTCTGGCAGAGCAAAGCTGATGACTACTCGATAGTTCAGTGTGCCATGCTTTACGGCTTAGAATCGGGACTTCAACGACGTTTTGAACGTCATGGAGCATATGAGATGTTCCAGGAGTTGAAGTTAATATTTCAAGCAAATGCCCGAATTGAGAGATATGAAGTCTCCAATAAGTTCTATAGCTGCAAGATGGAGGAGAACAGTTCTGTCAGTGAGCATATACTCAAAATGTCTGGGTATAATAATCACTTGATTCAATTGGGAGTTAATCTTCCGGATGATTGCGTTATTGACAGAATTCTCCAATCACTACCACCAAGCTACAAGAGCTTCATGATGAACTATAATATGCAAGGGATGAACAAGACTATTCCCGAGCTCTTCGCAATGCTGAAAGCTGCGGAGGTAGAAATCAAGAAGGAGCATCAAGTGTTGATGGTTAACAAGACCACTAGTTTCAAGAAAAAGGGCAAAGGGAAGAAAAAGGGGAACTTCGAGAAGAACGGCAAGCAAGTTGCTGCTCAAGAGAAGAAACCCAAGTCTGGACCTAAGCCTGAAACTGAGTGCTTCTACTGCAAGCAGACTGGTCACTGGAAGCGGAACTGCCCCAAGTATTTGGCGGATAAGAAGGATGGCAAGGTGAACAAAGGTATATGTGATATACATGTTATTGATGTGTACCTTACTAGAGCTCGCAGTAGCACCTGGGTATTTGATACTGGTTCTGTTGCTAATATTTGCAACTCGAAACAGGGACTACGGAATAAGCGGGCACTGGCAAAGGACGAGGTGACGATGCGCGTGGGAAATGGTTCCAAAGTTGATGTGATCGCGGTCGGCACGCTACCTCTACATCTACCTTCGGGATTAATATTAGACCTAAATAATTGTTATTTGGTGCCAGCGTTGAGCATGAACATTATATCTGGATCTTGTTTAATGCGAGGCGGTTATTCATTTAAATCAGAGAATAATGGTTGTTCTATTTATATGAGTAATATCTTTTATGGTCATGCACCCTTGAAGAGTGGTCTATTCTTATTGAATCTCGATAGTAGTAATACACATATTCATAATGTTGAAGCCAAAAGATGCAGAGTTGATAATGAAAGTGCAACTTATTTGTGGCACTGTCGTTTAGGTCATATCGGTATAAAGCGCATGAAGAAACTCCATACTGATGGACTTTTGGAACCACTTGATTATGAATCACTTGGTACTTGCGAACCGTGCCTCATGGGCAAGATGACTAAAACACCATTCTCCGATACTATGGAGAGAGCAACAGATTTGTTGGAAATCATACATACCGATGTATGTGGCCCGATGAATATTGAGGCTCGTGGCGGATATCGTTATTTTCTCACCTTCACAGATGATTTAAGCAGATATGGGTATATCTACTTAATGAAACATAAGTCTGAAACATTTGAAAAGTTCAAAGAATTTCAGAGTGAAGTTGAAAATCATCGTAACAAGAAAATAAAGTTTCTACGATCTGATCGTGGAGGAGAATATTTGAGTTACGAGTTTGGTGTACATTTGAAAAACTGTGGAATAGTTTCGCAACTCACGCCACCCGGAACACCACAGCGTAATGGTGTGTCCGAACGTCGTAATCGTACTTTACTAGATATGGTGCGATCTATGATGTCTCTTACTGATTTACCACTATCATTTTGGGGATATGCTTTAGAGACGGCCGCATTCACGTTAAATAGGGCACCATCAAAATCCGTTGAGACGACGCCTTATGAACTGTGGTTTGGCAAGAAACCAAAGTTGTCGTTTCTTAAAGTTTGGGGCTGCGATGCTTATGTGAAAAAGCTTCAACCTGATAAGCTCGAACCCAAATCGGAGAAATGTGTCTTCATAGGATACCCAAAGGAGACTATTGGGTACACCTTCTATCACAGATCCGAAGGCAAGACATTCGTTGCTAAGAATGGATCCTTTCTAGAGAAGGAGTTTCTCTCGAAAGAAGTGAGTGGGAGGAAAGTAGAACTTGACGAGGTAACTGTACCTGCTCCCTTACTGGAGAGTAGTTCATCACAGAAAACTGTTTCAGTGACACCTACACCAGTTAGTGAAGAAGCCAATGATAATAATCATGAAACTTCAGATCAAGATACTGCTGAACCTCGTAGATCAACGAGAGTAAGATCCACACCAGAGTGGTACGGTAATCCTATTCTGGAAGTCATGATACTAGATCATGATGAACCTACGAACTATGAAGAAGCGATGGTGAGCCCAGATTCCGCAAAGTGGCTTGAAGCCATGAAATCTGAGATGGGATCCATGTATGAGAACAAAGTATGGACTTTGGTTGACTTGCCCGATGATCGGCAAGCAATTGAGAATAAATGGATCTTTAAGAAGAAGACTGACGCTGATGGTAATGTTACTGTCTACAAAGCTCGACTTGTCGCAAAAGGTTTTCGGCAAGTTCAAGGGATTGACTACGATGAGACCTTCTCACCTGTAGCGATGCTTAAGTCCGTCCGAATCATGTTAGCAATTGCCGCATTTTATGATTATGAAATTTGGCAGATGGATGTCAAAACTGCATTCCTGAATGGATTTCTGGAAGAAGAGTTGTATATGATGCAACCGGAAGGTTTTGTCGATCCAAAGGGAGCTAACAAAGTGTGCAAGCTCCAGCGATCCATTTATGGACTGGTGCAAGCCTCTCGGAGTTGGAATAAACGTTTTGATAGTGTGATCAAAGCATTTGGTTTTATACAGACTTCCGGAGAAGCCTGTATTTACAAGAAAGTGAGTGGGAGCTCTGTAGCATTTCTGATATTATATGTGGATGACATATTGCTGATTGGAAATGATATAGAATTTCTGGATAGCATAAAGGGATACTTGAATAAAAGTTTTTCAATGAAAGACCTCGGTGAAGCTGCTTACATATTAGGCATTAAGATCTATAATAATAGATCAAGACGCTTAATTGGACTTTCACAAAGCACATACCTTGACAAGATTTTGAAGAAATTCAAAATGGATCAAGCAAAGAAAGGATTCTTGCCTGTATTACAAGGTGTGAAGTTGAGTAAGACTCAATGCCCGACCACTGCAGAAGATAGAGAGAATATGAAAGATGTTCCCTATGCATCAGCCATAGGCTCTATCATGTATGCAATGCTGTGTACCAGACCTGATGTGTGCCTTGCTATAAGTTTAGCAGGGAGGTACCAAAGTAATCCAGGAGTGGATCACTGGACAGCGGTCAAGAACATCCTGAAATACCTGAAAAGGACTAAGGATATGTTTCTCGTATATGGAGGTGACAAAGAGCTCACCGTAAAAGGTTACGTTGATGCAAGCTTTGACACTGATCCGGACGATTCTAAATCGCAAACCGGATACGTGTTTACTTTAAACGGTGGAGCTATCAGTTGGTGCAGTTCTAAACAAAGCGTCGTAGCGGGATCTACATGTGAAGCGGAGTACATAGCTGCTTCGGAAGCAGCAAGCAGCAAACGAAGGAGTCTGGATGAAGGAGTTCATATCCGATCTAGGTGTCATACCTAATGCATCGGGTCCAATGAAAATCTTTTGTGACAATACTGGTGCAATTGCCTTGGCAAAGGAATCCAGATTTCACAAAAGGACCAAACACATCAAGAGACGCTTCAACTCCATCCGGGATCTGGTCCAGGTGGGAGACATAGAGATTTGCAAGATACATACGGATCTGAATGTTGCAGACCCGTTGACTAAGCCTCTTCCACGAGCAAAACATGATCAGCACCAAAGCTCCTTGGGTGTTAGAATCATTACAGTGTAATCTAGATTATTGACTCTAGTGCAAGTGGGAGACTGAAGGAAATATGCCCTAGAGGCAATAATAAAGTTATTATTTATTTCCTTATAATCATGATAAATGTTTATTATTCATGCTAGAATTGTATTAACCGGAAACATAATACATGTGTGAATACATAGACAAACAAAGTTTCACTAGTATGCCTCTACTTGACTAGCTCGTTAATCAAAGATGGTTATGTTTCCTGACCATGAACAATGAGTTGTTATTTGAGTAACGAGATCACATCATTAGTTGAATGATCTGATTGACATGACCCATTCCATTAGCTTAGCACCTGATCGTTTAGTATGTTGCTATTGCTTTCTTCATGACTTATACATGTTCCTATGACTATGAGATTATGCAACTCCCATTTGCCGGAGGAACACTTTGGGTGCTACCAAACGTCACAACGTAACTGGGTGATTATAAAGGAGCATTACAGGTGTCTCCAAAAGTAGATGTTGGGTTGGCGTATTTCGAGATTAGGATTTGTCACTCCGATTGTCGGAGAGGTATCTCTGGGCCCTCTCGGTAATGCACATCACATAAGCCTTGCAAGCACTGCAACTAATATGTTAGTTGTGAGATGATGTATTACGGAACGAGTAAAGAGACTTGCCAATAACGAGATTGAACTAGGTATTGGATACCGACGATCGAATCTCGGGCAAGTAACATACCGATGACAAAGGGAACAACGTATGTTGTTATGCGGTCTGACCGATAAAGATCTTCGTAGAATATGTAGGAGCCAATATGGGCATCCAGGTCCCGCTATTGGTTATTGACCGGAGACGTGTCTCGGTCATGTCTACATTGTTCTCGAACCCGTAGGGTCCGCACGCTTAAGGTTACGATGACAGTTATATTATGAGTTTATGCATTTTTGATGTACCGAAGGTTGTTCGGAGTCCCGGATGTGATCACGGACATGACGAGGAGTCTCGAAATGGTCGAGACATAAAGATTGATATATTGGAAGTCTATGTTTGGACATCGGAAGTGTTCCGGGTGAAATCGGGATTTTACCGGGTTACCGAGAGGGTTACCGGAACCCCCCGGGAGCTATTTGGGCCATAGTGGGCCTTAGTGGAAAAGAGAAGGGGCTGCCCTAGATGGGCTGCGCACCACCCCCTTCCCCTAGTCCTATTAGGACTAGGAGAGGTGGCCGGCCCCCTCCTCCTCTTTTCCCCTCCGAGGAATCCTAGTTGGACTAGGATTGGAGGGGGAATCCTACTCCCAGAGGGAGTAGGACTCTCCTGCGCCTCCCCCCTTGGCCGGCCAGCCTCCCTCCTCTCCTCCTTTATATACGGAGGCAGGGGCACCTCTAAACACACAAGTTGACACAAGTTGATCCACGTGATCGATTCCTTAGCCGTGTGCGGTGCCCCCTGCCACCATATTCCTCGATAATACTGTAGCGGAGTTTAGGCGAAGCCCTGCTGCTGTAGTTCATCAAGATCGTCACCACGCCGTCGTGCTGACGAAACTCTTCCCCGACACTTTGCTGGATCGGAGTCCGGGGATCGTCATCGAGCTGAACGTGTGCTCGAACTCGGAGGTGCCGTAGTTTCGGTGCTTGATCGGTTGGATCGTGAAGACGTACGACTACTTCCTCTACGTCGTGTCATTGCTTCCGCAGTCGGTCTGCGCTGGGTACGTAGACAACACTCTCCTCTCGTTGCTATGCATCACATGATCCTGTGTGCGCGTAGGAAAATTTTTGAAATTACTACGAAACCCAACACGACCCGCATCTCCATAACACTCGACCCAAAATAGGAAGAAGCGCTCATCCAGTTCCTCCGTGAGAACTGGGACATTTTTGCATGGAAGCCCGCTGACATGCCAGGTGTTCCCAGGGGACTGGCTGAGCATCGCCTAAGAGTCGACTCGTCTGCAAAACCAGTCAAAGAGCATCTTCGGCGGTCCGCCGTCCAGAAGAGAAAGGCCATCGGTGAAGAAGTGGCTCGACTGTTGGCGGCAGGATTTATCCGAGAGATATACCACTCCGAGTGGCTCGCTAATGTCGTCATGGTTCCTAAGAAGGACAAGTCGCTCCGAATGTGCATTGATTTCAAGCACATCAACCGGGCCTGCCCGAAAGATCACTTTCCTCTCCCTCGCATAGATCAAATTGTTGACTCGACCGCGGGATGCGAGAGGTTGTCTTTTTTAGATGCTTACTCCGGGTACCACCAGATCCGTCTGTACGGGCCCGATGAGGTAAAAACAGCTTTCATCACTCCATTCGGGTGCTTCTGCTATATCACCATGCCATTCGGCCTCAAGAATGCCGGAGCCACTTTTATGCGAATGATTCAGAAGTGTCTACTCACCCAAATCAGTCGGAATGTGGAAGCTTATATGGATGATATGAAGGAAATATGCCCTAGAGGCAATAATAAAGTTATTATTTATTTCCTTATAATCATGATAAATGTTTATTATTCATGCTAGAATTGTATTTTCCGGAAACATAATACATGTGTGAATACATAGACAAACAGAGTGTCACTAGTATGCCTCTACTTGACTAGCTCGTTAATCAAAGATGGTTATGTTTCCTAACCATGAACAATGAGTTGTTATTTGATTAACGAGGTCACATCATTAGTAGAATGATCTGATTGACATGACCCATTCCATTAGCTTAGCACCTGATCGTTTAGTATGTTGCTATTGCTTTCTTCATGACTTATACATGTTCCTACGACTATGAGATTATGCAACTCCCGTTTACCGGA
The DNA here is from genome assembly GCF_002162155.2 of Triticum dicoccoides. Lineage (NCBI taxonomy): Eukaryota > Viridiplantae > Streptophyta > Magnoliopsida > Poales > Poaceae > Triticum > Triticum dicoccoides. The sequence goes on along the minus strand of NC_041388.1, from coordinate 398,365,117 downwards.
GGAACACTTTGGGTACTACCAAACGTCACAACGTAAATGGGTGATTATAAAGGAGTACTACAGGTGTCTCCAATGGTCGATGTTGGGTTGGCATATTTCGAGATTAGGATTTGTCACTCCGATTGTCGGAGAGGTATCTCTGGGCCCTCTCGGTAATACACATCACATAAGCCTTGCAAGCATTACAACTAATATGTTAGTTGTGAGATGATGTATTACGGAACGAGTAAAGAGACTTGCCAGTAACGAGATTGAACTAGGTATTGGATACCGACGATCGAATCTCGGGCAAGTAACATACCGATGACAAAGGGAACAGCGTATGTTGTTATGCGGTCTGACCGATAAAGATCTTCGTAGAATATGTAGGAGCCAATATGGGCATCCAGGTCCCGCTATTGGTTATTGACCGGAGACGTGTCTCGGTCATGTCTACATTGTTCTCGAACCCGTAGGGTCCGCACGCTTAAGGTTACGATGACAGTTATATTATGAGTTTACATGTTTTGATGAACCGAAGGAGTTCGGAGTCCCGGATGAGATCGGGGACATGACGAGGAGTCTCGAAATGGTCGAGACGTAAAGATTCATATATTGGATTATATGGTTAGGCCAAGGGGTCAAGCCCATGAGGCTTTAGATCGGTGCAAAAAGGAGTTTTGCGGAGGCCAGGGGGCCAAACGCCGGAGACCCTGGCGTCTGGCCCTGGGCCAGACGCCGAGGCCCATGGCGTCTGGGCCAGACGCCAAGGATTGTGGCGTTTGGTCCTGGAGTCCGAGTGGGACTCTTGCCTTTCGGGCAAAACCGACTTTGAGGAGGCTTTTGCTCCAAGTTTCGACCCCGGGGCTCAACATATAAATAGAGGGGCAGGGCTAGCACCAAAGACACAACAAGTTGATCCACGTGATCTATTCCTTAGCCGTGTGCGGTGCCCCCTGCCACCATATACCTCGATAATACTGTAGCGGAGTTTAGGCGAAGCCCTGCTGCTGTAGTTCATCAAGATCGTCACCACGCCGTCGTGCTGACGGAACTCTTCCCCGACACTTTGCTGGATCGGAGTCCGGGGATCGTCATCGAGCTGAACGTGTGCTCGAACTCGGAGGTGCCGTAGTTTCGGTGCTTGATTGGTTGGATCGTGAAGACGTACGACTACTTCCTCTACGTCGTGTCATCGCTTCCGCAGTCGGTCTGCGTTGGGTACGTAGACAACACTCTCCCCTCGTTGCTATGCATCACATGATCTTGCGTGTGCGTAGGAATTTTTTTGAAATTACTACGAAACCCAACACCACTTGCCTCCCGCTCCAGACATGGCTGGAGGAGGTTGAGGTGGGGAGTGCGGACTTGGGCGCTGGAGCTCGAGTGCGCAAGAATGGATAGGCGAAGGAGGAAGAAGGCGTAGGTGAAAAGGTGGATCCTTATCCCCTTATATGGGAGGACGCAACTACATGTCCCCACCAGCCTGGTAAAACTCGCTTATCTCCAAGCGTCGTAATCAATGGCGCGGTTGGGTTACCCACGCCCGTATTAATGAGAATCCCGGGATAAGGGGACATGATCTCTGATTTAACAAGACGTGCCAAGGAAACCGCCTCGCATAACGCGCTGAGGTGGGATAATGAAACGACTCAGATAAAGGCTTGGCCGTGGTGTGTCACGCTACGGAATACGTCAGCAGATTAGATTGGTGTAAATATTATTCTCTCTATGGCAATATGTGGAAACTTATTTTGCAGAGCCGGATACTATCTTTGTGTTCAAAATCTTCTATGAAGTACTTGGAGGAGGAACCCGCCTTGCAATGCCGAAGACAATCTGCGCGCCGGACTCGTCGTCATTGAAGCCTGGTTCAGGGGCTACTGAGGGAGTCCTAGATTAGGGGTGTCCGGATAGCCGGACTATACCTTCAGCCGGACTCCTGGACTATGAAGATACAAGATTGAAGACTCCGTCCCGTGTCCGGAAAGGACTTTCCTTGGCGTGGAAGGCAAGCTTGGCGATACAGATATGTAGATCTCCTACCATTGTAACCGACTCTATGTAACCCTAACCCTATCCGGTGTCTATATAAACCGGAGGGTTTAGGTCCGTAGGACAACATACACATCAACAATCATACCATAGGCTAGCTTCTAGGGTTTAGCCTCCTCGATCTCGTGGTAGATCAACTCTTGTACTACCCATATCATCAATATTAATCAAGCAGGACGTAGGGTTTTACCTCCATCGAGAGGGCCCGAACCTGGATAAAACTTCATGTCCCTCGCCTCCTGTTACCATCCGGCCTAGACGCATAGTCCGGGACCCCCTACCCGAGATCCGCCGGTTTTGACACCGACATGGAGTCTTTCGTCCAGGGAAAAAAATCATAAGCAAGCTCACGAGACGAAACTCCGCCGCCACGAGGCGGAACTTTGGTGGAACCAATCTAGGGCTCCGGTGAAGATGTTCTGCCGGGGAAACTTCCTTCCGGGAGGGGGAAATCATCACCATCGTCATCACCAACGATCCTCCCATCGGGAGGGGGTCAATCTCCATCAACATCTTCACCAGCACTATCTCATCTCAAACCCTAGTTCATCAATTGTATCCAATCTTTGTATCCAAACCTCAGATTGGTACCTGTGGGTTGCTAGTAGTGTTGATTACTCCTTGTAGTTGATGCTAGTTGGTTTACTTGGTGGAAGATCATATGTCCAGATCCATTATGCATACTAATACCCATTTGATTATGAACATGAATATGCTATGTGAGTAGTTACGTTCGTTTCTGAGGACATGGGAGAAGTCTTGCTATAAGTAGTCATGTGAATTTGGTATTCGTTAGATATTTTGATGAGACGTATGCTGTCATCCCTCTAGTGGTGTCATGTGAACGTCGAATACATGACACTTCACCATTATTTGGGCCTAGAGGGAGGCATTGGGAAGTAATAAGTAGATGATGGGTTGCTAGAGTGACAGAAGCTTAAACCCTAGTTTATGCGTTGCTTCGTAAGGGACTGATTTGGATCCATATGTTTCATGCTATGGTTAGGTTTACCTTAATACTTCTGTTGTAGTTGCGGATGCTTGCAATAGGGGTTAATCATAAGTGGAATGTTTGTCCAAGTAAGGGCAGTACCCAAGCACCGGTCCACCCACATATCAAATTATCAAAGTACCGAACGCGAATCATATGAACGTGATGAAAACTAGCTTGCCGATAATTCCCATGTGTCCTCGGTAGCGCTTTCCTTTATATAAGAGTTTGTCCAGACTTGTCCTTTGCTACAAAAAGGATTGGGCCATATTGATGCACCTTATTTACTTTTATTACTTGTTACTCGTTACAAATTACCTAATCACAAAACTATCTGTTACCGATAATTTCAGCGCTTGCAGAGAATATCTTGCTGAAAACCTCTTATCATTTCCTTCTGCTCCTCATTGGGTTCGACACTCTTACTTATCGAAAAGGCTACGATAGACCCCCTACACTTGTGGGTCATCATGGTGGTGACAGTTGGTGCCACGACAATCTCCCAGACTTGTTTGGGGAGGTCTTTAGACTCCCTGGCGCTTGTCGCCCTCCCACTTGGGTCGCTCTGGGTACCCTAGCATGGACCATCTGGTGTGCCCGTAATAAACTAGTCATTGAACGTGTGATTCCTCGCCGTGTGACTGATGCAATCTATAAAATGTGTGGTTCCCTACAGCTTTGGAGACCGCTTAGCAAGCGGCGCGACCGAGACGTCATCGACAACATCATCGCGGGTCTTCGTTCTTCAGCTTCGGTGTTCGCCCCTCCTCCGCCACCTCCACCACCACCCCCTGAGCCCGATTAGTTTTTGTATCTTTCTTTGGGGCTTGTCTCGCTGTGCTCCCAGCATGACTTTATGACTTACTTGTACTCTGTACTACTTTGTTGGATGCTTGGGTCGTTGCTTTATAATATAAAGTGTGGGGGGGGGGGAACCCTTTTTCTCATATAGGCACATTATCTTCTTTGATTTTTTGTTGCTAGCTTACCTAGCGCTTGGTAGGCATAGTATCTTCTTGATACTACATTTTGAGTTAATAAAAATGTCCTTTATAAAAAAAAATAAAAATAGCTAGATAATATTTTCATTTATGCTCATCACACTATCAAAAGAATGAATACGTAAAGGTCATACCCCGTGCTAGAAGCTCCCACAGCTCCCACACCAAGTGTAATAATCCAATAATTTTCATACCCACCTTGGTAGTTTAAAGAATGAAAACATAGACATCAATAAAACTAGTGTGAACAACATTTGATAAGGACAACACCCCCATAGGAGAGGGCTTGCCCTTCCACCTATCGAGTTTCTTTTATAATTGATTATCAATACACTTCCACTCTTTATTTAAGAGCTTACGATAGAGAACTGGGATACCGATGCATCAAAATGGAAGTGAGCACGACTCACAACTGAAAAGTTCCTTGTACTAGTGTTCAACTTCTTTGGTATTCCAAAACAAAAGAACACACTTTTATGAACACATGTATATACACCCATGACGCTTGAACATGCCATGAGTGATCACTTTGGTGCTTGCGGTTGTAGAATACAGAAAAGTGGTGTCAAATCTTTGCTTTCATATGCAATACAGTGCACTCGCTATCCATAGATGTCAGGTGTGCTAACATGGCACCGTATTTTCCGTTGGTGTACCAGTGTGGCGCGGGCCCTCTTGCAGCGGCGGACGGGTTGGCTCGCATAGTATGTGTCTCTATGCCGCTGGATCTCACCGATCAGTGAACACTACAAAGGAATAAGAGGGAATTCTTTATTTAACACTCTCTTAAAATTTATTGCCTTATTTGACACTGGATTTATTTTGCTTCTTTATTTAGCACGGTGTCTAAATTTTATACCCTTTATAACATTTTTGTCCATTTTAAGCCTTAAAGTTGTCACATGACACCTAAAAAGACCTATTTGCCTCTCAAATGATGTGTGACCAAAATTTTATGTGTATATGTGTATTCAATTCCCAAGCAAAATCAACCGACCCTCATTGGTCTTGCTGCACCTATGAACCACCGCCGGCACCGGACAGAAAATGATAGCTTAGGCCACCGATTGCACGTCGGACACGTGCTATATCTTCACGTTCACCGGCGATGTTAGCGCCTCTTCCTATGCCTCGCCAGTGCATGTACGTAAGCCGCTCATGCCCTTATCACTGTTGAGCAATAAATAATATATACACGCAAAGCTAGCTAAAAAAAAAGAGCTTTGATCAATTCTACACAAGTACTTGTACGTGAACATGGCCTGGGCTAGCTCTAGCTGTACACTGCCCACAAACTTGCATGCGTACGTAAACATGGTATCTGTTCCAGCCCTCACGCGCGCCGCACACGCGCCATGGTTGATGGAAATTTTATATAAAATCTGGCCCCAATTTCCACGAAGTGCCAGTATCGGTGGTGGTTAACAATTCGTACTGCATATTGGAGGACCGGCGCATCAATTTTGACGACCGTATTGAGACTGTATTTGTAAGTTACGGAACTATATTTCTATTTTTAATGAACGAGTTGGTGAATAGTCTACACGATTTATTTTCGCTGATTTTTTTCCGTCTCTCCTCCCACTACCCCCTCCTACCCTGGTTCATCGGTTTATTTTTTTCTCCATCCTTTATTACAACAAGAACTTTCGTAACATATAACAAATCACGGATCTAACTTCCTTAAATTATGCAAATCAATCGATTTCTTTTATTGGTTCAATTTGTATTAGGAAATAAATAACATATTTTCAGGAAACAAATAATACATTTTAATCTAACTTTCCTAACTTATCTAAATCAATCGATTTCTCTTATTAGTGAGATTTGTTTTAGGAAACAAATAACAGACACGTCACAACTTTTCTCTTAATAAATAGTTTCTTAACATTTGCAAACTTTCCTAATCTCTACTCCTAATGTCTGAGTTGGTGAATAGTCCTCCACGGTTTATTTTCGTTGATTTTTTTCGTCCCCTCCCCCATCCCATCGGTTTAGTTTCGCGTCATCCTCTCACAAAATGAAAAAAATCTGAACGGATCAGAACTTTCCATGCTGACGCAAATTATTTAGTAATATCTTTATGTGAAAGAATCAATCACAATCAACCTCTAAAGATCAAATCTAAATTAATTAATCTTACCTTAAATCGCTTAATCACATTAATTAGAAAACAAAATAACAGATTTTAAGAAAATCTCTACTCTTTGGGTCACCCCTCCGCTGGTTTTATTGTCGCACAACCGATGGACAAAAACGAGAGAAAAATCCACGCGCACTCCCTTCCTCAATCCATCGCTAGCCCTACCTCGTCTTCCGTCTCCAGCCACAGCAGCCGCCGCCGCCGCACCCCGATCCTCGCCGTCCTCCTTCTCAAGACGTCACAGTCGCCTCCCCTCCTCCGTGATTCAGCCATGTCCGCCACCGATGCACTCCTCTCCATTGCCACCGGCCAGCCTTCACATCCACGTTGTCGTTTCTCAACCTCCAATGATCTCCTCCGGGATGGATCTGTCCATGTCACTAAATTGACGCAGGGGGACCTGCACCGTCGCCATTCTTCTTCCTCCCCGATCTCCCGTCGTCGGATCTGGCCATGGCCACAACTGACGTAGCTTCCCCGCCCACCACCGACGACGCCAGCGAGGTGGCCACGGTGGTCGCTACCGGATCCATGGATGAGCTCACCCCGGCTTTCTCCTTGTTTTACTCCACGGCTGGGTCTCACCGCGGATCCATGGAGGACCAGTGCTATCCAGCTACGCAATCCCATCTAAGGCAAATCATCTACAATATTTTGTACGAGTCAATTTCATACAGAATACTTCTAGGAGGAAGTAATATATGAGTTTTCTTTTAACTTACTTGCTCTTGCTTACTCCAGTATCTTTTTGTTGACAAAGGAATCAACCGACATTCCCCTGCAGATGGCATCCCACACTTTATTTTTCTGAATCGGGCATATGAAAGGAATTTTTTAAATACTAATACACAGATTTCTCTTAGCCCCTTCTGTAATTTTTGCTTGTGAGTCTTGATTGGTGAAAAAATATTATGTCCTCCTACACTATACTTTCCTGAAACATGCATATGAAAGGAATCTCTCAAATACTAAAATACGGATTTCTCTTTACCCGTTCTGTAGTTTTAGCTTTCAAGAAATGCACAGCTGTCATGTAAACCAGTAAGGTAAAATTTTAGGCAAGCTAAAGTTGTTGCTTCTCAAGAATGTGCTATTTTGCAAATCCAAAGTTCAGTTAGAAAAGATAAAATGTTCTACGGGGTTATTGGAATGGACTAAGTTATCTTTTTATGTCAATAGTCTTAGATGATTTCCCTCTGTTTTACAATCGTTTGGTTTTTTTTTTCAATAGTATGTGCACGCTTGATAGGAATAACTAGCTCTTACATAATTCTTGGTGAAGCATGCCAGTACGACGGCCATTCCTCGTGTAAATAACTAAATTCGACATTTGCGATGTATTCTATGAGCATGCTGGTGTAGTTATGCTACCCATTGTCTAAATGGAGGGCAAATCTTCTTCCTCCCCGATCTCCCGTCATCGGATCTGGCCATGGCCACAACCGACGTAGCTTCCCCGCCCACCGCCGACGACGCCAACGAGGTGGCCACGGTGGTCGCTACCGGATCCATGGATGAGTTCACCCCGACTTTCTCCTTGTTTTACTCCACGGCTGGGTCTCACCGCGGATCCATGGAGGACCAGTGCTATCCAGCTACGCAATCCCATCTAAAGTAAAGCATCTACAATATTTTGTACGAGTCAATTTCATACAGAATAGTTCTAGGAGGAAGTAATATATGAGTTTTCTTTTAACTTACTTGCTCTTGCTTACTCCAGTATCTTTTTGTTGACAAAGGAATCAACCGACATTCCCCTACAGATGGCATCCCACACTTTATTTTTCTAAATCGGGCATATGAAAGGAATTTTTTAAATACTAATACACAAATTTCTCTTAGCCCCTTCTGTAATTTTTGCTTGTGTGTCTTGATTGGTGAAAAAATATTATGTCCTCCTACACTGTACTTTCCTGAAACATGCATATGAAAGGAATATCTCAAATACTAAAATACGGATTTCTCTTTACCCGTTCTGTAGTTTTAGCTTTCAAGAAATGCACAGCTGTCATGTAAACCAGTAAGGTAAAATTTTAGGCAAGCTAAAGTTGTTGCTTCTCAAGAATGTGCTATTTTGCAAATCCAAAGTTCAGTTAGAAAAGATAAAATGTTCTACGAGGTTATTGGAATGGACTAAGTTATCTTTTTATGTCAATAGTCTTAGATGATTTCCCTCTGTTTTACAATCGTTTGGTTTTTTTTGCATAGTATGTGCACGCTTGATAGGAATAACTAGATCTTACATAATTCTTGGTGAAGCATGCCAGTACGACGGCCGTTCCTCGTGTAAATAACTGAATTTGACATTTGCGATGTATTCTATGAGCATGCTGGTGTAGTTATGCTACCCATTGTCTAAATGGAGGGCAAATCTTCTTCCTCCCCGATCTCCCGTCGTCGAATCTGGCCATGGCCACAACCGACGTAGCTTCCCCGCCCACCACCGATGACGCCAGCGAGGTGGCCACGGTGGTCGCTACCGGATCCATGGATGAGCTCACCCCGACTTTCTCCTTGTTTTACTCCACGGCTGGGTCTCACCGCGGATCCATGGAGGACCAGTGCTATCCAGCTACGCAATCCCATCTAAAGTAAAGCATCTACAATATTTTGTACAAGTCAATTTCATACAGAATACTTCTAGGAGGAAGTAATATATGAGTTTTCTTTTAACTTACTTGCTCTTGCTTACTCCAGTATCTTTTTGTTGACAAAGGAATCAACCGACATTCCCTTGCAGATGGCATCCCACACTTTATTTTTCTGAATCGGGCATATGAAAGGAATTTTTTAAATACTAATACACAGATTTCTCTTAGCCCCTTCTGTAATTTTTGCTTGTGTGTCTTGATTGGTGAAAAAATATTATGTCCTCCTACACTGTACTTTCCTGAAACATGCATATGAAAGGAATCTCTCAAATACTAAAATACGAATTTCTCTTTACAAAAATTGACAGCATTTATGTACAAAACTAGCGAAGCATCACCATCACATCAAAGGTGATTCTACTGCTCATTAACTACCTGACTGATTCTCTTCTTTCTCCTTCACTGCAATTTTTCTCTTAAAACATCGGTCAGAGACCTTCCCTACGGAGGATATGGACATTGGTGTGGTCAGTGATGAAGGTAATTCTGTTTGTATATTCCTGTCACTTGTTCGCATACAAGAAGATATATGTTGTTTTTCTTTTTTTATGTTCTATCAATTATTTCCATGGTTATCTCTGACACAGCTATAAAATGATCTTTTCGGACCAGTTAAATTAGCTCAAGTTGGCATTTAGTTTAGTTCAAGTAAAGTTTTGGCTGCCAGTTTAGTTCAGTTCAGTTAGGAGCCAATGTTTGTCATTCTAGCTATATGATATGATGTCTACAGATTTCCCTTTTCTCTTTTCGTGTAATGTAATTCCAAACTATTTAGGTTAGCCACTGCCACTAATTCTCTAATGGATATGCCATGTGCATAGGATGGGTGCACTGTTTTTTCTTTATCTTCATCTGAATTAAATCCATCCAGTGTGTACGCAGGAATAAAGAAATGTAGCTGAACACTAAGCATCAATCCTCGCAAATGCTATATTAAAGTAATGTATCAATTCCATTGTTATTTACACAAAGGGATGCATTAAAACCCGTGGGATCATGGCTCGTTCAGCTTGAACGGAAGCCAGCTCTCCGGCTGTTGCATTTAAATAATAATATCTTCATTTCGCAACTATGTTTATTTTTCATTGTTTTTCAGAGTATTTGTGATGTATCCTTCACTTACCGAGCAACGGGGTTGTCACAGATACTGGTAGAGGGCTTGGTGGACTACCGCAAAAATGGAGCACTCACTAAATTACAATAGTAATTGTCTACAATACCACATATGTATATGTGTGAACAAGCTATATAGATATATGTATGTAAGATGTATATTCTGTTCCAGATTATATTGTGAGACTATGAGCCGCATCTGTTTTTTGTGCAAATTTTGCTTTTATTTTGAAATTGCCCCCCCCCCCCTGGTTGCTCTGCCGCTGTAGCCGCTCATCGCCGTTGAATTTTGACGTAATGCCCAATGTAGTGCCATAAATCTCATTGTATCGTATAAACCTGATCTCATTGTATTGCATATTTTAATTTTGTTGATGCATCAAGGCGTTGCTAATTGTTGCCAAGTGACATCTACGGTGCCAACGGAGCAAATAAAGTTAGTGTGATGAAATACATGTCAGGGAGGATGTAGGACATGCACAACGGAATGGGGATATTTAGGATGTGACGAAAAACTACATGCTATGGCGGAGAGACATGGAGTAGAGCCAAGTACCGTGATGGGCGGAGATGAGATGAGGAAGAGAAGATGAAGATTTGTGCCGTCGGAAACAAACACAACATGATTTAGAAGACAAGGGCGCGGTTCCTCTCTCCTTGCCGCGTCACACCTCCGTGCCTCGTATAGATGACAAGGCCACATCCATCCTCGTTGCGCCACACCTTTGTGCCCGATTTAGGCGACTAGGGTGTCGTCAGCGGCGAGCCCTTCTGCATCGACCAGTCGGATCCGGCTGTCCAGGATGCCAGACCGGTAGGCGCGCAGACTTGGTGCCGATGTGGTGGCGCGAGAGATTGTCAGCATAGAAGGAGGCCGCCAATGAGGTGGCGACGAGAGGAGGTTGTAGGTGACACCATTCAGAGAAGGTAGGTTATGGGGACATCAGGTGGCGGGTTCGACCAGTGGTAGGGAGACGAAGGGCCAGTCGACGCCATGGAGGGTAGAGGAGGATGTGGCGACACCGTTGTTGGAAGGGAGGCAGTGGGGATAGGAGCGGACACGTGGCTGTAGGAGGAGAAATTTCCGCGTGAAGCATATTCATATGTTGGTAACATTGTTTGATAGCTGACCTGGGTAGACAACAACATCTCATCCTGCAACTTGGTAAGTAAGGTCTCTTGTCCATTGTAGTCATGATTTATGGTTTTTAAACGTTACCACTTGTAGATTTATCTTTTATATGCATTCGTCGGCCGATACATATCATAGTCATCAGAGATTAAAACTTTGAGGTATTTAGTGAAATTACAAAGATTTGCGAGAGAATTCAACGACACACTCAAAATTACGCAACCCGTCTGAAATTCAGATATATCTAGATGGCAATATATATTTCCGGTTGGTATTCTAACGAGCACGAATAGATAAATTTATATATTTCATTATCATAACATTCAAGATACAAGCATTTGACTTTGTCTTCATCATATTCAAGATAATATTAAGTTAGAAAATTGCAGGGATATGTCTGGCTATTTTGTTTTGATTTCATGCTCTTGTTAAACGGTAAAAAAATTGGGTACGTCCGATTTGCACGGTTAGTATTCTTTGTTGCACATTTTTAGACCTTACACAAAAGAATATTCATACTAACTAGGTATATTGCTTTTGCATGATGGTTATCAGTTGCGGAAGAAGACTTTTATTATACTTGAACAAATATAATGTGAATGAAGCTAAAGATAAATTTTTGATATTGTGTGAGAATATCTTAAGCGCATCAAACAGATCTTAATTCGTAACACATTAATAGTTAGATTAACGTTCTTTATGTATACATTGTCAAATTACCTTTAATCAACTTACATTGCAAGTGAATTGGACTTCAATTATTATCCAACTGTTACTACCTATTTTTTTATACATGTGAAATTTAATATGTATTATATTTATATAACTCCAGCAAAATATTTCGAAAGCCCGTAGCAACGCACGGGCATTCTACTAGTTGAGACAGTTCATGAGTTAGAGGACAGTTCTAAACATCGTCAACTACTTTAGAGACCACATAATGCATTTTACTTGAAATTTTTGGTCACATACCCACGAGGGGCAAATAGGTCTTTTCATGTGTCATTTAACACTGTTAAGGCTTAAAATGGACAGAAGTGTTATAAAGGGCATAAAATTTAGACAGGGTGTTATATAAGGAAGAAATAGTTTTACAGTGTTAAATAGGGAAACAAAATTTAAAATAGTGTTACATAAGGAATTTTCTCAAAGAATAATTGATATGAAAAATGGTAGCCTCCGGGGGACAAACCGATGACATCGTCGTTATCCCGTCAGTTGTGCTAGCCACCTCCACCCAGTGACTCCAATGTATAGATATGATAACTAGGCTTTATCTCTTGTAACCAAACAAAGTCGTGGGGCTTAGATGGGTTGCAATCAGTATGGCCTATTTTCCACAGGTTAGTTTTTTTTCCTTTTTAAAAATTATGTAAATCATAACCACATTAATGAATATAAATATAAATGATATACATACAAATAAAATAATATTCTTTAAAAAATTTGTGTAGTTTAAAAAGTATTCATGTGTTATTTTAAACTATTCATATAATTTAAATCATATTTATGAATTACCAAAAAAATTGTATAATTTAAATAATATTCTTTTGATGATCGGCATCACACTAGACTCGTATTTATCTTTCCATAGATAATTTCCTATTTATTTTATTTAAAAATAATTTTTGGGAAACACACAAACTTTATTAAAAAAATGTGAACACATTTTAAAACGAAATGAACATTTTCTTAAAGCATGACACTTTTACATACATATTTATATTTTATAAAACGCAAAATTTTAAAATTATATAGAAAAGTATTTAAATTTATAAAGCTTTTTATAGTTACACCAATATATGTTATTAAATACATGAACACCTTTTTAAATTATACAAACATTTTTATAATTCATATAATATATTTAGTTGTATGAATATATGATAGGTGAAAATTCAAACGATTTTTTAAAAATAAGTTATTTTATTTGTATGATTATTATTTCATAAACGCAAACTTTCACATCTGTTTTCATTGTTGTGATTATAATTTACATATAGTGTTTACATATTTCAAAAAAATTGAAATAGTTTTTTTAGGCTAAACACTTGCTTTATTGATAAATGTCCAAATACATTTCAAAAAAATTGAAAAGACTAATATATAAAAACGGGTCACCCTGATTGCAGCCCGTTCAGCCCCATGAGTGTGTGCTCAGTCCATGTGTTGTAATAGCATTGCTTGCATTTTTCTCAAAAGAAGCATCACTTGCATTGGTTTACAAGACATAAAATCTAGTTATAAGCATGGGCACATGAGGTTGAGTATCCAACGCCGCGGGAGGGATGGCGCGTGGTCGGCGGTTTCATTTTTCATATGAATTATTTCTTGGTGTTGTTCACTGACAGCTGGACCCAACAACCAACCAGAATGTTCCGCCGCTGAGCGGGCCCCTCAACATGTGGGCATGGCAACATAAATATGGTGCCACACCATCATATTTAATGCCTATATTAGACCCGTGTACCAAGATTTTAAATCATTTTTCTGTATTGTAAAACTACAAGCACCAAAGTGATCCTCGATGAGAAGTTCAAGCGCCAACGATTAATTTACCTCTTTATAAAAGTTAATCTTGAGGCCTAATAATTGTTCAAAAGATGTTTGGACGGTGTTGGATGAAGATGAAGTGAACCACCAACCCGGTCGTCCCCTTTAACCCTACCCTACCCAACTAGGACATCAAGCGTATCCGCGGAGAAGACTAGTATAGGATCAGCCCTTTAGGTGAGATCGTAGGATCAACCCAAACATTTCATATTTAGACAATCCAAAAAAATCTGAAAAAAAAAAATGTACAACATACACGCGGGGCATGTCTATAACTACAAAAAAATCAGCTCAAAACTCGATCTACAGTTAGAGATTCGAAAAAGACAAGTTCAACTATGAATAGTGTCAGCATTGGGGTGAATAGTATTTGATACTATTCACATCTGATTTTGTCTTTTTCGGTCCAATAAGTATAGTTCGAATTAGGAGCTAGAACTTTTTAAGCTTGTACATCACACATGAATGTGTGTCTCCAATTTTTTTTCCTAATTTTTGAACATCTTTTGTACCCTTAAAAAATTTGATCCCATTGATCTCACCTAAGAACAGATCCTACACAAGTCCTCCCCGAGTATCCGCAACGGTGTTAGAGAGGCGACACGGGAGGGATGGATGTCATGCCATGAGGTGCCCGTAGCAGGACGGCGCGTCTAGCATTTATAACAGGCTCCCCTATTTCGGCTGCTATTGCTACGCATGAACGCATCTCCTTGACATTTCCATGTCGCATCGCCATCCCTGTACTGTCCTCTTCTCGCTCCTTCGCCGCCTCAGCTTGACTTTTGAGGCATTTTCTCTGCGATCGCATGAAGAAAGCCAGTTCGTTCACGAATCCTCACCCTCAACCGCAGCACATGCAAGGTCACACGGGACGAAATACGAGTCGCAAACAAGCGCCGGAGCACGCGCACTGGACGAACACGCTGCCTGCCTATATAGAGAGCTGGCCACTGCACACTCTCACTCTCAGAGTCTCACACCCACACCGCTCGGCCATCAAAACTTCACAAAGATGCCGAGGTCCACCAGCCGCCTCCTTCCGCTCGCGCTAGCGGCGAGCCACCTGCTGCTCGCCGGCGCCGGCGCCGGCTGCGGGCCGAGCGGCACGCTCCGGCCGAGCCGGGGCCACTCGTGCGAGGACTGCTGCAAGGCCGGGCAGGCCTACCCGACGTACACGTGCTCGCCGCCGGTCTCCTCGTCCACCCGTGCGGTCATGACGTTGAACGACTTCGACGCGGGCGGCGACGGCGGGGACCCGTCGGAGTGCGACGGCGCGTTCCACCACAACTCGGAGCGCGTGGTGGCGCTGTCCACGGGGTGGTACAGCGGGGGCTCCCGCTGCGGCAAGAGCATACGGATCCGGGCCAACGGCAGGTCCGTGCTGGCCAAGGTCGTCGACGAGTGCGACACCGTCAACGGGTGCGACCGCGAGCACGCCTTCCAGCCGCCGTGCCGCAACAACGTCGTGGACGCCTCCCAGGCGGTCTGGGACGCGCTGGGCATCACCGGGGAGGAGGTCGGCGAGTACAACGTCACTTGGGCGGATGCATGACCTATATATGGTGCATGGACGAATAAAGTGCACGTCCGAACCCAAAATGAATAAAAGGAGTTTGTAAGGGCCGCCTATTTAACAGGGCATCTGAATTTTCTTTTGGCTTAAGTCGATTTTCCCAGCCATCCAACGAGCCGTTAGCGGGCAGCGTGCGGGCCACGTGGCAGGTACGCTTTGCCCTGAGTTGCACTGTAATCCGACTGCTTTGCCGAGGCAACTTCGGCTTACCGGAGTGTACGCCGTGTGGGCTGTTTAAGCTGAATGTCTGAACGCGGTGTTCACGGCGTACACGTAGATAAGCCGAGTACCACCTGTTTGTCGTGTGCCATCATATAAGCCGTAAATTAACCCGTGTTTCAACACTCGGCTTACCATATGATACTAGGCCACGTGTGTTTTTCCTGTAGTGGCTGCAGCATTTTCGGAGATGTGGCTAGTTTTTTCTTCTTCTTTTTGGGGGGCGGGCAGATGTGGCTAGTTGCGGCTCAGGCTGGACAGAGCGAGCGGGCTTTTCGGTGACACGTTCAGGACCGGGCCATACAGTCCTGGCCCGCTCAAGAAATTGACCGATCCGGTTAGAGAATTTCAGCCCGAAATTTAGCTCGGTCTGGTCTGGTCTTTAACCGGTCCGACCGAGCGGACCGAAGCGCGCTGCCGGCTGTTCATGTCATCGCGGCCAGCGGCGACACCATGCTCTGGCCGGTGAGATCCGCGCGCTGCGAGTCCGACGGCGACGCCCCGACGTCCTTCTCCCGCATGGCGGCGCCCCTCCTCAACTTGTTTCCTTTTATTGAGTCCAACAAAGAAGGAAACGCTGTCACACCCGTGATTATCGAGAGGAACAGGGACAAGAGGCAGTCACGTCCTACCGTTTTGTTTTCCTTTTAACCGAGAGAAAATATAGAGAACGAGATAAACATGATTCGATCCGATAATTAAGGCGCCTTCCCACGTCAATTCCTCGCTGCCGTTCCTTTTATTTGCCACTAATGAGAGAAATGGGTTCAATCCAATAATCAGGCGCCATCCCATGATGCAGTTTCCTTTTATTTAGTCGAACATGCAGAAAACAGAAGGAACGAGAGAGAGAAAATGGTTCGATCCGACAATCACGGTGTCATCCCAATACCAACTTCACGTCAGAATTGATCCGTCAATTATGGCAAGGCCCGTACACAGAGAATCGTGGGCTAATGCACGCGCTAAACTACTTGCATGGTACAGAAAAATCTGCTAAGGAACACACCATGGCCGCTGTCCAGCGCACTTCCTACGGCACGTCGTCCACCTCGCCTTCAGCGCTCGCGCACGTCGTCCAGCCCACCAAAGCACCCGCGCCGCCGCGCGCATCGTGCACCTCGCCACTGCACCAGAGGACGTCGTCGCCGGTGATGTTTGGTCGGTCCGCTCGGTCCGGCCCGAGCTTCGCCGCCGCCGGTCTGGTCCGGTTGGTCCGTCCGGTCCGCCGGCGGCCGGTCCAAACAATGACTCGGTCAGGGACCGGACCGTGTCCGCCCTGAGTTGCGGCCTAGGCGTGGCAAAATGTTAACGGGTGGAGGTGGAGGTGGGGCGTTTCATTTTTGACCGCCAGTGAGATCTCTAATGAGAGGCAGGGTTTGGAGGAGTGGTAGTGGGGAAAGAAATCTACAGAGCCGTTGGGTCAGGATCATACCAAGGAGAGTGAAGTAGCCGAAAACAATATCAGACCATAGATATGAAGTGTTTCCCTTTCTTATACTAGTAGTCGCTCTTACGGAAGAGAGTGAGTTAATGGACTTGTGACCAGTGGCGGAGCCAGGATTTGAGTATAGGAAAGGCCGAGTACGTATATTGATTGAATCTTGTTGATAATTACTAGTTGCTTCTACTAAAATTGTTGATCGTTGGGGGGCCAGGCTCCTGCTCGTCCCCCTGACTCCGCCCCTGCTTGTGACCCTAGCATGCAGGAAATGCTTCCTTCCCTTTGACTGTATGCACCGTCGTCCTTTTTGTGCTCGACACAAACCTCTTTTCTTTTTTCCTTTTATATAAGGGCATGTACATTGGTTCAGTCGGCCACCGTCTGTAGGATGCGTTCATGTCAGTTATAGACCATAGTTTTAGACAATCCATACAACAGGGTGGACTGGTAGGCCGGCCGTAACTCTCCGATGGTTTGTAAAATCATGGCGATCAACTCAGATCATATCTCTGTGGTCAAACCGTGTATTTCCATATATAAGATGAAGGGAAAGCTGATTTCTTGGAACACGAAATCCATCCGGCCCACCCACGATACTCGATAGACTCATACAATGGGAAACAACTCGTCTGTAGGCAGCGATTTTTACGCCAACCGATCGTCGTTATTTCTATAGACAGACCCCGCTCTTTTTCCTATTCTCTCTGCCCACGTCATTTTTCTCTTACGTGGCTGGTGTTACAGATGGCTGACCGTACATCATTATACATGCCATAATAATAATAATAATAATAATAATAATAATAATAATAATAATAATAATAATAATTCCATATCTTAATTTTTGGCAAAGTCTAAATTTAATCCCTTAACTCTAAAACCGAAGAAGTTGCATCCTTAACTGTTTAAACCAGACAAGTTTCATATGTTTATCGTGTTCATCGTGAGATCCTGCCAGACAACTTTTGGCAGGATCTCGAAGTTTTGAGAGACGAAAAATATACTTTTCTCTAATAATAAAAAGGGAGACAGAAGGACGGTGACGCAAAAACAACATCGTATGTTCATCGTGTTCCGCTGGTTGCGCTGAGTCGAGATGTTTTGAGCGGTAGCTATAACAGACTGCGCTGCCGGCCGTGGCCCGTGGGCTTCTGCTCGATGAGCCCCATGAGCTCGGCGTAGAGCTGCTCCGCTTCGCAGGTGAGCTCCCCGCCGTCGTCGACCGTGGCGAGGGCTGCTTCGAGATCGACAAGCGCGGGAGGAGGAGTGGCCGGGGGAGCAACTCCGGCTGGAGGAAGTCGATGGCCCCGCCGCAGTGCTCATCAGCATCACGTGCCTCTTCTTGAGCTTGGAGTTCCAGTGGTTCTTGACGTCGTTGTCCGTCCGGCCGGGGAGCTTCGCCGCGATCGCCGACCACCTGGCCGGGTTTCAATTGCAATGCAAACAACCACGGAAGTAGTAGTAGTAAGTACCTAGCGGCGATGGTTCGGTCATAAGAAAGATTCAGACGCACGTAGCCGATGCATGTATATGTAGAGGTGCGCTTGGGTACAACCCCAAAATGTATAAAGGGTAGGGCGATCATTTCACACGCCGTATTAAAATACCCGCCTGCCGTACGCGCGCCGGTGTTATCGTACCACGCCATCGCGTATGCCCGCCCGCCCGTGCCCACGCCCAGTGTACGCCCGCCCGCATGCACGCCCGCCCCGCTGCGTACACTTGAGTGATTTAAGAAAAAAACGATCGGGCGAACCCTATCTTCAGGTCACCTTAGGCGCCACCTCTCACGCCGCCACCGCCATCTCCGGCAATACCTGGCCGACGGAAAAAAAAACCTACGCGTTGTGCGCTACCGGACGCCGACAACCGCTCGTCGTCAGCTCGGCGTGCTGTTCACCCTCGTGTTGTGTGTGACTAGACGCCGACAACCGCCTCGGTCGGGCAGACGCCTCCGCCACCGTCAGCTCGTAGCTGTTCGCCGTCGAGTCTCCGACGAATCCCAATACTATTCTCATGTCTGACGAAGGCAACGAGGTATGCGAGGCGCTGGCATAGTGATTTGAAAACGGATTTTAATTGCGAAGATGTTACGTGATGTTTGAATGGATTTTTGATTATATATGAACGTGTGTAGATTGATGCTGAAATAGGATATGACGGTGATGATGGCGGTAGCCAGGACGGATCATTGTCATTGGATGAAGACGAACATGACGGCGAAAATTATATGAGTTTGGATGAGTCTTACAGTGGCAATGTAAGTGGTCTGCATGTTGTCAACCATATTAAATACAAGCATCCGCGATGACAATAACATGTTTGACTTTGCACAGATAGAAGGGGATGATGACAATGAGGATATGGATGTAGATGATTCATATGCTTGCGGAAGCCATTTAGGTTTAGATTTATGTATTGTAGGTTATTTTAAAGTGACATGAAAAACGCATCAAATCTTACATATCATATTTACAATTTGCGCAGATGGAAGTGGAAGGGTACTATGAGTGGAATTTTTTCGATGATGCCAATGACGAAAACGATATCGATGCATCTTATAATGACAACTCGAGCAAAATAAGTAGTGGAAAGTGAATACATATGATAGTCCTTATACAACTACTTACTGACATATAAGGTTGTTTGTATTTTTTTCCAGGGAGAGGTTGGTGGTGCTTGCGAAAACGATCATGATGCCAATGGTGATGAGTGCAATTTTGACACTGAGTATGATGAATACCAAGAAGAATCACTGGCCAGGCATTGGACGATGATGTCCACGACGTTCAGGACAGACGAGGGGGCATATGATTTCTATAACGATTATGCGAAAAAGCGTGGCTTCAGCATTAGGAAGGACAACTTGAAATATGCAAAGGGTATCGACGCACGTAGGCGCTTGAGGAGGTTTCTGTGTTCAAGGGCTGGAAAACGACAGGCCAAGTTTTGTACCATGGAAGGGAAGAAGCGCATGCTGAGAGCGAAGACTCGGTGCTGAAGGAAATATGCCCTAGAGGCAATAACAAAGTTGTTATTTATATTTCCTTATATCATGATAAATGTTTATTATTCATACTAGAATTATATTAACCGGAAACATAATACATGTGTGAATACATAGACAAACATAGTGTCACTAGTATGCCTCTACTTGATTAGCTCGTTAATCAAAGATGGTTAAGTTTCCTAACCATAAACATGAGTTGTCATTTGATTAACGGGATAACATCATTAGGAAAATGATGTGATTGACTTGACCCATTCCGTTAGCTTAGCACTTGATCGTTTAGTTTGTTGCTATTGCTTTCTTCATGACTTATACATGTTCCTATGACTATGAGATTATGCAACTCCCATTTACCAGAGGAACACTTTGTGTGCTACCAAACGTCACAACGTAACTGGGTGATTATAAATGTGCTCTACAGGTGTCTCCGAAGGTACTTGTTGGGTTGGCGTATTTCGAGATTAGGATTTGTCACTCTGATTGTCGGAGAGGTATCTCTGGGCCCACTCGGTAATACACATCACTTAAGCCTTGCAAGCATTGCAACTAATGAGTTAGTTGCGGGAAAATGAGTTAGTTGCGGGATGATGTGTTACGGAATGAGTAAAGAGACTTGCCGGTAACGAGATTAAACTAGGTATTGAGATACCGACGATCGAATCTCGGGCAAGTAACATACCGATGACAAAGGGAACAACGTATGTTGTTATGCGGTTCGATCGATAAAGATCTTCGTAGAATATGTAGGAGCCAATATGGGCATCCAGGTTCCGCTATTGGTTATTGACCAAAGAAATGTCTCGGTCATGTCTACATAGTTCTCGAACCCGTACGGTCCGCACGCTTAACGTTCGTTGACGATATAGTATTTATGAGTTATGTATGTTGGTAACCGAATGTTGTTCGGAGTTCCGGATAAGTTCACGGACATGGCGAGGAACTTCGGAATGGTCCGGAGATAAAGTTTGATATATGGGATAATAGTGTTTAGTCTTCGGAAGGGTTCCG
Organism: Triticum dicoccoides; assembly: GCF_002162155.2. NCBI lineage: Eukaryota > Viridiplantae > Streptophyta > Magnoliopsida > Poales > Poaceae > Triticum > Triticum dicoccoides. Next base: position 398,344,242 of record NC_041388.1, on the reverse strand, counting down.
GAACTCACCGGAAGGGGTTCCGGATGTTTCCCAAAATGTTTGGGTATGAGAACACTTTATTTGGGCCAAAGGGGAAAGCTCACAAGGTTTTTAGAAAAGCACAAAAGGAAGTTTTGCGGAGTCCATAGGCCAGACGCCAGGGTCCCTGGCGTCTGGGTCCAGACGCTGGGAACCCTGGCATCTGGCCCTGGAGTCCAAGAAGGACTCTTGCCTTTCGGGTGAAACCGACTTTGTGGAGGCTTTTACTCCAAATTTCGACCCCAAGGCTCAACATACAAATAGAGAGGTAGTGCTAGCACCCAAGAGACATCAAGAAATACCAAGCCGTGTGCCGGCTACCCCGTCCCCTCTAGTTTATCCTCCGTCATAGTTTTCGTAGTGCTTAGGCGAAGCCCTGCGGAGATTGTTCTTCACCAACACCGTCAGCATGCCATCGTGCTGCCGGAACTCATGTACTACTTCGCCCCTCTTGCTGGATCAAGAAGGCGAGGACGTCATCGAGCTAAATGTGTGCTGAATGCGGAGGTGCCGTACGTTCGGTACTTGATCGGGATGGATCGTGAAGGTGTACGACTACATCAACCGCGTTGATAAACGCTTCCTCTTACAGTCTACGAGGGTACTTAGACAACTGATAACCCACAAGTATAGGGGAACGCAACAGTTTTCAAGGGTAGAGTATTCAACCCAAATTTATTGATTCAACACAAGGGGAGCCAAAGAATATTCTCAAGTACTAGCAGCTGAGTTGTCAATTCAACCACACCTGGAAACTTAATATCTGCAACAAATTATTTAGTAGCAAAGTAATATGATAGTAGTGGTAATAGTAGCAAAAGGTAACAATAGTAAAAGCAATGTTTTTGGTATTTTGTAGTGATAATAGCAATAGCAACGGAAAAGTAAATAAGCGAAGCACAATATATGGAAAGCTCATAGGCAATGGATCGGTGATGGAGAATTATGCCGGATACGGTTCATCATGTAACAATCATAACCTAGGGTGACACAGAACTAGCTCCAGTTCATTGATATAATGTAGGCATGTATTCTGAATATAGTCATACATGCTTATGGAAAAGAACTTGCATGCCATCTTTTGTCCTACCCTCCCGTGGCAGCGGGGTCCTTACGGAAACTAAGGGATATTAAGGCCTCCTTTTAATAGAGAACCGGAACAAAGCATTAACACATGGTGAATACATGAAATCCTCAAAACCGATAAGTATCTCGATTATTGTCACTTCGAGGTTAACGGATCATAACACATAATAGGTGACTATAGACTTGCAAGATAGGATCAAGAACACTCATATATTGATGAAAACATAATAGGTTCAGATCTGAAATCATGGCACTCGGGCCCTAGTGACAAGCATTAAGCATAGCAAAGTCATAGCAACATCAATCTCAGAACATAGTGGACACTAGGGATCAAACCCTAACAAAACTAACTCGATTACATGATAGATCCCATCCAACCCATCGCCATCCAGCAAGCCTACGGTGGAATTACTCACGCACGACGGTGAGCATCATGAAATTGGTGATGGAGGATGGTTGGTGATGACGATGGCGACGGATTCCCCTCTCCGGAGCCCCAAACAGACTCCAGATCAGCCCTCTCGAGAGGTTTTAGGGCTTGGCGGCGGCTCCATATCGTAAAACGCGATGATTTCTTCTCTCTGATTTTTTTCTCATCGAAACTCAATATATGGAGGTGGAGTTGGAGTTGGAGAGGCAACAGGGGGCCCACGAGGTTGGGGGGGCGCGCCCTAGGGGGGCAGGCGCGCCCCCACCCTCGTGGAGAGATGGTGGGCCCCCTGGCCTTCATCTTTGGCATGTATTTTTCTTATTTTCTGAAAAGTGTCTCCGTGAAGTTTCAGGTCATTCCGAGAACGTTTGCTCCTGCACATAAATAACACCATGGTAGTTCTGCTGAAAACAACGTCAGTCCGGGTTAGATCCATTCAAATCATGCAAGTTAGAGTCCAAAACAATGGCAAAAGTGTTTGGAAAAGTAGATACGTTGGAGACGTATCAACTCCCCCAAGCTTAAACCTTTGCTTGTCCTCAAGCAATTCAGTTAACAAACTGAAAGTGATAAAGAAAAACTTTTACAAACTCTGTTTGCTCTTGTTGTTGTAAATATGTAAAGCCAGCATTCAAGTTTTCAGCAAAGATTATAACTAACCACATTCGCAATAACACATAGGTCTCAAGTTACTCATATCAATAGCATAATCAACTAGCGAGCCATAATAATAAAAGTCGGATGACAACACTTTCTCAAAACAATCATAATATGATATAACCAGATGGTATCTCGCTAGCCCTTTCTGAGACCGCAAAACATAAATGCAGAGCACCTTTAAAGAACAAGGACTGACTAGACATTGTAATTCATGGTAAAAGAGATCCAGTCAAGTCATACTCAATGTAAACTAATAATAATGAATGCAAATGACAGCAGTGCTCTCCAAGTGGTGCTTTTTAATAAGAGGATGATGACTCAGCATAAAAGTAAATAGATAGACCCTTCGCAGAGGGGAGCAGGGATTTGTAGAGGTGCCAGAGCTCGGTTTTGAAACAGATGTGAATAATATTTTGAGCGGTATACTTTCATTGTCAACATAACAACCAAGAGATGGCGATATCTTCCATGCTACACACATTATAGGCGGTTCCTAAACAGAATGGTAAAGTTTATACTCCCCCTTCCACCAACAAGCATCAATCCATGGCTTGCTCGAAACAATGAGTGCCTCCAACTAACAAGAGACCCAGGGGGAGTTTTGTTTGCAATTATTTTGATTTAGTTTGCATAAAGCATGGGACTGGGCATCCCGGTGACCAGCCATTTATCTCGTGAGTGAGGAGCGGAGTCCACTCCTCTTGAGAATAACCCGCCTAACATGGAAGATACGGACAGCCCTAGTTGATACATGAGCTATTCGAGCATACAGAACGGGATATTTATTTGAAGGTTTAGAGTTTGGCACATATAAATTTACTTGGAACGGTAGGTAGATACCGTATATAGGTAGGTATAGTGGAATCATGTGGAATAACTTTGGGGTTTAAGGAGTTTGGATGCACAAGCAGTATTCCCGCTTAGTACAGGTGAAGGCTAGCAAAAGACTGGGAAGTGACCAGCTAGAGAGCGACAACGGTCATGAACATGCACTACAATTAATGAACACTGAATGCAAGCATGAGTAGGAGATAATCCACCATGAACATAAATATCATGAAGGCTATGTTGATTTTGTTTCAACTACATGCGTGAACATGCGCCAAGTCAAGTCACTTAAATCATTCAGAGGAGGATACCACCCTATCATACCACATCATAACCATTTTAATAGCATGCTGGCACGCAAGGTAAACCATTATAACTCATAGCTAATCAAGCATGGCACAAGAAACTATGATCTCTAGTTGTCATTGCAAACATGTTTATTCATAATAGGCCGAATCAGGAACGATGAACTAATCATATTTACAAAAACAAAAGAGGTCGAGTTCATTCCAGCTTTTCTCATCTCAGCCAGTCCATCATATATCATCATAATTGCCTTTCACTTGCACGACTGAACGATGTGAATAATAATATTAATAGTGCACGTGCATTGGACTAAGCTGGAATCTGCAAGCATTCAATAAATAGGAGAAGACAAGGCAATATGGGCTCTTTTGTCAGATCAACAATAATGCATATAAGAGCCTCTTCAACAATTTAATCATGGTCTTCTCCTATCAACCCCGAAGAAAAGAAAAGAAATAAAACTATTTACACGGGAAAGCTCCCAACAAGCAAAAGAAGAACAGGAAATCTTTTTGGGTTTTCTTTTTAATTACTACTACAAGCATGGAAAGTAAACTAATTAAAATCTACAACTATTTTTTTTGTTTTCCTTAAGGTTTATTAAACACACAAGAAGAAATGATACAAACGGTTGTAAGTGTACCGATTACAATGACGACGCACAAGCTAATGGTCGGGATCAAGTTGTTGCTGCACCATTAGAAATCACAGTGGGCGATGTACATGTTTCAACCTGTCTACGACAGAAATACGAAGACGTCGATGAGCTAGTTGCCGTTACGTCCAGGCATGCAACATCGTGCAATGATCAGAACAAGTTGAGACAAACAACGATTACATTGTCAATCAGGAAAGTACACACGAGCAAACTAGAGGAGCAAGCCTGGAGCTGACCAGATGCATCATTGTCTTCATGCTAAAACAGACTAGTACTTGCACGTATAGTACAAAGGGAGTTTGTTTTTATCTTTTGGAGGAAAGAGACCAACCAAGGATTGATAGATATGCATGCAGGTTACGTACGTTGGTCAGAGATAAAACAACAAATATATTTGTTGATTTCTTTGCACGATTCTCCAGAACAAGGGTTCGAATTATTTTCTTATTTCGTCCACGCAAGAAGAAGGGTGGTCTACCCTTTAACAAACCAATCATGAAGATACGTGACTGTTTAAACTTATGTGATATTGGATGGGGTCCACCAACAGAGCAGTTAGATGTCTACGCACAAGTTCAAAAGAGTCCAGGTCAATCTTTTGTAAGGATTATATTGCTAGAATATAAAGCATATAATCTTTTAGTATTATTTAAATATGGTGTCCGATCCAGGTTTCCTTTCTTTGTTTTCCGTGAGTTTTAGTCAGTGAGCTTGCTTTCCAAGTCAGGATAGATGTTCTGGCTGCTATATAAAGCCATAGTGTGTTGCTGTAAAAATCAGGTTATATTTTATGAATAAACATGATGTGGTTTTAGGGTAAATACCTGTATCGAGTTTTGGGGGAAGCTGTCTAAAATCCCTAAGTTTTGGAGGAAGCTTTAGAAAACCTCTGTGTTGCGATTTCTGCGAGGAAATTGTTTTGCGCGTGAGTACCGTCGTCGAGATTGGTTTTCTCGTGCAGAGCCGCAAGGTTCAAACCCTCTATTTCGTGTACATCGCGTGCGCGGGCGAGAGGTTGCTGCTATTGGAGGTGGAGTGTCATGAAAGATCGGGCCGCAACAACGGATCGGATCTTGCCATCGAGGTTCGGTCAATATCAAGAAAGCATAAAAAGGAAAATAAACTAGCATGGATGATACAATGAAAAAGTATGAGCACCGATATTTAGCAATGAGTGTGTGAACATGAATGTAATATCGGTGGGAAATACGTACTCCCCCATGCTTAGGCTTTTGGCCTAAGTTGGTCTATGGCCATGGCTGACCTTGCGGATATCCATAATAATAGTTGTTGGGGTCGTACTATGATGTAGACGAGGAAGGCTCCGATTGCCATTGGCTGACAATCATCTCTGGATCCCACTAATAATTAGACTGTCGTGAAGGATCAAATTGTGGTTCCGGCTCTGACTCCTCGGCTGGTGCAGGGTTCCGGTAGGCGTGGATAGCCGTCAACGGAACAAGGTACGTGCCTACAATCAAATCAAACAAAGAAGGAGCAGACAAGGTAATAATCTCAGGATGATGTTTATTAAAGAACAATTGATATTTAAGCTCTCCTTCCCTATTCTTAACAATAAAAATCATGTGCTACCATACTTTTATAATCTAAATAAACACGAGGCAACACTTTTTCTTCCTTCTCAGCATGCCTAATAGGTATGTTAAAATGTGCAGCTAGGCGTGTAGCATAGATGCCTCCAAAGATGGGGCCCTTGGTACGGTTCAGACTTAACCGTTTGGCAATAATGCTGCCCATACTAAAAGAGTTATCAGGGATACTCAGGTTTCCACAGTTTCCGCGACCAATTAAGCAACGACTAGCAAATAATGCAAAATAACGTAAAACGGGAAAGTGTATGCTAGTGATTCACGCATCGGAAACCTTCCTTGTTTCCCCTACAGTGATAGTGTCAATAAATCCCTCCACATCATCACGATGTGGTTCTTCTGTACTGCCCTCAAAAGGGACTAAACAGATCCGAAAAAATCATAAACTGACATCTCCTTATGCTCATCATATAAATGAATCTCCACCGTAGGTGGTGAGTTCCTAGAATGGAAATGAAAGTTATGCACAAAGGTATTTGTGAGCAAGAGATACTGATCGCATTGGTCGTGGAGGAAAGCAGTAAGGCCTGCAGTCTGAGCCAACTCATGAAAATCTTCATAAATCCCGTCTGCTCTTAAGAAATCCTCGGAAGGCCATTCACACGCCCGAACCTCCGCGGTGCGAGGCAAATTCTACTTAGGCTTCGGCGCCTTCTCCTTCGAGCTTTGGCTCGATGAGCCCCTCAAAAGTCTCCTCATAATTTTCTGAAAAATTCTGAAATTTTTAGTAACTTCAAAATAAAAGTAAACCAAACTCAATAATATTGATAGCAACTACTCCTACAAGTGCCTAGGGCCTATATCATGCATCAAAACTACTTTTGACCATATAAATTTGACATGCACGCTCAAGAACAGGGTCACCTAAGCAACACAAATTTGCAATGAATAAAGCACTAGAACAAAAACTAATTGGACCAATGGAGGAGTCACATACCAAGGAATAATCTCCCCAAGCAGTTTTGTGAGAGGTGCTTTGAGCAAGGAGTTCGAAAATGGTAGCAAAACGAGTTTGGACTCGGGTTTGAGCTGTTTTTTCGTGTTTGGGGGAGGAAGAAGGAGTGTATGGGTGCAAGAATAAGTGGAGGAGGGCCACCGTGGGCCCACAAGGCAGGGGGCGCGCCCTCCACCCTCGTGGCAAGGTGGTTGGCCCCCCTGGTGTGTTCTCAGTTCCATAAATCCTCAAATATTCTAGAAAAAATCATATTTAATTTTCAGGGCATTTGGAGAACTTTTATTTTCGAGGTATTTTTATATTGCACGGATAATCAGATAACAGACAGAAAAATATTTATTTTTATTTTATTTAACATAAATAACAGAAAGTAAAAGTAGGGTACAGAAGGTTGTGCCTTCTAGTTTCATCCATCTCATGATCATCAAAAGGAATCCACTAACAAGGTTGATCAAGTCTTGTTAACGAACTCATTCCGAATAACATGGAACCGGAGAAATTTCGAATAACACTGTGTTACCTCAACGGGGATATGCACATCCCAAATAATAAGAATATCATATTTTTTCTTGACAGTAGGAAGAGGAAATTCAAAACCTCCAAATATAATCGATGGAATTTTTCCAATAGAGTTGATACTATGAACTTGAGGTTGTTTCCTCAGAAAGTGTACCGTATGCTCATTACCATTAACATGAAAAGTAGCATTGCCTTTAGTGCAATCAATAACAGCCCCTGCAGTATTCAAAAAGGGTCTTCCAAGAATAATAGACATACTATCGTCCTCGGGAATATCAAGAATAACAAAGTCCGTTAAAATAGTAACGTTTGCAACTACAACAGGCACATCCTCACAAATACCGATAGGTATAGCAGTTGATTTATCAGCCATTTGCAAAGATATTTCAGTAGGTGTCAACTTATTCAAATCAAGTCTATGATATAAAGAGAGAGGCATAACACTAACACCGGCTCCAAGATCACATAAAGCAGTTTTAACATAGTTTCTTTTAATGAAGCATGGTATAGTGGGTACTCCTGAATCTCCAAGTTTCTTTGATATTCCACCCTTAAAAGTATAATTAGCAAGCATGGTGGAAATTTCAGCTTCCAGTATTTTTCTTTTATTTGTAATAATATCTTTCATATACTTAGCATAAGGATTGGTTTTGAGCATATCAGTTAATCGCATACGTAAAAAGATAGGTCTAATCATTTCAGCAAAGCGCTCAAAATCCTCATCATCCTTTTTCTTGGATGGTTTAGGAGGAAAGGGCATGGGTTTCTGAACCCATGGCTCTCTTTCTTTACCGTGTTTCCTAGCAACAAAATCTTTCTTGTCATAACGTTGATTCTTTGATTGTGGGTTATCAAGATCAACAACAGGTTCAATTTCTATGTCATTGTCATTACTAGGTTGAGCATCATTATGAACATTATCATTAACATTATCACTAGTTTCAGGTTCATTACCAAATTGAGTTTCAGCATCAGAAATAGAAATATCATTTGGATTCTCAGGTGTTTCAACAATAGGATCACTAGAAGCATGCAAAGTCCTATCATTTTTCTTTTTCTTCTTTTTAGAAGAGCTAGGTGCATCTATATTATTTCTCTGAGAATCTTGCTCAATTCTCTTAGGATGGCCTTCAGGATATAAAGGTTCCCGAGTCATTCTACCAGTTCTAGTAACCACTCTAACAGCATAATCATTATCTTTATTATTCAATTCATTGAGCAAATCATTTTGAGCTTTAAGTACTTGTTCTACTTGAGTGGTAACCATAGAAGCATGTTTACTAATAAGTTTAAGTTCACCTTTAACATTAGCCATATAATCACCCATGTGTCCAAGCATATTTGAATTGTATTTCAATTGTCTACCAAAATAAGCATTAAAATCTTCTTGCTTAGCCATAAATTTATCAAACTCATCTAAGCATGGGCTAGCAATTTTAGTGAATGGGATTACAACTTTATCATATCTATAGAGAGAATTTACCTTTACTACCTGTGTCAGGTTATCAAGACCATGAGTTTCTTCAATAGGTAAAGGATTAAGATTATATGTTTCTTCAACGGGCGGTAAATTAAGACCATGTATTTCTTCAATAGGAGGTAAATTCTTAACATCTTCAACTTTAATACCTTTTTCTTTCACAGATTTATTTGCCTCTTGCATATCTTCAGGAGTAAGAAATAGAATACCCCTCTTCTTCGGAGTTGGTTTAGGAATAGGCTCAGGAATTGGCTCCGGAGGTGTCCAATTATTTTCATTTGTTAACATATTATTCAATATAATTTCAGCTTCATCTGGCGTTCTTTCCCTGGAAACAGAACCAGCACAACTATCCAGGTAATCTCTGGAGGCATCGGTTAGTCCATTATAAAAGATATCAAGTATTTCATTTTTCTTAAGAGGATGATCAGGCAAAGCATTAAGTAATTGGAGAAGCCTCCCCCAAGCTTGTGGGAGACTCCCTTCAATTTGCACAAAATTATATATATCTCTTAAAGCAGCTTGTTTCTTATGTGCAGGGAAATATTTAGCAGAGAAGTAATAAATCATATCCTAGGGACTACGCACACAACCAGGATCAAGAGAATTAAACCATATCTTAGCATCACCCTTTAATGAGAACGGAAATATTTTAAGGATATAAAAGTAGTGAGTTCTCTCATCTTTAGTGAATAGGGTAGCTATATCATTCAATTTAGTAAGATGTGCCACAATAGTTTCAGATTCATAACCATGAAAAGGATCAGATTCAACAAAAGTGATTATATCGGGATCAACAGAGAATTCATAATCCTTATCAGTAACAAAGATAGGTGAAGTAGCAAAAGAAGGGCCGGGTTTCATTCTAGCATTTAGAGATTGCTTACTCCATTTAGCTAATAATTTTTTAAGTTCAGTTCTATTTCTGCAAGCTAAAATGGCTAAAGAAGCATCTTGATCAAATACATAACCCTTAGGAATAGCAAGTGGTTCTTCATCATCACTTTCATCAATATCATCAGATTCAATATTTTCAATCTCTCTAGCCCTAGCAAGTTGTTCATCAAGAAAAGCACTAAGTGGCATAGTAGTATCAGGCATAGAGGTAGTTTCATCATAAGTATCATGCATAGCCGAAGTGGCATCATCAATAACATGCGACATATCAGAACGAATAGCAGAAGCAGGTGTAGGTGTCGCAAACTTACTCATAACAGAAGGTGAATCAAATGCAGAGCTAGATGGCAGTTCCTTACCTCCCCTCGTAGTTGAGGGATAGATCTTGGTTTTTTGATCTCTCAAGTTCTTCATAATGATAAGCAGATATATATCCCAAGTGACTCAAAGAATAGAGCTATGCTCCCCGACAATGGCGCCAGAAAATGGTCTTGATAACCCACAATTATAGGGGATCACAACAGTTTTCGAGGGTAGAGTATTCAACCCAAATTTATTGATTCGACACAAGGGGAGCCAACGAATATTCTCAAGTATTAGCAGCTGAGTTGTCAATTCAACCACAACTGGAAACTTAATATCTGCAGCAAAGCATTTAGTAGCAAAGTAATATGATAGTAGTGGTAACAGTAGCAAAAGGTAACAGTAGTAAAAGCAATGTTTTTGGTATTTTGTAGTGATGATAGCAATAGCAACGGAAAAGTGAATAAGTGAAGCACAATATATGGAAAGCTCATAGGCAATGGATCGGTGATGGAGAATTATGTCGGATGCGTTTCATCATGTAACAGTCATAACCTAGGGTGACATAGACCTAGCTCCAGTTCATTGATATAATGTAGGCATGTATTCTGAATATAGTCATACATGCTTATGGAAAAGAACTTGCATGACATCTTTTGTCCTACTGTGGGAGTCCTGGATTAGGGGGTCTCCGGATAGCCGGACTATCTCCATTGGCCGGACTGTTAGACTATGAAGATACAAGATTGAAGACTTCGTCTCGTGTCCGAATGGGACTCTACTTGGCGTGGAAGGCAAGCTAGGCAATACGTATATGGATATCTCCTCCTTTGTAACCGACCTTGTGTAACCCTAACCCTCTCCGGTGTCTATATAAACCGAAGGGTTTTAGTCCGTAGGACAACAATCACAACATACAATCATACCATAGGCTAGCTTCTAGGGTTTAGCCTCTTTGATCTCGTGGTAGATCTACTCTTGTAACACCCATATCATCAATATTAATCAAGCAGGACGTAGGGTTTTACCTCCATCAAGAGGGCCCGAACCTGGGTAAAACTTCGTGTCCCTTGTCTCCTGTTACTATCCGGCCTAGACGCACAGTTCGGGACCCCCTACCCGAGATCCGCCGGTTTTGACACCGACATTGGTGCTTTCATTGAGAGTTCCTCTGTGTCGTCGCCGTTAGGCTTCATGGCTCCTACTATCATCGATAGCGATGCGGTCCAGGGTGAGACTTTTCTCCCCGAACAGACCTTCGTATTCGGCGGATTTGCACTGCGGGCTAATTCGCTTGGCCATCTGGAGCAGATTGAAAGCTACTCCCCTGGCCATCAGGTTAGATTTGGAAGTTTGAATTACACGGCCAACACCCGTGGGGACTTGATCTTCAACGGATTCGAGCCACAGCCGGGCGCGCCGCACTATCGCGATGGGTATGACCTAGCTCTGCCATCGGACGGTACCCCAGAGGCCGCGCCCACATCAGCTCCGACCCTTAGCTCGGGGCCAACTGTGCCAATCGAGGATGGGTGGCTAGACACCTCCTCAGGGGCTGAGTCTCGATGACGATCGAGCCAAACACCAGCATAATCCTCCGCACAGCCCATGACTCCAAGGTGCCGGACTCTCTTCCGGACCACGAACCATCCGCGCCCCTGCCAAACGAACCCGAGTGGGCGCCGATCATGGAATTCACCGCCGCGGATATCTTTCAGCACTCGCCCTTCGGCGACGTTCTGAATTCACTAAGGTCTCTCTCTTTGTCAGGAGAGCCCTGGCCGGGTTATGGCCAACAGGATTGGGATGCGGACAACGAAGAAATTCGACGCCCACCCACCACCCATTTTGTAGCCACTGTCAATGATTTAACCGACATGCTCGACTTCTACTCCGCAGACATCAACGGTATGGACAACGATGTGGGAGGCGAAGATGAACCACCGCCCACAGGGCGCCTGGACGTCCACTTAATCATATGACGTATACATGGTGGACACACCAAAACAAGATGACGACGAGGAACGGAAGGACGCACCGATGGCTTGTTCCCTCGAGAAGCAGTCAAAGCGGCGGCTCAAGCGCCGCCCCAAATCCCGCCTCGCCAGAAATAAAGATCACACAGACCCAGCGTTGGAGCAGGGCAAACCACTGCCGGACCACGGCAATACGGAGAATCAAACCGAACAAACCAATTCTGTCAAAGATAATAGTCCGGACGACACAACACCGGACAGGCACCCGGAGTAGCAGAATGCCCGTCAAAGGCTTGTTGCCACCGCGAGGAGTCTAAAAAAGCAGAAGCAAAGGCTCAAGGCTGCGCAGGACACACTCCAAATCAGATGGAGTAAAGTACTCAACACAACAGCGAAGTACGGCGACAATCGCCCCACCAAGAGCTATCCAAAGCGGAAGTTGCTACCTGAATTCGATGAGGAGGCCTCAGACCCCTCACAACCAAAAATCAAAACAGCCACCTGGCCGGATAGACGACCTCACGGCCAACATAGAGCGGCAAACAATGCCACTCACAAGACAATACGCGATTCACGCGGGGGCTTGCATCAAAAGGACAGCACAACCAGATCCATCTATGGACCACGCAAGCACGCCCCAGCATACGATATAACATCCGAACAACGCGGTACACCCAGATACAGGGGTGCCGCACCCCCCCTATGTTTCACCGATGAGGTGTTGGATCATGAATTTCCAGAGGGATTCAAACCTGTAAACATAGAGGCATACGACGGAACAACAGACCCTGGGGTCTGGATCGAGGACTATATCCTCCACATGTTGGAAATATGCCCTAGAGGCAATAATAAATTAGTTATTATTATATTTCCTTGTTCATGATAATCGTTTATTATCCATGCTAGAATTGTATTGATAGGAAACTCAGATAGATGTGTGGATACATAGACAACACCATGTCCCTAGTAAGCCTCTAGTTGAGTAGCTCGTTGATCAATAGATGGTTACGGTTTCCTAACCATGGACATTGGATGTCGTTGATAACGGGATCACATCATTAGGAGAATGATGTGATGGACAAGACCCAATCCTAAGCATAGCACTAGACCGTGTAGTTCGTATGCTAAAGCTTTTCTAATGTCAAGTATCATTTCCTTAGACCATGAGATTGTGCAACTCCCAGATACTGTAGGAGTGCTTTGGGTGTGCCAAACGTCACAAGTAACTGGGTGGCTATAAAGGTACACTACGGGTATCTCCGAAAGTGTCTGTTGGGTTGGCACGAATCGAGACTGGGATTTGTCACTCCGTGTGACGGAGAGGTGTCTCTGGGCCCACTCGGTAGGACATCATCATAATGTGCACAATGTGATCAAGGAGTTGATCACGGGATGATGTGTTACGAAACGAGTAAAGAGACTTGCCGGTAACGAGATTGAACAAGGTATCGGGATACCGACGATCGAATCTCGGGCAAGTATCGTACCGCTAGACAAAGGGAATTGTATACGGGATTGATTAAGTCCTTGACATCATGGTTCATTCGATGAGATCATCGTGGAACATGTGGGAGCCAACATGGTATCCAGATCCAGCTGTTGGTTATTGACCGGAGAGTCATCTCGGTCATGTCTGCATGTCTCCCGAACCCGTAGGGTCTACACACTTAAGGTTCGGTGACGCTAGGGTTATAGAGATATTAGTATGCGGTAACCCGAAAGTTGTTCAGAGTCCCGGATGAGATCCCAGACGTCACGAGGAGTTCCGGAATGGTCCGGAGGTAAAGAATTATATATAGGAAGTGCTATTTCGGCCATCGGGACAAGTTTCGGGGTCACTGGTATTGTACCGGGACCACCGGAAGGGTCCCGGGGGTCCACCGGGTGGGGCCACCTGCCCCGGGTGGCCACATAGGCTGTAGGGGGTGCGCCTTGGCCTATATGGGCCAAGGGCACCAGGCCCTAGAGGCCCATGCGCCAAAGGGACAAGAGGAGGGGAGAGTCCTAAAGGGGGAAGGCACCTCCGAGGTGCCTTGGGGAGGATGGACTCCTCCCCCCCTTGGCCGCACCCTTCCTTGGAGGAAGGGGCAAGGCTGCGCCCTCCCCCTCTCCCTTGGCCCTACATATAGTGGGGGGAAGGGAGGGCAACCATACCTAAGCCCTGGCGCCTCCCTCTCCCTCCCATGACACATCTCCCTCCTCCCGCAGCGCTTGGCGAAGCCCTGTTGGAATCCCGCTGCTTCCCCCACCACGCCGTCGTGCTGCTGGATCTCCATCAACCTCTCCTTCCCCCTTGCTGGATCAAGAAGGAGGAGATGTCGCTGCTCCGTACGTGTGTTGAACGCGGAGGTGCCGTCCGTTCGGCGCTAGGATCATCGGTGATTTGGATCACGACGAGTACGACTCCATCAACCCCGTTCTCTTGAATGCTTCCGCGCGCGATCTACAAGGGTATGTAGATCCACTCCTCCCTCGTTTCTAGATGACTCCATAGATTGATCTTGGTGACACGTAGGAAAATTTTGAATTATTGCTACGTTCCCCAACAGTGGCATCATGAGCTAGGTCTATGCGTAGTTTCTATGCACGAGTAGAACACAAAGTAGTTGTGGGCGTTGATTTTGTTCAATATGCTTGCCGTTACTAGTCTTATCTTGATTCAGCGGCATCGTGGGATGAAGCGGCCCGGACCGACCTTACACGTACTCTTACGTGAGACTGGTTCCACCGACTGACATGCACTAGTTGCATAAGGTGGCTAGGGGGTGTCTGTCTCTCCCACTTTAGTCGGATCGGATTCGATGAAAAGGGTCCTTATGAAGGGTAAATAGGAATTGGCATATCACGTTGTGGTCTTTGCGTAGGTAAGAAACGTTCTTGCTAGAAACCCATAGCAGCCACGTAAAACATGCAAACAACAATTAGAGGACGTCTAACTTGTTTTTGCAGGGTATGCTATGTGATGTGATATGGCCAAAAGGATGTGATGAATGATATATGTGATGTATGAGATTGATCATGTTCTTGTAATAGGAATCACGACTTGCATGTCGATGAGTATGACAACTGGCAGGAGCCATAGGAGTTGTCTTTATTTATTTATGACCTACGTGTCAACATAAACGTCATGTAATTACTTTACTTTATTGCTAACCGTTAGCTGTAGTAGTAGAAGTAATAGTTGACGAGACAACTTCATGAAGACACGATGATGGAGATCATGATGATGGAGATCATGGTGTCATGCCGGTGACAAGATGATCATGGAGCCCCAAGATGGAGATCAAAGGAGCTATATGATATTGGCCAGATCATGTCACTATTATTTGATTGCATGTGATATTTATCATGTTTTTGCATCTTGTTTACTTAGAACGACGGTAGTAAATAAGATGATCCCTCACTAAAATTTCAAGAAGGTGTTCCCCCTAACTGTGCACCGTTGCGACAGTTCGTTGTTTCGAAGCACCACGTGACGATCGGGTGTGATAGATTCTAACGTTCACATACAACGGGTGTAAGACAGATTTACACACGCGAAACACTTAGGTTGACTTGACGAGCCTAGCATGTGTATAGACATGGCCTCGGAACACAAGAGACCGAAAGGTCGAGCATGAGTCGTATGGTAGATACGATCAACATGAAGATGTTCACCGATGATTACTAGTCCGTCTCACGTGATGATCGGACACGGCCTAGTTGACTCGGATCATGTAATCACTTAGATGACTAGAGGGATGTCTATCTGAGTGGGAGTTCATAAGATGAACTTAATTATCCTGAACATAGTCAAAAGGATTTTGCAAATTATGCCGTAGCTCGCGCTTTAGTTCTACTGTTTAGATATGTTCCTAGAGAAAAATTAGTTGAAAGTTGATAGTAGCAATTGTGCGGACTAGGTCCGTAAATTGAGGATTGTCCTCATTGCTTCATAGAAGGCTTATGTCCTTAATGCACCGCTCAGTGTGCTGAACCTCGAACGTTGTCTGTGGATGTTGCGAACATCTGACATACACATTTTGATAACTACGTGATAGTTCAGTTAAACGGTTTAGAGTTGAGGCACCGAAGACGTTTTTGAAACGTCGCAAAACATATGAGATGTTTTGAGGGCTGAAATTGGAATTTCAGGCTCGTGCCCACGTCAAGAGGTATAAGACCTCCGACGATTTTCTTAGCCTACAAACTAAGGAGAAAAGCTCAATTGTTGAGCTTGTGCTCAGATTGTCTGAGTACAACAATCATTTGAATCAAGTGGGAGTTGATCTTCCAGATAAGATAGTGATGTTTCTCCGAAGTCATTACCACCAAGCTGCTAGAGCTTCATGATGAACTATAATATATCGGGGACATATATGATGATCCTTGAGATATTCGCGATGTTTGACACCAAAGTAGAAATCAAGAAGGAGCATCAATTGTTGATGGTTGGTGAAACCACTAGTTTCAAGAAGGGCAAGGGCAAGAAGGGACACTTCATGAAACGGCAATTCAGCTGCTGCTCTGGTGAAGAAACCCAAGGTTGAACCCAAACCCGAGACTAAGTGCTTCTGTAATAAGGGGAACAGCCACTGGAGCAGAATTACCCTAGATACTTGGTAGATTAGAAGGCTGGCAAGGTCGATAGAAGTATATTGGATATACATTGTGTTGATGTGTACTTTACTAGTACTCCTAGTAGCACCAGGGTATTAGATACCGGTTCAGTTGCTAAGTGTTAGTAACTCGAAATAATAGCTACGGAATAAACGGAGACTAGCTAAAGGTGAGCTGACAATATGTGTTGGAAGTGTTTCCAATGTTGATATGATCAAGCATCGCACGCTCCCTCTGCCATCGAGATTGGTGTTAAACCTAAATAATTGTTATTTGGTGTTTGCGTTGAGCATAGACGTGATTGGATTATGTCTATCACAATACGGTTATTCATTTAAGGAGAATAATGGTTACTCTGTTTATTTGAATAATACCTTCAATGGTCTTACACCTAAAATGAATGGTTTATTGAATCTCGATCGTAGTGATACACATGTTCATGCCAAAAGATAGTAATGATAGTACCACCTACTTGTGGCACTACCACTTAAGTCATATTGGTATAAAATGCATGAAGAAACTCCATGTTGATGGATCTTTGGACTCACTCATTTTTGAAAAGTTTGAGACATGCGAACCATGTCTATTGGTGTATATGCATAAAGAAACTCCATGCAAATGGACCATTTGGACTCACTTGATTTTGAATCACTTGAGACATGCAAATCATACCACATGGGCAAGATGACTGAAAGCCTCGTTTTCAGTAAAATGGAACTAGAGAGCAACTTGCTGGAAGTAATACATTTTGATGTGTGCAGTCCAATGAGTGCTGAGGCGTGTAGTGGATATCGTTATGTTCTTACTTCACAGATGATTTGAGTAGATGTTGAGTATATTTACTTGATGAATCACGAGTCTGAATTATTGAAAGGTTCAAGTAATTTCAGGGTGAAGTTGAAAGATCGTCGTGACAAGAGGATAAAATATTTATGATATGATCATAGAGATGAATATCTGAATTACAAGTTTGGCATAGAATTAAGACATTGTGGAAATTGTTTCACAACTAATACAACCTGGAACACCATAGTGTGATGGTGTGTCCGAACATCATAACTGCACCCTATTGGATATGATGCATACCATGATGTCTCTTATCGAATTACCACAATAGTTTATGGGTTAGGCATTAGAGACAACCACATTCACTTTAAATAGGGCACCACGTAATTCTGATGATATGACACCATATGAACTATGGTTTAGAGAAACCTAAGCTGTCATTTCTTAAAAGTTTGGGGCTGCGACGCTTATGTGAAAAGGTTTCAGGCTGATAAGCTCAAACCCAAAGCGGATAAATGCATCTTCATAGGACACCCAAAACAGTTGGGTATACCTCCTGTCTCAGATCCGAAAGCAATAAGGGATTGTTTCTAGAATCGGGTCCTTTCTCGAGGAAAAGTTTCTCTCGAAAGAATTGAGTGGGAGGATGGTGGAGACTTGATGAGGTTATTGAACCGTCTCTTCAACTAGTGTGTGGCAGGGCATAGGAGTTGTTCCTGTGGCACCTACACCAATTGAAGTGGAAGCTTATGATAGTGATCATGAAACTTCAGATCAAGTCACTACCAAACCTCGTGGGATGACAAGGATGCGTACTACTTCAGAGTGGTACGTAATCCTGTCTTGGAAGTCATGTTGCTAGACAACAATGAACCTACGAGCCATGGAGAAGCAATGGTGGGCCCGGATTCCGATAAATGGCTCGAGGCCATAAAATCCAAGATAGGATCCATGTATGAAAACAAAGTGTAGACTTTGGAAGAACTACTTGATGGTCGTAAGGCTGTTAGGTACATATGGATTTTAAAAGGAAAACGGACAATGATGGTAAATGTCACCATTAAGAAAGCTCCACTTGTCGTTAAGATGTTTTCCGACAAGTTCAAGGAGTTGACTACGATGAGACTTTCTCACTCGTAGCGATGCTAAGAGTCTGTTGGAATTATATTAGCGATTATTGCATTATTTATGAAATCTTGCAGATAGGATGTTAAAACATTGTTTCCTCGACGATTTTCTTGAGGAAAGGTTGTATGTGATACAACCAGAAGGTTTTGTCAATCCTAAAAGATGCTAATAAGTAAGCAAAGCTCCAGCTATCCTTCTAAGGACTGGAGTAAGCATCTCGGAGTTGGAATGTATACTTTGATGAGATGATCAAAGATTTTGGTGTATACAAAGTTTATGAGAAACTTGTATTTCCAAAGAAGTGAGTGGGAGCACTATAGAATTTCTGATGAGTATATGTTGTTGACATATTATGGATCAGAAATGATGTAGAATTTCTGGAAAGCATATAGGGTTATTTGGAAAGTGTTTTTCAATGGAAAGCCTGGATCAAGCTACTTGAACATTGAGCATCAAGATCTATAAGGATAGATCAAAACGCTTAATGGTACTTTCAAATGAGCACATACCTTGACATTATCTTGAAGGTGTTCAAGATGGATCAGTCAAAGAAGGAGTTCTTGCCTGAGTTGTAAGGTATGAAGTTAAGACTTAAAGCTCGACCATGGCAGAAGAAAGAGGAAAGACGAAGGTCGTCCCCTATGCTTTTATCATAGGCTCTCTACAGTATGCTATGATGTGTACCGCACCTGAAGTGTGCCTTGCCATGAGTCAGTCAAGGGGTACAAGAGTGATCCAAGAATGGATCACAGGACAGCGGTCAAAGTTATCCTTAGTAACTAGTGGACTAAGGAATTTTCTCGATTATGGAGGTGGTAAAAGAGTTCGTCGTAAAGGGTTACGCCGATGCAAGCTTAACACCTATCCGGATAGCTCTGATTAGAGATACCGGATACGTATAATGGAGCAACAATTTAGAATAGCTCCAAGTAGAACAATTATTTGAAATGGCTCCAAATATAGCGTAGTAGCTGCATCTGCAAGATGACATAGAGATTTGCGAAGCACACACGGATCTGAAAGATTCAGACCCGTTGACTATAACATCTCTCACAAGCATAACATGATCAAACCCAGAACTCATCGAGTGTTAATCACATGGTAATGTGAACTAGATTATTGACTCTAGTAAACTCTTTGGGTGTTAGTCACATGGGGATGTGACCTTGAGTGTTAATCACATATCGATGTGAACTGGATTATTGACTCTAGTGCAAGTGGGAGACTGTTGGAAATATGCCCTAGAGGCAATAATAAATTAGTTATTATTATATTTCCTTGTTCATGATAATCGTTTATTATCCATGCTAGAATTGTATTGATAGGAAACTCAGATACATGTGTGGATACATAGACAACAACATGTCCCTAGTAAGCCTCTAGTTGACTAGCTCGTTGATCAATAGATGGTTACGGTTTCCTAACCATGGACATTGGATGTCGTTGATAACGGGATCACATCATTAGGAGAATGATGTGATGGACAAGACCCAATCCTAAGCATAGCACTAGATCGTGTAGTTCGTATGCTAAAGCTTTTCTAATGTCAAGTATCATTTCCTTAGACCATGAGATTGTGCAACTCCCGGATACCGTAGGAGTGCTTTGGGTGTGCCAAACATCACAACGTAACTGGGTGGCTATAAAGGTACACTATGGGTATCTCCGAAAGTGTCTGTTGGGTTGGCACGAATCGAGACTGGGATTTGTCACTCGGTGTGATGGAGAGGTGTCTCTGGGCCCACTCGATAGGACATCATCATAATGTGCACAATGTGATCAAGGAGTTGATCACGGGATGATGTGTTACGAAACGAGTAAAGAGACTTGCCGGTAACGAGATTGAACAAGGTATCGGGATACCGACGATCGAATCTCGGGCAAGTATCGTACCGCTAGACAAAGGGAATTGTATACGGGATTGATTAAGTCCTTGACATCATGGTTCATTCAATGAGATCATCGTGGAACATGTGGGAGCCAACATGGGTATCCAGATCCCGCTGTTGGTTATTGACCGGAGAGTCATCTCAGTCATGTCTGCATGTCTCCCGAACCCGTAGGGTCTACACACTTAAGGTTCGGTGACGCTAGGGTTATAGAGATATTAGTATGCGGTAACCCGAAAGTTGTTCGGAGTCCCGGATGAGATCCCGGACGTCACGAGGAGTCCCGGAATGGTCCGGAGGTAAAGAATTATATATAGGAAGTGCTATTTCGGCTATCGGGACAAGTTTCGGGTTCACCGGTATTGTACCGGGACCACCGGAAGGGTCCCGGGGGTCCACCGGGTGGGGCCACCTGCCCCGGGGGGGCCACATGGGCTGTAGGGGGTGCGCCTTGGCCTATATGGTCCAAGGGCACCAGCCCCTAGAGGCCCATGTGCCAAAGGGACAAGAGGAGGGGAGAGTCCTAAAGGGGGAAGACACCTCCGAGGTGCCTTGGGGAGGATGGACTCCTCCCCCCCTTGGACGCACCCTTCCTTGGAGGAAGGGGCAAGGCTGCACCCTCCCCCTCTCCCTTGGCCCTATATATAGTGGGGGGAAGGGAGGGCAACCATACCTAAGCCCTGGCGCCTCCCTCTCCCTCCCATGACACATCTCCCTCCTCCCGCAGCGCTTGGCGAAGCCCTGTTGGAATCCCGCTGCTTCCACCACCATGCCGTCGTGCTGCTGGATCTCCATCAACCTCTCCTTCCCCCTTGCTGGATCAAGAAGGAGGAGACGTTGCTGCTCCGTACCTGTGTTGAACGCGGAGGTGCCGTCCGTTCGGCGCTAGGATCATCGGTGATTTGGATCACGACGAGTACGACTCCATCAACCCCGTTCTCTTGAACGCTTCCGCGCGCGATCTACAAGGGTATGTAGATCCACTCCTCCCTCGTTGCTAGATGACTCCATAGATTGATCTTGGTGACACGTAGGAAAATTTTGAATTATTGCTACGTTCCCCAACACCACATCAATATGGTCGAGGAGATGATCTCCACGCCATCAAGTACTTGCCACTCAAACTCAAAGGGACAGCCCGTCACTGGCTCAAAGGCCTCCCCGAAAACTCCATTGAAAGTTGGGCAGAGCTCGAAGACGCTTTTCGGGCAAACTTTCAAGGGACTTATGTCCGACCTCCGGACACGGATGATTTGAGTCATATAACTCAACAGCCCGGAGAGTCAGCCCGAAAGCTTTGGAACAGGTTTCTTACTAAAAAGAACCAAATTGTCAACTGTCCGGACGCCGAAGCCTTGGCAGCTTTTAAGCACAGCGTCCGTGATGAATGGCTTGCCCGACACCTCGGCCAAGAAAAACCAAGAACAATGGCAGCATTAACAAGCCTCATGACCCGCTTTTGCGCGGGTGAGGACAACTGGCTAGCCCGATGCAGCACCAGCGACCCCAGTACATCTGAAGTTAAAGATGAAAACGGGAAACCACGGCGCAACAGCAATAACAAACGCCGGAACAAAGGAGACGGCACGAAGAGCACGACACTAAACGCCGGATTCAAAAGCTCTCGGCTAGGTCAGAAGCCACCCTCTAAAGGCGCCAGAGACGAACTGTCCAGCCTAAATAAAATCCTGGACCAAATATGTCAGGTCCATAGCACCCCTGGCAAACCAGCCAATCATACCCACAGAGAATGTTGGGTCTTCAAGCAGTCCGGCAAGCTCAACGCCGTACACAAGGGGGGGGGATACACCAAGCGAAGATGAGGATGAGCCTCTCAAGGGAGACGCTGGGAAACAAAAGAAATTTCCACCAGAAGTCAAAACAGTAAACATGTTACACGTGATCAATGGAAGAAACAAAACGGCACTCCCAGAAAAATACGCCCGAAGGCCTATCACCGCGGAGTCCTGCCACTGGTCGTCTCAACCGATCACTTTCGACCATCGTGATTACTCAGCAAGTATCCGGCGTGCAGGATGGGCTGCCCTGGTATTAGACCCAATAATTGACGGATACTGCTTCGCACGAGTCCTGATGGACGGTGGCAGCAGTCTAAACCTGATATACCAGGATACAATCCGCGAAATGGGGATAGACCCAACAAAAATTCGCCATATCAATATTACCTTTAAAGGAGTAACGCCAGGCCCAGGGGCTCATTGCACGGGCTCCCTGCTACTAAAAGTTATATTCGGCTTCCCGATAACTTCCATAGCGAACATCTAACCTTCCACATCGCTCCGTTCCAAAGTGGCTACCAAGCACTACTCGGACGTGAAGCTTTCGCTCGCTTTAATGAAATACCACACTACGCTTCCCTCACACTCAAGATGCCCAGTCCACGTGGCATCATTACAGTGAACGGAAATATTAAGCGATTTCTGCGCGCCGAAGAGCGTGCGGCTGCCTTGACAGCTGCACACTAAAAACGGTCTCACCAACTAAAACATTTAGCAGGTCGTCACGACCTCGGACACGGTTAGACGAGTCCGGTGTAGCTATATGCAATTTATACTGGATCAATGATCACACCCCTATTACAAATACAAGGGGCTCAACATGCGCAGACAAGTGGCAATTCTTACTCACCTTGAATTATACATGGTTTATTTAAAAACTATCTTTTTGCACGACAACTTTTTCACCTAAGCTCCTCTCTTTTACAGATAATCATCGTGCTACACCCGTCCAGGATACGGCACAATGGAGACACAGGCGCAGACGTTCAGCAGGGACCCGCTCCAAGGATTCTTTTTAGATTAAGACCCTGCGTAAACCTTTTTTACTGTCTCTTGTTGATACATATCCACCGAATTTTCAGCACAATTGAGAAGGATGCTGATGTCTTGGCATGTGGCCACGTTAGAATAATGCACGTACCTGGACACAAGGGGCTTCTTACAAGCGGCACTATTTAGGCCCGGTTTATACCATAAAGACCGAATACCTTAGGGAGTGTTCGACGTCGCGAGTTCGGCCTTATATGCATCAGCTCTGAATCATTGTCTTTGGTCAAATGTTGGGTTTGCCCGGCTCCTGTGTTTTGGTGCCTTACGTTCCGCTTTACCGGCTAAGGTAGCACCAGGAGAACTACTGCGATCGTGCCCTGGTTCATCCGGACGAGCGCCTCAGTAGAGAAAGCCAAAAACTGACTGTCATGAAATAGCGTGAGACTGGTCAACCACTCGATGACCTATCAGAATGTTAGAATTCCTCTGCCTTAACGAAGGGCCATTTTCCGGCCAGGCATATACACACCCCGCGATCGGGAGAGTGCGGAGCCACCAGGGGCTATCTAGTATCCCCACTGTCAAACTCATATGGCTAAGTGAAAGTGTTAAAGCATTATAGTCCGGTTGCCTCACTCGCTGCGCTATCACCTCCTTATCAGGACCAAGACGTTGGGTTAAGTGTGAACACGCATTTTTTGCGAGCACCTCCGCATTACATGCGTGGGGGTTGAAGCCGACGGCTGCAATCTTCCAGGTTATACACATGTATACATAAACGGCTGCACAGGAGGCATCATACTACTTTTAGGAAAAAGTATAAACATAGCCTTATAAAAACTTCATAAAAGCATTATGTTTACAATGAGAATACATATCACTCAAACATAATATTTTTCGAGCACTGGGCCTCTATCAAACAAGCACCCTCGAGAACTTCCTATGGCTGAACCCTGCGCCGCAACAGTGGTAGCGTCCATCTCCGCCCAGTATGCTTTAACACGGGCAAGGGCCATCCGCAAACCTTCTATGCATGCCGACCTCTTCATTGCATTAATGCGCGGCACTGCATTAAGGAACTACTGCACTAAGCTGAAATATCTGTTTGGCTTAGGCCCTTCCGGCCATAGCTGATCCACAACAGACCTCATGGCGAGTCCGGACAACCTATTCAGTTCGGCCCATTCGGCTAGCTGGTCAGTCAATGAAAGCGGACGCTCTGGAACGTGGAATTGCATCCAGAACAGCTTGTCCACTTCATGATCTGTCTGACCTTGGAAGTACTTGGCCGCATCGGCAGCGCTCGCCGCCAAATCCATATACGCATCTGCCGAGCTCCACAGCCGATCCATAGGGGCATACTGTGGATCTCCGAACTTCCTCCGTAACATGAAAGGTTTCCTAGCCGCAATATCCCCGGCTTCCCGCAGCTCCTCCTTCTTCGCTCTCATAGCAGACCGGGTGTCTTTGTCTGCCGCTGCGGCCTTCTCAAGCCCGTTGCCTTCGCTCGATTTTCTTTCTCAAGGACCCGACAACGGTCGGCAGTGTCTTTTAATTCTACGGCCATCTTGGCCATCTTCTCCTGGCTCCCGCAATGTGCGGCCTTCTCGGCTTTCAACTCTTCGGCTGCCTTCAAAGCAGCCGCATTACTAATCCTCGCTTGTTCTTTGGCTCGGGCAAGTTCCGCCCGCAAGGCTTCCACTGTGGCAGCTCCATCTACAGTCACAACATATTAAAGATACTGGCATTATGCTGCTTTACTATGTGGCGTTCTCCGGATGATAACACTTACCCTGTGCCTCGTCAAGCCTCTTGTTAACAAGCTCGATGTCGGCGTCTGCCGGATCCAGTTGCCATTTTAATTGGGCAAACTCATTAGTCCGGCTAGCCACCGGAGCTTCCACCACCTGCACATAGAGGCAGTCTGGTTATTGCCTGGGAATACGATCCTTTGTTCGCCGCCGTTCTCGACGACAACCAGAGTCTCAGGGGCTACTATCTACACAGGGCACACCTAACATGTGCAGTACTATCACATATTATCTCACATACCTCAAAGCCTGTCAGTAGACTCATAAAGGCTTCATGTAATCTGCTTTCAGCGGACGAGATTCTCTCCATCACCGTACCCATCAACATACAGTGCTCTTCTAAGATGGCCGCTCGCCCCACCAACTCCCTCAGAACGTCCGACCGCACACCAGGCGGTGCCGGACTCTTTCGTATGGTCTCTTCGGGAGCCGGACACTGGGGACTTCTGGGGTCTACGGGACTATCTTGTGGCCTCACCGGATCCAGAGAGGCCCTCCGCGACAACACTTCGGGGTCGCCCGCTTCTGGAGTGGAGGAGTCCGGGGGAGGCGTTTCGCTCTCCATCATCTCCGGGAGAAGATCCCCCGAAGACGAACTCATTTGAGAGGGGCTGAGGCCCGAACTGCAAGATATATGCGATGGTTGTTTTCTCAGAGGAAAAAGATAGCATACTCTTACCATTAAAATATTTTGGATCACTTACGACTCGTTGGAGGGCTGATCCCCTCGCGGACTTTGTGCGGCAAAAGCACCCCCCGAGGCAGGACCCTCTGTGGGAGACTTCTTCTCCTGTTTGGAGGCTTCGGCTTCCGGATCCTCGGAAGCAGTCCTTTTCCTCCCCCGGTCGTCCTCCTTCGTGGAGACGCTCGTTACCTCGGTCAGAGCGGGTAGCGATGGGGGCCCACGTTCGCCCGTATTATCCCCCTCGGTATCTTCCTTCAAGGGCTCCGGGCAAGGTGCGACTTCAAGCATCTTCTCCAATACCGGATTTTCCAAACCCTCCGGGAGGGGGGCCAAACACCGAATCATCTTCGCCTTCATTAGCCAGTCCTGGTCAAAAGGCGAACTCTCAAAAATAACCTCGAATAAAAGACAGTGTGTTCGGCTAGAGGATTTCTTACTTGTTCGGCAGCGTGGTTACTGCTCAGGCCCACGTCCTCGGTGATATCCGGACATTCCACTTGAGGTCCGAAGAATGACTTGTACATCTCCTTGTGCGTCAGGCCGAGGAAACTTTGAATAGTACGTGGTCCCTCTGGGTTGAACTCCCACAAACGCAGGGGCCGGCGTTTGCAAGGCTGGACTTGGCGAACCAGCATAACTTGTATTACCGCAACCAAATTGAAATCTCCCTCGAAGAGATCTCAAATGCGGCTTTGCAGTATAGGCATGTCCTTGGCTAGACCCCAGCTCAGACCCGTGCTAATCCATGACATCAGTTGTGGTGGGGGGTCCGAGCGGAAAGCGGGGGCAACCGCCCACTTGGTACTTCTGGGAGCCGTGACATAAAACCACTCCCGTTGCCATAATTCGGGCACCTCTGGAAAGGAACCTCTCGGTCATGGAGCCCCTGCCATCTTGCCTATTGATGCACCTCCGCACGCTGCTTGTTGCCCCTCGATCATCTTAGGCTTTACTTCAAAAGTCTTGAGCCACAGGCCAAAGTGAGGGGTAATGCGGAGGAAGGCCTCACACATGACAATAAATGTCGTGATGTGGAGAAAGGAGTCCGGTGCTAGATCGTGGAAATCTAACCCGTAATAGAACATCAAGCCCCTGACGAAAGGATCCAGAGTGAGGCCTAGACCTCGGAGGAAGTGGGAGACGAACACAACGTTCTCGTTGGGTTCGGGAGTAGGGACGACCTGGCCTCGAGCAGGCAGCCGATGCGAAACCTCGGCGTTCAGATATCTGGCCTCCCTTAACTTCTTAATGTCCTCTTCTGTAATGGAGGAGGGCGTCCATCGGCCTTGAAGGCTGGATTCGGACATGGTTGAAGATCCGGAGCACCTAACCTGAGCTTTGGGTGTTAGAACTCGAGGCGGGGGAAGGGTTTGATTGAGAACGGGAGGGAAAAAGCGAAAACCTTGTCCCCTTATAAAGAGGGTGAATATCAAGCGTCCTCTCCGTAGCCGTTTAGGACTTACCTATAATCTAGGAGTCCTAGACACGGTTGGGTTACCCACAAACTTCATTAATGAGAATCCCGTAATTAGGGGAACACGATCTCCGCTTCGGCAAGACATGTCAAGAAACCGCCTCGCGTTATGTGTGGAGCTGGTTAAGAGAAACGATTCAAATAATGACCGGGCCGTGATATGATGTCATGTTGCCAAAACAAGCTAGCGGATTAGATCTGCGAAAATATTATTCTTTCTACGGTGAAATGTGGAACTTATTTTGCAGGGTTGGACACTATCCTCGTATTCAAATTCTTCTGTGATGTATTCGGAGAAGGAACCCGCCTTGCAATGCCGTAGACAACTGCGCGCCGGACTCATCGTCATTGAAGCCTGGTTCAGGGGCTACTGTGGGAGTCCTGGATTAGGGGGTCTCCGGATAGCCGGACTATCTCCATTGGCTGGACTGTTAGACTATGAAGATACAAGATTGAAGACTTCGTCTCGTGTCCGGATGGGACTCTACTTGGCGTGGAAGGGAAGCTAGGCAATACGTATATGGAGATCTCCTCCTTTGTAACCAACCTTGTGTAACCCTTACCCTCTCCGGTGTCTATATAAACCGAAGGGTTTTAGTCCGTAGGACAACAATCACAACATACAATCATACCATAGGCTAGCTTCTAGGGTTTAGCCTCTTTGATCTCGTGGTAGATCTACTCTTGTAACACCCATATCATCAATATTAATCAAGCAGGACATAGGGTTTTACCTCCATCAAGAGGGCCCGAACCTGGGTAAAACTTTGTGTCCCTTGTCTCCTGTTACCATCCGGCCTAGACACACAGTTCGGGACCCCCTACCCGAGATCCGCCGGTTTTGAAACCGACACCTACCCTCCCGTGGCAGCGGGGTCCTTACGGAAACTAAGGGATATTAAGGCCTCCTTTTAATAGAGAACCGGAACAAAGCATTAACACGTGGTGAATACATGAACTCCTCAAACTACGGTCATCGCCAGTAAGTATCCCGATTATTGTCACTTCGTGGTTAACGGATCATAACACATAATAGGTGACTATAGACTTGCAAGATAGGATCAAGAACACTCATATATTGATGAAAACATAATAGGTTCAGATCTGAAATCGTGGCACTCGGGCCCTAGTGACAAGCATTAAGCATAGCAAAGTCATAGCAACATCAATCTCAGAACATAGTGGACACTAGGGATCAAACCCTAACAAAACTAACTCGATTACATGATAGATCCCATCCAACCCATCACCGTCCAGCAAGCCTACGATGGAATTACTCACGCACGACGGTGAGCATCATGAAATTGGTGATGGAGGATGGTTGGTGATGACGATGGTGACAAATTCCCCTCTCCGGAGCCCCAAACGGACTCCGGATCAGCCCTCTCGAGAGGTTTTAGGGCTTGGTGGCGGCTCCGTATCGTAAAACACGATGATTTCTTCTCTCTGGTTTTTTTCTCATCGAAACTCAATATATGGAGGTGGAGTTGGAGTCGGTGAGGCAACAGGGGGCCCACGAGGTAGGGGGCGCGCCCTAGGGGGGCAGGCGCGCCCCCCTCCCTCGTGGAGATACGGTGGGCCCCCTGGCCTTCATCTTTGGCAGGTATTTTTCTTATTTTCTAAAAAGTGTCTCCGTGAAGTTTCAGGTCATTCCGAGAACGTTTGCTCCTGCACAAATAACACCATGGTAGTTCTGCTAAAAACAGCGTCAGTCCGGGTTAGATCCATTCAAATCATGGAAGTTAGAGTCCAAAACAAGGGCAAAAGTGTTTGGAAAAGTAGATACGTTGGAGACGTATCAACAACACTCTCCCCTCTCGTTGCTATGCATCACCATGATCCTGTGTGTGTGCGTAGGAATTTTTTTGAAATTACTACGTTCCCCAATAGTGGCATCCGAGCCTAGTTTTATGCATAGATGTTATATGCACGAGTAGAACACAAGTGAGTTGTGGGCGATACAAGTCATACTGCTTACTAGCATGTCATACTTTGGTTCGACGATATTGTTGGATGAAGCGGCTCCTACCTCTTGAGCACTGCATTGGATTTCCTTGAAGAGGAAAGGATGATGCAGCAAAGTAGCGTAAGTATTTCCCTCAGTTTTTGAGAACCAAGGTATCAATCCAGTAGGAGGTTGCGCGCGCGTCCCTAGTACCTGCACAAAACAAATAACTCCTCGCAACCAATGCGATAAGGGGTTGTCAATCCCTTCACGGTCACTTACGAGAGTGAGATCTGATAGATATGATAAGATAATAATTTTGGTATTTTTATGATAAAGATGCAAAGTAAAATAAAAGCAAAGTAAAAAGCAAAGGAAATAACTAAGTATTGGAAGATTAATATGATGAAGATAGACCCGGGGGGCATAGGTTTCACTAGTGGCTTCTGTCAAGAGCATAAGTATTTTACGGTGGGTGAATGAATTACTGTTGAGCAATTGACAGAATTGAGCATAGTTACGAGAATATCTAGGTATGATCATGTGTATAGGCATCACGTCCGAGACAAGTAGACCGACTCCTTCCTGCATCTACTACTATTACTCCACTCATCGACCGCTATCCAGCATGCATCTAGAGTATTAAGTTCATGAAAACAGAGTAATGCCTTAAGCAAGATGACATGATGTAGAGGGATAAATTCATGCAATATGATAAAAACCCCATCTTGTTATCCTCGATGGCAACAATACAATACGTGCCTTGCTGCCCCTACTGTCACTGGGAAAGGACACCGCAAGATTGAACCCAAAGCTAAGCACTTCCCCCATTGCAAGAAAGATCAATCTAGTAGGCCAAACCAAACTGATAATTCGAAGAGACTTGCAAAGATAACCAATCATACATAAAAGAATTCAAAGAAGATTCAAATATTGTTCATAGAAATCTTGATCATGAACCCACAATTCATCAGTCTCACCAAACACACCGCAAAAAGAAGATTACATCGAATAGATCTCCACAAGAGAGGGGGAGAACATTGTATTGAGTCCAAAAAGAGAGAATAAGCCATCTAGTTAATAACTATCGACCCGAAGGTCTGAGGTAAACTACTCACACTTCATCGAACAGGCCCCAAGATGGGATCTCGTGGATATAGGAAGTTACGGTGGTGGAATTAGGGTTTTGGCTCCGTATCTGATCGTTTGGGGGTATGTAGGTATATATAGGAGGAAGGAGTACGTCGGTGGAGCAACAGGGGGCCCACGAGGGTGGAGGGCGCGCTTGGGGGGGGGGTAGGTGCGCCCCCTACCTCGTGCCTCCTCTTTGTTTCTTGACATAGGGTCCAAGTCTCCTGGATCATGTTCGGTGAGAAAATCACGTTCCCGAAGGTTTCATTCCGTTTGGACTCCGTTTGATATTCCTTTTATTCGAAACCCTAAAATAGGCAAAAAACATCAATTCTGGGCTGGGCCTCCGGTTAATAGGTTAGTCCCAAAAATAATATAAAAGTGGATAATAAAGCCCAATAATGTCCAAAACAGTAGATAATATAGCATGGAGCAATCAAAAATTATAGATACGTTGGAGACGTATCAAGCATCTTCAAGCTTAATTCCTGCTCGTCCTCGAGTAGGTAAATGATAAAAACAGAATTTTTGATGTGGAATGCTACTTGGCATAATTTTAATGTAATTCTTCTTAATTGTGGTATGAATATTCAGATCCGAAAGATTCAAGATAAAAGTTTAATATTGACATAAAAATAATAATACTTCACGCATACTAACAAAGCAATTATGTCTTCTCAAAATAACATGGCCAAAGAAAGTTATCCCTACAAAATCATATAGTCTGGCTATGCTCTATCTTCACCACACAAAGTATTTAAATCATGCACAACCCCGATGACAAGTCAAGCAATTATTTCATACTTTTGACATTCTCAAAACTTTTTCAATCTTCATGCAATACATGAGCGTGAGCCATGAATATAGCACTATAGGTGGAATAGAAAGGTGGTTGTGGAGAAGACAAAAAGGAGAAGATAGTCTCACATCAACTAGGCGTATCAACGGCCTATGGAGATGCCCATCAATAGATATCAATGTGAGTGAGTAGGGATTGCCATGCAACGGATGCACTAGAGCTATAAGTATATGAAAGCTCAACAAAAGAAACTAAGTGGGTGTGCATCCAACTCGCTTGCTCATGAAGATCTAGGGCGTTTTGAGGAAGCCCATCATTGGAATATACAAGCCAAGTTCTATAATGAAAAATTCCCACTAGTATATGAAAGTGATGAAATGAGAGACTCTCTATCATGAATATCATGGTGCTACTTTGAAGCACAAGTGTGGTAAAAGGATAGCAGCATTGTCCCTTCTCTCTTTTTCTCTCATTTTTTTATTTGGGACTTTTCTCTTTTTTATGGCCTCTTTTTTTTCCTCGTCCGGAGTCTCATCCCGACTTGTGGGGGAATCATAGTCTCCATCATCCTTTCCTCACTGGGACAATGCTCTAATAATGATGATCATCACACTTTTATTTTCGTACACAATTACAACTTGATACTTAGAACAAAATATGACTCTATATGAATGCCTCCGGCGGTGTACCGGGATATGCAATGACTCATGAGTGACATGTATAAAAGAATTATGAATGGTGGCTTTGCCACAAATACGATGTCAACTACATGATCATGCTAAGAAATATGACAATCATGGAGTGTGTCATAATAAACGGAACGGTGGAAAGTTGCATGGCAATATATCTCGGAATGGCTATGGAAATGCCATAATAGGTAGGTATGGTGGCTGTTTTGAGGAAGGTATATGGTGGGTGTATGATACCGGCGAAAGGTGCGCAGTATTAGAGAGGCTAGCAATGGTGGAAGGAAGAAAAGTGCGTATAATCGATGGACTCAATATTAGTCATAAAGAACTCATATACTTATTGCAAAAATCTACAAGTTATCAAAGAAAAGTATTACATGCATGCTCCTAGGGGGATAGATTGGTAGGAAAATACCATCGCTCGTCCCCGACCGCCACTCATAAGGAAGACAATCAATAAATAAATCATGCTTCAACTTCATCACATAACGGTTCACCATACGTGCATGCTACGGGAATCACAAACTTTAACACAAGTATTTCTCAAATTGAAAACTACTCAACTAGCACAACTTCAATATCACCATCTTCATATCTCAAAACAATTATCAAGCATCAAACTTCTCATAGCATTCAACACACTCATAAGAGAATTTTACTATTCTTGAATACCAAGCATATTAGGATTATTTAAGCGAATTAACATGATATTTAAGACTCTCAAAATAATCTAACTAAAGCATGAGAGATCAATAGTTTCTATAAAACAAATCCACCACCGTGCACTAAAAGATATAAGTGAAGTACTAGAGCAAAACTATATAACTCAAATGATATAAGCGAAGCACATAGAGTATTCTAACAAATTCCAAATCATGTATGGCTCCCTAAAAAGGTGTGTAAAGCAAGGATGATTGTGGTAAACTAAAAAATAAATACTCAAATCATACAATACGCTCCAAGCAAAACACATATCATGTGGTGAATAAAAATATACTCCAAGTAAAGTTACCGATAGAAGTAGACGAAAGAGGGGATGCCTTCCGGGGCATCCCCAAGCTTTGGCTTTTAGGTGTCCTTAGATTATCTTGGGGGTGCCATGGGCATACCCAAGCTTAGGCTCTTGCAACTCCTTGTTCCATTATCCATCAAATCTTTGCCCAAAACCTGAAAACTTCACAACACAAAACTTAAAGTAGAAAATCTCGTGAGCTCCGTTAGCGAAAGAAAACAAAAGACCACTTCAAGGTACTGTAATGAACTCATTATTTATTTATATTGGTGTTAAACCTACTGTATTCCAACTTCTCTATGGTTTATAAACTATTTTACTAGCCATAGATTCATCAAAATAAGCAAACAACACACGAACAACAGAATCTGTCAAAAACAGAACAGCCTGTAGTAACCTGTAGCTAGAGCAAGATATGGAACCCCAAAAATTCTAAAATAAATTGCTGGACGTGAGAAATTTATCTATTAATTATCTTCAAAACGAATTAACTAAATATAACTTTCCAAATAAAAATGGCAGCAGTTCTCGTGAGCACTAAAGTTTCTGTTTTTTACAGCAAGATATCAAGACTTTCCCCAAGTCTTCCCAACGGTTCTACTTGGCACAAACAATAATTAAACACAAAAAACACAAAAAAAACAGAGGCTAGGTAAATTATTTATTACCAAACAGGAGCAAAAATCAAGGAATAAAAATAAAATTGGGTTGCCTCCCAACAAGCACTATCGTTTAACGCCCCTAGCTAGGCATGCAAGCAAGGATAGATCTAGGTATTGCCATCTTTGGTTGGTAATTCTTCAATGAGGCATCTACCATACTTAGGAATTTCTTTCTTTTTAGTTGTTATCAAACTTTTAGTCACACGATCGAAAAATTCATTTGTAACAATTGGTTCCTTAATGATAGCAACAAGATTGGGATGAATACTTATAGATTTGAGGTCCGCAGTTTCCTTACTAGAGGATTCACCCTTATTTTTAGGAACATACATAAGCTTGGCAATTTTAGTAGGGGGACTTGGAGTATTCTTTATGGAAGAAAAAGCGGTTCCCGAGTTGGTAATAATACCCTCAAGTTTATCAATTCTAGTGGAATCCTGATTTATTTTCTCATTAACTATGGGTTCCTTCTCTTTAATATTTTTCAAAGTGACTCCTACTTTAGATCCATATTGAGAGATTCGGTTGTGGATCTTTTTATCCAAATTTTCAATTGACTCTACGGTAGAAACCTTATTTTCAATAATTTCGAGCCTTTGCATTACATGCTCCAAAGTTAATACAGTTCCATTAACCAAAAGAGGTGGTGAGCCAAATAAATCTATCATAGCATTATAAGAATCAAAAGTGTGGCTACCCAAGAAATTCCCTCCGGTAATGGTATCAAGGACATATCTGTACCAAGGAGCAACGCCTACATAAAAATTGCGAAGAAGAACGGAAGTAGATTGCTTCCTGGTAGATCTATTTTGAGCAATGAAAATTCTATACCAAGCGTCTTTTAGATTTTCTCCCTCCCTTTGCTTAAAATTTAGAACTTCATTCTCGGGAGACAACGGAGAAGATAGAGGACTCACCATAACGACAAGCAAACAGAAAAGAAAGGGAGGATAGAGAGAGAGAGGGCGAATAAAATGGCAAGGGTGAAGTGGGGAAGAGGAAAACGAGAGGCAAATGGCAAATAATGTAATGCGGGAGATAAGGGTTCTGATGGGCACTTGGTATGTTGACTTTTGCGTAGACTCCCCCGCAACGGCGCCAGAAATGGCTCGTTGTCGGGAGTCAAATCTTGACTTGCGTGAACCTCCCCGGCAACGGCGCCGGAAATTCTTCTTGCTACCTCTAGGAACTGCATTGGATTTCCTTGAAGAGGAAAGGATGATGCAACAAAGTAGTGTAAGTATTTCCCTCAGTTTTTGAGAACCAAGGTATCAATCCAGTAGGAGGTTGCGTGCGCGTCCCTAGTACCTGCACAAAACAAATAACTCCTCGCAACCAACGTGATAAGGGGTTGTCAATCCCTTCACGGTCACTTACGAGAGTGAGATCTGATAGATATGATAAGATAATAATTTTGGTATTTTTATGATAAAGATGCAAAGTAAAATAAAAGCAAAGTAAAAAGCAAAGGAATAACTAAGTATTGGAAGATTAATATGATGAAGATAGACCCGGGTGTCGGCATTCTGGGAACGGGGGTCCCCAGACTTGCCTGCCTGCGGCCTGCGGCGTGGCTCAAAGGGGGGCCCAGCACGGCCCATCTTCATCAACACAGACCCAAGACCCTCGCGAGGGGCCAAGCCTCGTGGGGCGGACGACACGGAGCTTCCTCAGGCACGGCCTCACCAGGCTGGCTCGCGAGGAGGCAGAGAGATCAAGGCGGGGTACCTCACGAGGTGCCCGTGACGCAAGCCATGACGACCAAGGGCGCCAGGCGGGCGCCAGCCCGCACAGTGTCCTCCTTTCCCCTTTGGTGCAAAGGAGGCAATCGCATCCGCGGAGTACCGAGGCATCAGGCAAAGGTTGCCGTTTCGGTGCAACAAGACCAAGACTAGGAGGACCGCAAGATGGAGGTCATCGTGGAGCCCAAGACGGCGTCACCACCAGAGCTTTGCGCAGGCGAGGACCAACTTTAGTCAGGATAAGTGTACTAGATGTTCCCCTTCAAAATGGCCAATTGTTGGCGCCCTTCCCGCTCAATATTTGGGAAGAGGCCCAGGGCCATTGCCTATAAATAGGACCAGCCACCCACAAGGATAAAGGTTCGGGTTCGAGGTAAAAGGAAGGTTAGAGACAGGGATCGAGGATCAAGGATCAGATCGAAATCAGAGAGAGTAGGGTGACTGAACTCCTCCTAGCAGTTCGTCCCCCCCCCCAGCAAAGAACAGACCCTCGCGAGGCTGTTCTTCCTTGTATTGTTCTTCACCATCAGCCCAAGAGGCAATCCACCACACCACACACTGGAGTAGGGTATTACACCACAACGGTGGCCCGAACCAGTATAAACCCTGCGTCTCTTGTGTTGTTCTTTCCTTAGCTTAGATCTTAGCAAGGCGGAGGGGTGCAGGTAGGTAGGAGGCGAAATCTCCGTGCGCACCCCAGTGTTCGAACCTCAAGGGTCTGCCGGAACCCGAAATCCGACATTCGGCGCGCCAGGTAGGGGTGCGCCGGAATCCACCTTCTACCGCTTCGTGCCCCGTCGCGTCATCATCACCATGTTCGGCGACCAGGCGGGCAACCTAGATCCGTGGGCGGCATGGCCTGCCCGTGCAGAGCCGCTTGCCTCGGGCGACCCCGTGACCCAGGCAGCTCGTGGTCCGCAGGGCGCTGCGGGCCGCGGGGGACGCGGACAGGCTTCGACAGCTCTCACACCGTGGCAAGCGCGGTCGGCAGCAAGGGCCTCCAATCACACCGCGACCACGACACCGTACACCCGACGGGAACAGATAAACTCGAGGGCCGCACTCACGGTGGCCCGAGTGCTGCTGCAGTGCAGGCTGCTGGAGGGCGGCCACGACGTGCTGCTGGAGTGGGTGGCAGAGCTCCTAGGCTTCGCTGCCTCGGGGGCTCACCCCTTCTGCACCCAGCTCCCATCTCAAGCCCAGGGCGGCCCGCGCGGGGGCTCCGCGCGCGCCCGCGGGCTCCAAGGCTACTCCAACGCCAGCGAAGCTGTCGGCACCGGACCGGCGGCGGCGCTACCCCCACTCCCGGTCCGCGAAGAAGAAGGACTCGACGCGACCCGCGGCCCCAGTGGACAGCCGCGCTACCACCCCATGGTGGGCGCGTCAAGCAGAGCTGCGTGGCACGTGGAGCACGACGGCATGGCCTTCGGGATGACGGCGCCGGAAGAATATGTGCCCCTCATGATGGACCAAGGACACCCTTACCAAGGCGAACAAGGCTCGCTCCTCAGCCCGAGCTGGGGGGACGAGGCTCCAGAAGCTGAGCCCTTCCAGGAGCCCCGGGACGGTCCCACTGGCCACGCTGGAGGCAATGATTATCGGGTACCGCTAATTCCTCAAGAGCAAGCATACGCTAATCATGGATCGCAGGAGGTGTAGGTCGCCACGGCGAGCAGCAACCCCGCTCCCACAGTCTCCTACCCCTCGGGAGGAGGGCGCAGGGGGCTGTAGGAGAGGGGCCGAGATCCGACATCACCACCGCGGCGTTCGGAGCAAGGTGTTGTCAGGAGGTAGGCCCTCTGCTGGGGAGGTGCCTCAGGGCCTGCCCCTGGTTGAGGACCCGTGGTCATCGGGGGAACCGCTAGCGACCGCTCTACCCCATCGACGGTGTCCTGGTTTCCGGTCGTCGTTGATGGCACTAGAGTGTGGCGCAAGGCGGGGCCCTCGTCTGGCGATATGAAGCAAGGCCGGTTCCTGTGAAGAAGGCCCAGTGCCTGTGAAGCTCGCCACCCCATGACACTCTCACGTAATAATGAGTGGGGCTGTACACGCCCCGGAGCCTCAGGGGTGCTGGCCTCAGGCCCTGGGGCTCCCTCCCACGCCCAGTGGCAGCACTTAGCTCCGCGCTGGTGAGAAGACGTCCAAGACTAGATTAGGTGCCGGACGCGGCCTTTTGTCTGCTTTCGTTGCTTTTCCCTTTGGTTGTCGCTTTCCCCCGTTGGATTCAAGTTGGATTCGAATTTGAGATTTGCGTGTGTTCGGGGAAGGGGTGCTTAGTCTTGTTCGAGCAATTCCTCGCGTTTTGGTTACCACTTCGCCTCAGCTGCCTCCCCTCGTGAGCCCCTCGCGAGCCGGGTCAGGCCTAGCTTGCGTGTAGCCCAAACTGCCGCCGCCGCGTCCTCTCAGGAGGGTGTTTTACTGCAGGTCCTACGGATTCAATCAGGGAACACTCGAGACACCACAACCTCCCACAGGCTACCTCAAGGCCAGCACAGGACAAAGGTAAACTAGCTGACCAGCGCATCGCTTAAGCCAACCACTTGGCGCGGGCGCATGGGCAATGTAGCTTCTACTGATACGATGAACACAAGTTTTACATGAGGGGCTCCCCCTCCAAAATGCTCTCACAGCCATCAGGCCAAAACCTGAGTTCTATTCATCAGGGTAAGGAAGCAGGAACGATGCACAATCAGTCGGATAAATCCCCTAATGCGTCCTCAGGAGCACCACCCGAGCCCTTGCTGGTGTCGCTGAACTCGCCATCGTTGTCCGCATCGCCGCCAGCGGCGTCAAGGCCGTTCACCACGCCGCCCTCGTCGGCAGCCACGATCACGCTGTCGTTGTCTGAAGCGAAGGCCCTGATAAGAGCATCCACATTGTCTTCCACCCAGTGCGGCAGTTCGTCTCGGACGGCCTGGGGGACTGGGGTGATAGCGGCATCGAAATCGAAGTGGGGATCCATGTTCCGGAGATGGCTGAAGACGCGAGAAAAGGCGCGCCCGAGCAGGGCGCGGCTCCGCTCCTCCATCAACCTGTCAGCCCTGACCGACCGCGCCTCTAGCTGCGTCACCACGTCGGTGAAGAACTGAAGATTACCGGCGTAGTTGACTGCGTGCGGCTCGCCAACAGTCGCCTCGCAGATGTTGCCCAAGGCTGCGTTGGCTCTCTCCCGGAGCGTGGTGAGCATGGGGTCGTGCTCATGCTCCAGGATCCGCCGCTGACGTATCTCGTCTGCATTCTGGCGCGCGACGACCTCAGCCTCCTCCACCCGCTGGCGAAGAAGGAGCACCTCGGCCTGGGAGGTGGTTAGCTCACCTTGCGCCACCTCAAGGGCGGCCCGGAAAGCATCAGCCTGCTGCGTCGCCTCCTCCAGCTTGGCCCTCAAGGCGGCAGTCCTGCCTTCAGCCTCGGCCCGGATCAACCCCAGCTTCTCCTCGAACTCGTGCTCGAGGTTCAAACGCGCCATCGCCACCCGGCGTCCAACCTCCTCCAGGACACGGGCTTCCTGTGCAGCGACATCATCCTCCGCCTGCGTCACCAAGCGCTCCCTCGTCTCCAGACGCTCGTACTCGCGGGTACGTTCGGCGGCTTCCAGCGTCAGCGCCTCCTCGCGATTCTGGAGCTCTGCCGGGTCGCCAGAGGCCACCTTCATCGACGCGAGGGCTGCCTCGCGCAGCTCCACTTGCTCCTCCAGTGAGTGGCACCAGGCTAGGAGCTCCCGAGCCCGCTCCTCCGCCGCCTCTCGCCACCGGTCGGCTTCCCGGGCCTCCTCAGCGGCCCGAGATCGGGCCTCCCGAGAGGCCACCAGCGACGCCTTGGCCTCTGCGTCGTCAAGATCGCGCTGACGGCGTGCAAGGGCGATGGTGCCCTCCAGCTCGCGCCTCTCTGCAGCCAGGCGCAGGCCCTCGGCCTCAAGGCGCGCGTCTTCATCAGCAAGCTCCTCACCAAGCAGGCTCACCGTGTCAACCTCCCTTCGAAGGAATCCTTGGTGAAGAGCACGACGCTCCCGGGCGCGCTCGAGCACGTCTTCCACACCATCATCTGACCCGAGCAAGCGCCGGGGGCCACGAATCAGCACTCCCCCTCCGGGCAGGGGGCTAGGGGCTGGCACCCTCGCGATGGCCGGGCACGTCACGCCAGAAGCCCGGCCTGGAGCCAGCCCGTCCCCAGATGAAGAGCGCAGGGAGCGCCTCAGCCAATCGCAGTCCACGACCAGGCGAGAAGCCCACGGCAGGCTGGCTATGCCACGAGAAGGCCCGCGAAGGAGGATCGCGAGGTGCGCAGGGCCATGATGCGCCTCGGGACGGTTCGCCTCTCCGATCGCCCTCACCACAAGGGCTCTGCTGCTTGGAGCGCTTGAGGACGGTGGAGGGGGCGAAGCCAAGGGGGACGGCACCTCAGCCGTCTCTGCGAGCTCGGTTGGAAGGGGCCTGCGGAGCAAGGATCAGTAAAAGCAACAGAAGGATCAGGAGCCGGGAAAGGAGAAGGCTTACTCATCAGTGGTGAAGTACTTCCTACGCTTCAGCAGGCGACAAGGGTAATCGTCGCCCAGGGCCTCCCTTCTCTTCTGGAGGGCCTCAAAATCCACGCGGAAGCGGCCCAAGAGTTGAGCGCAGGGATCAACCTGCGACGAAGATGGAGCGTCAAGGCGATCTGCGTCAGGGGCGCCTGCCTGATGGGCGCTGCCAATCGCCTCGCCAGGAGAAGCAGCTGGAGCCTCAGGGGCCTCAGTCGCAGGCGCTGAGGGCAGCTGCTTGTCACCCTCAGCCTCAACGGCACGGGCCCCAAGAGCTGCTCCCTCATGAGCATCGCCCGGCGCTGTCACCCCATCGGGAGCCCCCTCGGCCTCTGGCGCCTCATGCCTCCCTGCTCCGCCATTTGAGGAAGAGTCGCCTTGGCTGACTGGAAGGGCAGTCACCATCACTGGGTTACCGCGAGGCCCCTGGAGGCCGGCGGGGCGCAGGCCCCACTCATCAAAGATAGGCAGCTGATTCACAAAATCGCCCCTGCTCTGGCAGAGGTACAACAAGGCCCCTCCCTGCTGGATGCTGCCAGGGTTGGGGTTCCCCGTCAGGGTCAGGAGCGCCGTCCTCAGCACTTCAAGTGTCAGGTCCTCTTCCTGGAGCCTCATACGATCATCGCGCCCGCAGAAGGCCCACATCCGGCGGGAGTGGCGTTGGAGAGGAGCAACACGGCGTAGCAGGAACTCCTTCACCACCTTGGACGCTGTCACACCAAGCGACCTCAAGAACGCGAAGCGGTGCCAGATGAAGACGATCCGGGGGCTCTCAAGGGTCTCCTGGCCCCAGCCCAAATTGGGGACAACAGGCGAAGTTGGCTCCGATAGCAGGGGGCTGGGCACCCCTGCATCCACATACAGCCACCGCTCGCGGAACCCAGCCACGGGCAGAGGGAGCTTGAAGTCAATCCCAGAGGCTATTGTCTCAGACGCGGCAATGAAGCTCACGCACGCCCAACATTGGGTAGGGTCGACAAGGCGCAGCGAGAAGAAGTGGCGCAGCAAGGCAACCGAAGGAAGGATGCCCATCATAGCCTCGCAAACAAAGGCGAAGACCGAAAGGAGGGTGATGGATTCAGGACCCAGATGCATCATGTGGATCTGATAGTGGGAAAGCACGACATTGAAGAAATCAGAAAAGGGAGGAACCAGACCCGCCCACAGGGCGTCGGTAAAATACGGGGCCTCGGTGACTATCCTGTCGATGGAGAAGTGGGACGTGGGCCAGGCCGTCGTCCTCCCGCATTCATTGAAGATAGTGGCCAGAGCTGAGCTGACCTTGCCCAAGCCCTCGGCGGGGGCCGCCAACGGCGGCGGGCAAGGCGGAGGCACGGGTTTCTTCCCTCTTCCATTCTTCGTGGAGCCATGGCGATGGGAAGGGGGGGGGGAAGGTTCGAGATTGGGTTGAAAACAGAAGCTGGAGTTCGGGCGGAGGAAGGGCAGAGGGCGTTCGAGCAACAGAAAGGGGAGCGGCTATGTACGATTGCGAGTCCGCCTAGCATGGCGCAAAATAAGGGGGGCATGGGGGAACAGTGCCGCCCACGTCCAATCGACCGCCACGCAACGCCCAAGACCGTAGGCTGTTAGGGCCCGCGGCGCTTCGCTCTTGCCCTTCCGCCTCCCTGCACGGCCAAGTCCGGGCGCGCCTTGGGCCCGGGGGCTACTGTCGGCGTTCTGGGAACGGGGGTCCCCAGACTTGCCTGCCTGCGGCGTGGCTCAAAGGGGGGCCCGGCACGGCCCATCTTCATCAACACAGACCCAAGACCCTTGCGAGGGGCCAAGCCTCGCGGGGCGAATGACACGGAGCTTCCTCAGGCACGGCCTCACCAGGCTGGCTCGCGAGGATGCAGAGAGATCAAGGCGGGGTACCTCACGAGGTGCCCGTGACGCAAGCCGTGACGACCAAGGGCGCCAGGCGGGCGCCAGCCCGCACAGTGTCCTCCTTTCCCCTTTGGTGCAAAGGGGGCAAGCGCAGCCGCGGAGTACCGAGGCATCAGGCAAAGGTTGCCGTTTCGGTGCAACAAGACCAAGACCAGGAGGACCGCAAGATGGAGGTCATCGTGGAGCCCAAGACGGCGTCACCACCAGAGCTTTGCACAGGCGAGGACCAACTTTAGTCAGGATAAGTGTACTAGATGTTCCCCTTCAAAATGGCCAATTGTTGGCGCCCTTCCCGCTCAATATTTGGGAAGAGGCCCAGGGCCATTGCCTATAAATAGGACCAGCCACCCACAAGGATAAAGGTTCGGGTTCGAGGTAAAAGGAAGGTTAGAGATAGGGATCGAGGATCAAGGATCGGATCGAAATCGGAGAGAGAGTAGGGTGACTGAACTCCTCCTAGCAGTTCGTCCCCCCCCCCCCAGCAAAGAACAGACCCTCGCGAGGCTGTTCTTCCTTGTATTGTTCTTCACCATCAGCCCAAGAGGCAATCCACCACACCACACACTGGAGTAGGGTATTACACCACAACGGTGGCCCGAACCAGTATAAACCCTGCGTCTCTTGTGTTGTTCTTTCCTTAGCTTAGATCTTAGCGAGGCGGAGGGGTGCAGGTAGGTAGGAGGCGAAATCTTCGCATGCACCCCAGTGTTCGAACCTCAAGGGTCTGCCAGAACCCGAAATCCAACACCGGGGCCATAGGTTTCACTAGTGGCTTCTCTCAAGAGCATAAGTATTTTACGGTGGGTGAACAAATTACTGTTGAGCAATTGACAGAATTGAGCATAGTTATGAGAATATCTAGGTATGATCATGTATATAGGCATCACGTCCGAGACAAGAAGGTCGACTCCTGCCTGCATCTACTACTATTACTCCACTCATCAACCGCTATCCAGCATGGATCTAGAGTATTAAGTTCATGAAAACAGAGTAACGCCTTAAGCAAGATGACATGATGTAGAGGGATAAATTCATGCAATATGATAAAAACCCTATGTTGTTATCCTCGATGGCAAGAATACAATACGTGCCTTGCTGCCCGTACTGTCACTGGGAAAGGACACCACAAGATTGAACCCAAAGCTAAGCACTTCTCCCATTGCAAGAAAGATCAATCTAGTAGGCCAAACCAAACTGATAATTCGAAGAGACTTGCAAAGATAACCAATCATACATAAAAGAATTCAGAGAAGATTCAAATATTGTTCATAGATAATCTTGACCATAAACCCACAATTCATCGATCTCAACAAACACACCGCAAAAAGAAGATTACATCGAATAGATCTCCACAAGAGAGGGGGAGAACATTGTATTGAGGTCCAAAACGAGAGAAGAAGCCATCTAGCTAATAACTATGGACCCGAAGGTCTGAGGTAAACTACTCACACTTCATCGGAGAGGCTATGGTGTTGATGTAGAAGCCCTCCGTGATGGATGCCCCCTCCGGCGGAGCTCTGGAACAGGCCCCAAGATGGGATCTCGTGGATACAGGAAGTTACGGCGGTGGAATTAGGGTTTTTGGCTCCGTATCTGATCGTTTGGGGGTACGTAGGTATATATAGGAGGAAGGAGTATGTCGGTGGAGCAACAAGGGGCCCACGAGGGTGTAGGGCGCGCTTGGGGGGTGGGTGGGGGTAGGCACGCCCCCTGCCTCGTGGCCTCCTCCTTTGTTTCTTGACGTAGGGTCCAAGTCTCTTGGATCATGTTCGGTGAGAAAATCACGTTCCCGAAGGTTTCATTCCGTTTGGACTCCGTTTGATATTCCTTTTCTTCAAAACCCTAAAATAGGCAAAAAACAGCAATTCTGGGCTACGCCTCCGATTAATAGGTTAGTCCCAAAAATAATATAAAAGTGGATAATAAATCCCAATAATGTCCAAAACAGTAGATAATATAACATGGAGCAATCAAAAATTATAGATATGTTGGAGACGTATCAGCGGCCCGGACCGACATTACGCGTATGCTTACGCGAGACTGGTTCTACCGACGTGCTTTGCACACAGGTGGCCGACGGGTGTCAGTTTCTCCAACTTTAGTTGAACCGAGTATGGCTACGCCCGGTCCTTGTGAAGGTTAAAACAACACTAACTTGACGAACTACCGTTGTGGTTTTGATGCATAGGTAAGAACGGTTCTTACTCAGCCCGTAGCAGCCACATAAAACTTGCACCAACAAAGTAGGGGACGTCTAACTTGTTTTTGCAGGGCATGTTGTGATATGATATGGTCAAGACATGATGCTATATTTTATTGTATGACATGATCATGTTTTGTAACCGAGTTATCGGCAACTGGCAGGAGCCATATGGTTGTCTTTTTATTGTATGCAATGTAATCGCCCTGTACTGCTTTACTTTATCACTAAGCGGTAGAGATAGTCATAGAAGCAATAGTTGGCGAGACGGCAACGATGCTATGATGGAGATCAAGGTGTCGCGCCAGTGACGATGGTGATCATGACGGTGCTTCAGAGATGGAGATCACAAGCACAAGATGATG
Organism: Triticum dicoccoides; assembly: GCF_002162155.2. Classification (NCBI taxonomy): domain Eukaryota; kingdom Viridiplantae; phylum Streptophyta; class Magnoliopsida; order Poales; family Poaceae; genus Triticum; species Triticum dicoccoides. The sequence goes on along the minus strand of NC_041388.1, from coordinate 398,300,410 downwards.
ATGGCCATATCATATCACTTATATTGATTGCATGTGATGTTTATCTTTTATGCATCTTATTTTGCTTTGTTTGACGATAGCATTATAAGATGATCTCTCACTGATAAAAGTGTTCTCCCTGAGTATGCACCGTTGCCAAAGTTCATCGTGCCCAGACACCACGTGATGATCGGGTGTGATAAGCTCTACGTCCATCTACAATGGGTGCAAGCCAGTTTTTGCACACGCAGAATACTTAGGTTAAACTTGATGAGCCTAACATATGCAGATATGGCCTCGGAAGACTGAGACCGAAAGGTCGAGCATGAATCATATAGTAGATATGATCAACATAGTGATGTTCACCATTAAAAACTACTCCATTTCACGTGATGATCGGTTATGGTTTAGTTGATTTGGATCACGTGATCACTTAGATGCTTAGAGGGATGTCTATGTAAGTGGGAGTTCTTAAGTAATATGATTAATTGAACTTAAATTTATCATGAACTTGCTCCTAGTAGTATTAGCATATCTATGTTGTAGATCAATAGCTCGCGTTTAGCTCCCTGTTTTATTTTCGATATGTTCCTAGAGAAAAATAAGTTGAAAGATGTTAGTAGCAATGATGCGGATTGGATCTGTGATCTGAGGATTATCCTCATTGCTGCAGAGAAGAATTATGTCCTTGATGCACCGCTAGGTGACAGACCTATTGCAGGAGCAGATGCAGACGTTATGAACGTTAAGCTAGCTCAGTATGATGACTACTTGATAGTTTAGTGCACCATGCTTGACAACTTAGAATCGGGACTTCAATGACGTTTTGAACGTCATGGATCATATGAGATGTTTTAGGAGTTGAAGTTAATATTTCAAGCAAATACCTGAGTTGAGAGATATGATGTCTCCAACAATTTCTATAGCTAAAAGATGGAGGAGAATAGCTCATGCAGTGAGCATGTGCTCAGATTGTCTGGGTACTACAATCACTTGAATCAAATGGGAGTTAATCTTCCAGATAAAATAGTGATTGACAGAATTCTCTAGTCACCATCACCAAGTTAGTAGAACTTCGTGATGAAATATAGTATGCAAGGGATGACGAAAATGATTCCCGAGCTTTTCATGATGATAAAATCGATGAAGGTAGAAATCAAGAAAGAGCATCAAGTGTTGATGATTAACAAGACCACTAGTTTCAAGAAAAGGGCAAAGGGAAAGAAAGGGAACTTCAAGAAGAACGGCAAGCAAGTTGCTACTCAAGTGAACAAGCCCAAGTCAGGACCTAAGCCTGAGACTAAGTGCTTCTACTGCAAAGGGACTGGTAACTGGAAGCAGAACTGCCCCAAGTATTTGGCGGATAAGAAGGATGACAAAGTGAACAATGCTATATTTGACATACATGTTATTGATGTGTACTTTACTAGTGTTTATAGCAACCCCTCGGTATTTTATACTGCTTCAGTTGCTAAGAGTAGTAACTAGAAACCGGAGTTGCAGAATGAACAGAGACTAGTTAAGGGTGAAGTGACGATGTGTATTGGAAGTGGTTCCAAGATTGATATGATCATCATCGCACACTCGCTATACTTTCGGGATTAGTGTTAAACCTAAATAAATGTTATTTGGTGTTTGCATTGAGCATGAATATGATTTGATCATGTTTATTGCAATACAGTTATTCATTTAAGTTAGAGAATAATTGTTGTTCTGTTTACATGAATAAAACCTTCTGTGGTCATACACCTAATGAAAATGGTTCCTTGGATCTTGGTCGTAGTGATACACATATTCATAATATTGAAGCCAAAAGATGCAAAGTTAATAATGATAGTGCAACTTATTTGTGGCACTCCCGTTTAGGTCATATTGGTGTAAAGCGCATGAAGAAACTCCATGCTGATGGGCTTTTGGAATCACTTGATTATGAATCATTTTGATGCTTGCAAACCATGCCTCATGGGCAAGATGACTAAGACTCCGTTCTCCGGAACAATGGAGCGAGCAACTGACTTATTGGATATAATACATACTGATGTATGAGGTCCGATGAGTGTTGAGGCTCACGGCAGGTATCGTTATTTTCTGACCTTCACAGATGATTTGAGTAGATATGGGTATATCTACTTGAAGAAACATAAGTCTGAAACATTTGAAAAGTTTAAAGAATTTCAGAGTGAAGTGGAAAATCATCATAACAAGAAAATAAAGTTTCCACGATCTGATTGCAGAGGCGAATATTTGAGTTACGAGTTTGGTCTTCAATTTAAACAGTGTGGAATAGTTTCACAAGCTCATGCCACCTGGAACACCATAGCATAATGGTGTGTCCGAATGTCATAACCATACTTTATTGGATATAGTACAATCTATGATGTCTCTTACTGATTTACCACTATCGTTTTGGGGTTATGCATTAGAGACACCTGCATTCACGTTAAAAAGGGCACCATCTAAATCCGTTGAGATGACACCGTATGAACTGTGGTTTGGCAAGAAACCAAAGTTGTTGTTTCTTAAAGTTTGGGGTTACGATGCTTATAAGAAAAAGTTTCATCCTAATAAATTCAAACCCAAATCGGAGAAATGTGTCTTCATAGGATACCCAAAGGAGACAGTTGGGTACACCTTCTATCACAGATCCGAAGGCAAGACATTCGTTGCTGAGAATGGATCCTTTCTAGAGAAGGAGTTTCTCTCGAAAGAAGTGAGTGGGAGGAAAGTAGAACTTGATGAGGTAACTGTACCTGCTTCCTTATTGGAAAGTAGATCATCACAGAAATATGTTTATGTGACTCCTGCACCAATTAGTGAGGAAGCTATGATGATGATCATGTAACTTCAGATCAAGTTACTATCGAATCTCGTAGCTCAACCAGAGTGAGATCCGCACCAGAGTGGTACAGTAATCCTGTTCTGGAGGTCATGATAATTAACCATGACGAACCTACAAACTATGAGGAAGCGATGATGAGCCCAGATTCCGCGAAATGGTTTGAGGCCATGAAATCTGAGATTGGATCCACGTATGAGAACAAAGGATGGACTTTGATTGACTTGCCCGATGATCGGTAACTCATTAAGAATAAATGGATCTTCAAGAGGAAGACGGACCCTGATAGTAGTGTTACTATCTACAAAGCTAGACTTGTCAAAAAAGGTTTTGACAAAGTTCAAGGTGTTGACTACGATGAGATTTTCTCACTCTTAGCGATGCTTAAGTCTGTCCGACTCATGTTAGCAAATTGCCACATTTTATGAAATCTGGCAAATGGATGTCAAAACTACATTCCTTAATGGATTTCTTAAAGAAGAGTTGTATATGATGCAACCAGAGGGTTTGTCGATCCTAAAGGTGCCAACAAAATGTGCAAGCTTCAGCGATCCATCTATGGACTGGTGCGAGCATCTCAGAGTTGGAATATATGCTTTGATGAGTTGATCAAAGCATATAGTTTTATACAGACTTGTGGTGAATCCTGTATTTACAAGAAAGTGAGTGGGAGCACTACAACATTTCTGATAAATATATGTGAATGACATATTGTTGATCGGAAATAATGTAGAATTTTCTGGAAAGCATAAAGGAGTATTTGAAAGGAGTTTTTCAAATAAATACCTTGGTGAAGCTACTTACATATTGAGCATAAAGATCTATAGAGATAGATCAAGACGCTTGATAAGTTTTTTCAATGAGTACATACCTTGACACGATTTTGAAGTAGTTCAAAATGGAACAGTCAAAGAAAGAGTTCTTACCTGTGTTACAAGGTGTGAAATTGAGTAAGACTCAAAGCCCAACCACGACAGAAGATAGAAAGAGAATGAAAGTCATTCCCTATGCCTCAGCCATAGTTTCTATAAATTATGCCATGGTGTGTACCAGATCTATTGTATACCCTACACTGAGGGAGTACAATAGTGATCTAGGAGTAGATCACTGAACAACGGTCAAAATTATCCTTAGTGGAATAAGGATATGTGATAACCCACAAGTATAGGGGACCGCAACAGTTTTCGATAAGTAAGAGTGTCAAACCCAACGAGGAGCTAAAGGTAGGACAAATATTCCCTCAAGTTCTATCGACCACCGATACAACTCAACGCACGCTTGACGTTCGCTTTACCTAGAACAAGTATGAAACTAGAAGTACTTTGTAGGTGTTTTTGGATAGGTTTGCAAGATAATAAATATTATGTAAATAAAATCTTGGGGCTGTTGTAAGTAAAGAAGCAATAAAGTAAATATAGCGAGTGTGAAAAAGTGGTGGTAGGAGTTGCGAAATTGCCCCTAAGCAATTGACTACTTTACTAGACCGATAGCAAGTATTATGTGGGAGAGGCCACTGCTAGCATGTCATCCCTGACTTGGAATTCTATGCACTTATGATTGGAACTATTAGCAAGCATCCGTAACTACTGACGTTCATTAAGGTAAAACCCAACCATTGCATTAAGATATATTGGTTCCCTTCAATCCCGTATGCATCAATTTCTATGCTAGGTTGAATCTTCTGTCACTCTTGCCCTCCAATACATAGTCCTATCAACATACAACTAACCCTATAGTGTGATCCACGCGCGCACTCATATGATGGGCACCAAAGGACAGCAACATAACCACAAGCAAATTAAATCAATCATAGCAATTCATCAATCACCAATAGGACAACGAAAATCTACTCAGACATCATAGGATGGCAACAAATCATTGGATAATAATATGAAGCATAAAGCACCATGTTCAAGTAGAGGGTACAACGGGTTGCGGGAGAGTGGAGCGCTATAGATAGAGAGGGGAAGGTGATGGAGATGTTGGTGAAGATGGCGAAGGTGTTGGGGAACGTAGCAGAAATTCAAAATTTTCTATGCATCACCAAGATCAATCTATGGAGTAATCTAGCAATGAGGGGAAGGAGAGTGCATCTACATACCCTTGTAGATCGCTAAGCGGAAGCGTTCAAGTGAACGGGGTTGATAGAGTCGTACTCGTCGTGATCCAAATCACCGATGATCCTAGTGCCGAACGGACGGCACCTCCGTGTTCAACACACGTACAACCCGGTGACGTCTCCTACGCCTTGATCCAGCAAGGGGAGAAGGAGAGGTTGGGGAAGACTCCATCCAGCACCAGCACGACAGCGTGGTGGTGGTGGAGGAGCATGGTACTCCAGCAGGGCTTCGCCAAGCACCGCAAGAGACGAGGAGGGAGAGGGGTAGGGCTGCGCCAAGAAGGAGATGTTCTCCTGTGTATGGCAGCCCAAAACCCCCACTATATATAGGGGAAATGGAGGGGCTACGCCCCCACCTAGGTTTCCACCCCTAGGGGTGGCGGCCAGCCCTAGATCCCATCTAGGGGGCGGCCAAGGGGGGAAGAGAGGGGGGGCGCACCACTAGGTGGGCCTTAGGCCCATCTGAGCCTAGGGTTTCCCCCCTTTCTCCTTCTCTCTTTGCCTTGGGCCCTGGTGGGGGGGTGCACCAGCCCACCTGGGGCTGGTCCCCCTTCACACTTGGTCCACACAGCCCTCTGGGGCAGGTGGCCCCACTTGGTGGACCCCCGGGACCCTCCCGGTGGTCCCGGTACGTTACTGATAGCACCCGAAACTTTTCCAGTGACCAAAACAAGACTTCTCATATATAAATCTTTACCTCCAGACCATTCCGGAACTCCTCGTGATGTCTGGGATCTCATCCAGGACTCCGAACAACATTCGGTAACCACGTATATCTATTCCCTATAACCCTAGCGTCATCGAACCTTAAGTGTGTAGACCCTACGGGTTCAGGAACCATGCAGACATGACCGGGACAACTCTCTGGCCAATAACCAACAGTAGGATCTGGATACCCATGTTGGCTCCCACATGTTCCACGATGATCTCATCGGATGAACCACGATGTCAAGGATTCAATCAATCCCGTATACAATTCCCTTTGTCTAGCGGTATGATACTTGCCCGAGATTCGATCGTCAGTATCCCAATACCTTGTTCAATCTCATTACCGGCAAGTCTCTTTACTCATTCCGTAACACATCATCCCATGATCAACTCCTTGACCACATTGTGCACATTATGATGATGTTCTACCGAGTGGGCCCAGAGATACCTCTCCGTTTACACGGAGTGACAAATCCCAGTCTCGATTCGTGCCAACCCAACAGACACTTTCGGAGATACCTGTAGTGTACCTTTATAGCCACCCAGTTACGTTGTGACGTTTGGCACACCCAAAGCACTCCTACGGTATCCGGGAGTTGCACAATCTCATGGTCTAAGGAAATGATACTTGACATTAGAAAAGCTTTAGCAAACGAACTACACAATCTTTGTGCTAGGCTTAGGATTGGGTCTAGTCCATCACATCATTCTCCTAATGATGTGATCCCGTTATCAACGACATCCAATGTCCATGGTTAGGAAACCGTAACCATCTATTGATCAACGAGCTAGTCAACTAGAGGCTTACTAGGGACATGGTGTTGTCTATGTATCCACACATGTATCTGAGTTTCTATCAATACAATTCTAGCATGGATAATAAGCGATTATCATGAACAAGGAAATATAATAATAACCAATTTATTATTGCCTCTAGGGCATATTTCCAACAGTCCCCCACTTGCACTAGAGTCAATAATCTAGTTCACATCGCCATGTGATTAACATTCACAGGTCACATCGCCATGTGACCAACATCCAAGAGTCTACTAGACTCAATGATCTAGTTCACATCACTATGTGATTAACACTCAAAGAGTTCTGGGTTTGATCATGTTATGCTTGTGAGAGAGGTTGTAGTCAACGGGTCTTGCCATATTCAGATCCCTGTGTATTTCGCAAAACTTTATGTCATATCGTAGATGCTGCTACCACGTTCCACTTGGAGCTATTCCAAATTGTTGCTCCATTATACGTATTCGGTATCTCTACTCAGAGCTATCGGATAGGTGTTAAGCTTGCATCGACGTAACTCTTTATGTCAAACTCTTTATCACCTCCATAACCGAGAAACATTTCCTTATTCCTCTAAGGATAATTTTGACCGCTATCTGGTGATCTACTCCTAGATCACCTTTGTACCCTCTTGCCAGACATGTGGCAAGGCACACATCAGGTGCGGTACTCAGCATGGCATACCGTATAGAGCCTATGAGAAGAGCATAGGGGACAACCTTCGTCCTTCCTCTTTCTTCTACCGTGGTCAATCTTTGAGTCTTACTCAACTTCACACCTTACAACTCAGGTGAGAACCCCTTCTTTGACTGATCTATTTTGAACTCTTTCAAAAACATGTCAAGGTGTGCGTTCTTTGAAAGTATCATCAGGCGTCTTGATCTATTTCTGTAGATCTTGATTCCCAATATGTAAGCAGCTTTATCCAGGTCTTCCTTTGAAAATCACTCTTCAAACAACCGTTTATGCTTTCCAGAAATTCTACATTATTTTAGATCAACAATATGTCATCCACATATACTTATCAGAAATATTGTAGTGCTCCCACTCACTTTCTTGTAAATACAAGTTTCTAGCAAACATTGTATAAACCTAAAAGCTTTGATCACTCCATCAAAGCATATATTCCGATTCCGAGATGCTTGCTCTAGTCCATAGAAGGATCGCTGGAGCCAGCATGCCTTTTAGCATCCATAGGATCGACAAAACCTTTTATTGTATCACATACAACTTTTTCTTACGAAAACTGGTAAGAAAACTTGTTTTGACATCCATTTGTCAGATTTCATAATCGAAAAACACAGCTAATGCTAACATGATTCCGACGGACTTAAGCATCGCTATGGGTGAGAAATTCTCATCGTAGTCAACTCCTTGAACTTGTGAAAAGACTCTTTCCCACAAGTCAAGCTTCATAGAAGGTAACATTACCGCCCACGTCCGTCTTCTTCTCAAAGATCCATTTATCTCGATGGCTTGCCGATCAACGAGCAAGTCCACCAAAGTCCATACATGGATCCTATCTCGGATTTCATGGTTTCTAACCATTTGTCGGAATACGGGCCCACCATCGCTTCTCCATAGCTCGTAGGTTCATTATTGTCCAACAACATGATATCTGAGACATGATTACCGTACCACTCAGGAGTAGTACATATCCTTGTCGACCTACGAGGTTCGATAGCAACTTGATCCGAAGCTTCATGATCACTATCATTAACTTCCTATTCAACAGACGTAGGCTCCACAGAAAACATCTTTCTATGTTGCATCACTCTCTGGTTGAAGTAGAGGTTCGACAACCTCATCAAGTTCTATCTTCCTCCCACTCAATTCTTTTGAGAGAAACTCCTTCTCAAGAAAGGACCCGTTCTTAGTGACAAACAATTTGCCCTCGGATCTGAGAAAGAAGGTATACCCTACTGTCACCTTTGGGTATCCTATGAAGATGTGTTTGTCTGCTTTGGGTTCGAGCTTCTCTGGCTGAAGCCTTAAGCATCGCAGCCCCAAACATTAAGAAACGACAACTTTGGCTTCTTGCCAAACCAATGTTCATACGACGTCGTCTCAACGGACTTAGATGGTGTCCTATCTAAAGTGAATGCAGCTGTCTCTAACGCATAACCTCAAAATGAAAATGGTAGATTGGTACGAGACATCATAGATCGCACCATATCTCATAGTGTTCGATTAGGACGTCCGGATACACCATTACCTTGTGGTGTTCCAGGTGGCTTCAACTGTGAAACAATTCCACAATGTCTTAAGTGATTGCCAAACTCATAACTCAGAAAATCCCCTTTTGATCAGATCGTAGGAACATGATCTTATTGTTATGATGATTCTTAACTTCACTCTGAAATCGCTTGAACTTTTCAAACTTTTCAGACTTGTGCTTCATTAAGTAGATATACCTATATCTACTCAAATCGTCAGTGAAGATGAGAAAATAGCGATATCCACTACATGCTTCAATTCTCATTGGATCACACGCATCAGCATGCATGATCTCCAACAAGTCACTTGCCCATTTCATTGTACCTGAAAACAGGGTCTTAGTCATCCTGCCCATGAGGCATGGCTCGCATGTGTCAAGCGATTCAAAATCAAGTGACTCCAAACATCCATCGACATGGAGTTTCTTCATGCATCTTACGCCAATATGACTTAAGCGGCAGTGCCACGAGAAAGTGGTACTATCATTATTAACTCTACATCTTTTGGCGTGAACATGTGTATTACCACGACCGAGATTCAATGAACCATTCACATAGGGTGCATGACCATGAAAGGTATCATTCATGTAAAACAGAATAACCATTATTCTCTAACTTAAATGAATGACCGTATTGCAATGAACATGATCTAATCATATTCATGCTCAACGTAGACACCTGATAACATGTATCTAGGTTCAATACTAATCCCGAAGGCAGATGGAGCGTGCGATGGTGATCTCATCAACTTTGGAAACACTTCCAACACACATCGTCACCTCGCCCTTAGCCAGTCTCCGTTTAGTCCATAGCTTTTGCTTCAAGTCACCAATAATAGTAACTGAACTGGTATCCAATACCCAGGTGCTACTAGGAGTACTAGTGAGCTACACATTAATAACACATATATACTTTGTTGAAGTTTCCAGCCTTCTTATCTACCATGCATTTGGGGTAATTCCGCTACCAGTGACCGTTCCCCTTACAATAGAAGCACTTAGTCTCGGGTTTGGGTTCAACCTCGGGTTCCTTCACTTGAGCGGCAACTGGTTTGCCATCCATATGAAGTTTCCCTTCTATCCCTTGCCCTTCTTGAAACCAGTGGTCTTATTAAACCATCAACACTTGATGCTCCTTCTTGATTTCTACCTTTTGCGGTCTTAAGCACCGCGAACAACTCCGGGATCAACTCCATCCCTTGCATGTCATAGTTCATCACGAAGATCTAGTAGCTTAGTGATAGTGTCTAGAGAACTCTATCAATCACTATCTTATCTGGAAGTTTAACTCCCACTTGATTTAAGTGATTGTAGCACGCAGACATTCTGAGAACATGCTCACTAGCTGAGCTATTCTCCTCCATCTTGTTGGCAAAAGAACTTGTCAGAGGTCTCACACCTCTCAACACGGGCATGAGCCTGAAATCCCAATTTCAGCTCTTGGAACATCTCATATGTTCTGTGGCGTTCAAAACGTCATTGGAATCCCGATTCTAAGCCGTAAAGTATGGTGCACTAAACTATCAAGTAGTCATCAGGATGTGTCTGTCAGGTGTTCACAACATCCACAGACGACGTTGTAGGGGTTTACACATCGAGCGGTGCATCAAAGACGTAAGCCTTCTGTGTAGCAGTGAGGACACTCCTTGGACTACGGACCTAGTCCGCATCATTGCTTATAATATCTTTCAACTTGGTCTTTCTCTAGGAACGTATTGACAGGGAGCTACAACGTGAGCTATTTATCTACAACATATTTTCAAAGACAATTTAGACTATGTTCATGATAATTGAGTTCATTTAATGAACTCCCACTCAGATAGACATCCCTCTAGTCATCTAAGTGAAACATGATCTGAGTCAACTAGGCCGTGTCCGATCATCACGTGAGACGGACTAGTCAACATCGGTGAACATCTTCATGTTGATCGTATCTTCTATACGACTCATGCTCGACCTTTCGGTCTTCCGTGTTTCGAGGCCATGTCTGTACATGCTAGGCTCGTCAAGTCAACCTAAGTGTTTTTGTTGTGTAAATCTGGCTTACACCCATTGTATTCGAACGTTAGAATCTATCACACCCGATCATCACGTGGTGCTTCGAAACGACGAACCTTCACAACAGTGCACAGTTAGGGGGAACACCTTTCTTGAAATTTTAGTGAGGGATCATCTTATTTAAGCTACCGTCGTTCTAAGCAAATAAGATTTAAAACATGATAAACATCACATGCAATCAAATAGTGACATGATATGGCCAATATCATTTTGCTCCTTTTGATCTCCATCTTCGGGGCTCCATGATCATCATTGTCACCGGCATGACACCATGATCTCCATCATCGTGTCTTCTTGAAGTTGTCTCATCATCTATTACTTCTACTACTATGGCTAACACTTTAGCAATAAAGTAAAGTAATTACATGACGTTTATGTTGACACGCAGGTCATAAATAAATAAAGACAACTCTTATGGCTCCTGCCGGTTGTCATACTCATCGACATGCAAGTTGTGATTCCTATTACAAGAACATGATCAATCTCATACATCACATATATCATTCATCACATCCTTTTGGCCATATCACATCACAAGGCATATGCTGCAAAAACAAGTTAGACATCCTCTAATTGTTGTTGCAAGTTTTTACGTGGCTGCTATAGGTTTCTAGCAAGAACGTTTCTTACCTACGCGGAAACCACAACGTGATATGCCAATTTCTATTTACCCTTCATAAGGAACCTTTTCATCGAATCCGATCCGACTAAAGTGGGAGAGACAGACACCCGCTAGCCACCTTATGGAACTAGTGCATGTCAGTCGGTGGAACCAGTCTCACGTAAGAGTACGTGTAAGGTCAGTCCGGGCCGCTTCATCCCACGATGCCACCGGATCAAGATAAGACTAGTAACGGCAAGTAAATTGACAAAATCAACGCCCACAACTGCTTTGTGTTCTACTCGTGCATAGAAACTACGCATAGACCTAGCTCATGATGCCACTGTTGGGGAACATAGCAGAAATTCAAAATTTTCTACGCATCACCAAGATCAATCTATGGAGTAATCTAGCAACGAGGGGAAGGAGAGTGCATCTACATACCCTTGTAGATCTCTAAGCGGAAGCGTTCAAGTGAACGGGGTTGATGGAGTCGTACTCGTCGTGATCCAAATCACCGATGATCCTAGTGCCGAACGGACGGCACCTTCGTGTTCAACACACGTAAAGCCCGGTGACGTCTCCTATGCCTTGATCCAGTAAGGGGAGAAGGAGAGGTTGGGGAAGACTCCATCCAGCAGCAGAACGACGCCGTGGTGGTGGTGGAGGAGCGTGGTACTCCAGCAGGGCTTCGCCAAGCACCGCAAGAGACGAGGAGGGAGAGGGGTAGGGCTGCGCCAAGAAGGAGATGTTTTCGTGTGTATGGCAGCCCAAAACCCCCACTATATATAGGGGAAAGGGAGGGGCTGCGCCCCCACCTAGGTTTCCACCCCTAGGGGTGGTGGCCAGCCCTAGATCCCATCTAGGGGGCGGCCAAGGGGGGAGAGAGGGGGGCGCACCACTAGGTGGGCCTTAGGCTCATCTGAGCCTAGGGTTTCCCCCTTTTTCCTTCTCTCTTCGCCTTGGGCCCTGGTGGGGGGCGCACCAGCCCACCTGGGGCTGGTCCCCCTTCACACTTGGTCCATGCAGCCCTCTGGGGCAGGTGTCCCCACTTGGTGGACCCCCGGGACCCTCCCGGTGGTCCCGGTACGTTACCGATAGCACCCGAAACTTTTCCGGTGACCAAAACAGGACTTCCCATATATAAATCTTTACCTCCGGATCATTACGGAACTCCTCGTGATGTCCAGGATCTCATCCGGGACTCCGAACAACATTCGGTAACCATGTATATCTATTCCCTATAACCCTAGCATCATCGAACCTTAAGTGTGTAGACCCTATGGGTTCGGGAACCATGCAGACATGACCGAGACAACTCTCCGGCCAATAATCAACAGCGGGATCTGGATACCCATGTTGGCTCCCACATGTTCCACGATGATCTCATCAGATGAACCACGATGTCAAGGATTCAATCAATCCCGTATACAATTCCCTTTGTCTAGCGGTACGATACTTGCCCGAGATTCGATCGTCGGTATCCCAATACCTTCCTCAATCTCGTTACCGGCAAGTCTCTTTACTCGTTCCGTAACACATCATCCCGTGATCAACTCCTTGATCACATTGTGCACATTATTATGATGTCCTATCGAGTTGGCCCAGAGATACCTCTCCGTTTACACGGAGTGACAAATCCCAGTCTCGATTCGTGCCAACCCAATAGACACTTTCAGAGATACCTGTAGTGTACCTTTATAGCCACCCAGTTATGTTGTGACGTTTGGCACATCCAAAGCACTCCTACGGTATCCGGGAGTTGCACAATCTCATGGTCTAAGGAAATGATACTTGACATTAGAAAAGCTTTAGCAAACGAACTACACGATCTTTGTGCTAGGCTTAGGATTGGGTCTTGTCCATCACATCATTCTCCTAATGATGTGATCCCGTTATCAACGACATCCAATGTCCATGGTTAGGAAACCGTAACCATCTATTGATCAACGAGCTAGTCAACTAGAGGCTTACTAGGGACATGGTGTTGTCTATGTATCCACACATGTATCTGAGTTTCCTATCAATACAATTCTAGCATGGATAATAAACGATTATCATGAACAAGGAAATATAATAATAACCAATTTATTATTGCCTCTAGGGCATATTTCCAACAGGAGGTGCTGGTGTAGATCGCGGTGATGATGATGATGGCCACGGCAGCGTTCCGGCACCACCGGAAGAGAAGGGGATAGGGGGCCCCTTCGTCTTCTTCTTTCTTGACCTCCTCCCTAGATGGGAGAAGGGTTTCCCCTCTGGTCCTTGGCCTCCATGGCATGGGAGGGGCAAGAGCTCCTCCGAGATTGGATCTGTCTCTCTCTATTTCTGTGTTCTCGTCTGCAGCCCTTTCAACGTTTCGTATATATATGGAGATCCGTAACTCCGATTGGACCAAAACCTTTGCCGTGATTTTTTTTAACCAAAAATTAGCTTTCTTGCGGCCGAAGAAGGGCATCAACCGCCTTACGGGTGGCCCACGAGGGTCAGGGGCGCGCCCAGGGGGGCAGGCGCGCCCCCTGCCTCATGGCCACCTCGGGCACCATCTCGCGTGGATTTTTCTTCCGGAATTTTCCAAATATTCCAAAAAGAAGCTCCGTCCATTTTTATCCCGTTTGGATTCTGTTTGATATGGATATTCTGTGAAACATAAAACATGCAACAAACAGGAACTGGCACTGGGCACTGGATCAATATGTTAGTCCCAAAAATAGTATAAAAAGTTGCCAAAAGTATATGAAAGTTGTATAATATTGGCATGGAATAATCAAAAATTATAGATACGACGGAGACGTATCAGCATCCCCAAGCTTAATTCCTGCTCGTCCTCGAGTCGGTAAATGATAAAAAAGATAATTTTTGATGTGGAATGCTACCTAGCATAATCTTGATCACATATCTAATCATGGCATGAATATTAAGACACGAGTGATTCAAAGCAATAGTCTATCATTTGTCATAAAAACAATAGTACTTCAAGCCCACTAATAAAGCAATCATGTCTTTTCGAAATAACAAGGCCAATGAAAGCTATCCCTACAAAATCATATAGTCTGGCTATGCTCCATCTTCACCACACAAAATATTCACATCATGCACAACCCCGATGACAAGCCGAGCAATTGGTTCATACTTTTTAACACACTTCAGCATTTTCAACCCTCACACAATACATGAGCGTGAGCCATGGACACAACACTATAGGTGGAATAGAATGGTGGTTGTGGAGAAGACAAAAAGGAGAAGTTAGTCTCACATCAACTAGGCGTATCAACGGGCTATGGAGATGCCCATCAATAGATATCAATGTGAGTGAGTAGGGATTGCCATGCAACGGATGCACTAGAGCTATAAGTATATGAAAGCTCAAACTGAAACTAAGTGGGTGTGCATCCAACTTGCTTGCTCATGAAGACCTAGGGCATTTGAGGAAGCCCATCGTTGGAATAGACAAGCCAAGTTCTATAATGAAAATTCCCACTTAGTATATGAAAGTGATAACTCAAGAGACTCTCTATATGAAGAACATGGTGCTACTTTGAAGCACAAGTGTGGTAAAAGGATAGTAACATTGCCCCTTCTCTCTTTTTCTCTCATTTTTTTCTTTTTTTTCTTTTTTTGTGGGCTTCTTTGGCCTCTTTTATTTATTTTTAAAGTTCGGAGTCTCATCCCGACTTATGGGGGAATCATAATCTCCATCATCCTTTCCTCACTGGGACAATGCTCTAATAATGATGATCACACTTTTATTTACTTACAACTCAATATTACAACTCGATACTAGAACAAGGATATGACTCTATGTGAATGCCTCCGGCAGTGTACCGGGATGTGCAATGATCTACCATAGCAATGACATCAAAAAACGGACAAGCCATGAAAACATCATGCTAGCTATCTTATGATCATGCAAAGCAATATGACAATGAATGCTCAAGTCATGTATATCATGATGATGGAAGTTGCATGGCAATATATCTCGGAATGGCTATGGAAATGCCATGATAGGTAGGTATGGTGGCTGTTTTAAGGTAGACGGTGGGTTTATGGTACCGGCGAAAGTTGCACGATACTAGAGAGGCTAGCAATGATGAAAGGGTGAGAGTGCGTATAATCCATGGACTCAACATTAGTCATAAATAACTCACGTACTTATTGCAAAAGTTTATTAGCCCTCGAAGCAAAGTACTACTACGCATGCCCCTTGGGGGATAGATTGGTAGGAAAAGACCACCGCTCGTCCCCAACCGCCACTCATAAGGAAGACAATCAATAAATACCTCATGCTCCGACTTCGTTACATAACGGTTCACCATACGTGCATGCTACGAGAATCACAAACCTCAACACAAGTATTTCTACTAATCCACAACTACCCACTAGCATGACTCTAATATCACCATCTTTATATCGCAAAACTATTGCAAGGAATCAAACATATCATATTCAATTATCTACAAGTCTTATGTAGGATTTTATGACTAACCATGTGAATGACCAGTTCTTGTCATCTCTCTAAATAGATATAAGTGAAGCTAGAGAGTTTAATTCTTTCTACAAAAGATATGCCCACGCTCTAACAAATCTAAGTGAAGTAAAAGAGCATTCTACAAATGGCAGTTGTCTAAGTGAAGAGAGACAGGCAATCCAAACTTCAAATGATATAAGTGAAGCACATGAAGCATTCTATAAAGCCATACTCAAAAGATATAAGTGAAGTGCATAGAGCATTCTATAAATCAACCAAGGGCTATCTCATACTAGCATGGTGCATAAAAGAAAGATGAAAACTAAATGCAAAAGACGCTCCAAGATTGCACATATCGCATGAACGAAACAAATCCGAAAACATACCGATACTTGTTAAAGAAAGAGGGGATGCCTTCCGGGGCATCCCCAAGCTTAGACGCTTGAGTCTCCTTGAATATGTACTTGGGGTGCCTCGGGCATACCCAAGCTCGAGCTCTTGCCTCTCTTCCTTCTTCTCACATCGAGACCTTCTCGATCATCGAACACTTCTGTGACGCCCGGATAGTTAAGCTACAGTGAACCCCTGCTAATGATGCTACGTCACCGCGATTACTGTTGTTCTCACGATGATTCCAATTCAAAATTCAAATTTAGAATAAAGTCAAACAATAAAAGTTTTTGAATATCAAAATTAAAAAGTACAAACTGTGACAATTAAATCATAAATAATACTGGTGAAGAAACCACATTTTTATAATGAGTTTAGATGCAAAAATTAATTAAAACAACAGAAAAAACAATTAATTAAATGCCTTTTATAATTAATAAAATATTAAACTAATTTATTTGTTGACTAACCCTTATGTGGAAGTAGCATATTCTGTTATACCAATTTAGGAGCTATTCCTATATTTTAGAATTAAGATTAATGTAAGAATAAAATTTAAACAGTAAAGAATAAATGAAATAAGAAAAAGAAAGGTAAGTAAAAAACAAAAAAATCCCCCCTCCCCCGCTGGGCCTCGGCCCAGCTGGCCATCAGGCCAACCAGGCCGGCCCATCTATCTACCGCCCCCTTCCTCCTGTTCACAGGGGGGATCGTGGCTGAGATCCCCCGGCTGTGGCCGAGGCATGTCGCCCTGGCAACCATCCGCCCTCCCCCACGACGCCTACCGCGACGCCTACTTGACGCCCCCGAGCCCCGGACGAACCCTAGCTGCCCCCAGATCTCACTTCCCCTTCCTCCCACGCTACTCTGCTCGCGTTCGAGCATGCTCGTCGGCGTTGTTCGCTGCCACCGTGACCACCGTCGTTCCGACGCTCTTCCGCCTTGTCCCCGAGCTCCGCAATGAAGCACTCGTCCCCTCCATCGAGTCACACGAGCTCGAACGCCCTGCAACGCCATCGCCATCGCTGTCTTCGAGCTTCGGTCACTGAGGTCGCCACCGTCGATTCAACGCCACCGAGCCCTCCCTGAGCACACCCGGCTTCTCTCCGAGTCTGCTGTGAGCCCCGACGTCCTCCCCCTCCCTTTCCCGCTGTCGATTCCTCGCTGTAGACCCAGTGGCGGAGCTTGGAAGAAAAAGTTGGGCGGGCCATCTCAAAGGAGAGCACAAATATCGAGTCTGCAACTGGGTGGGCACGATCTGAACCCAGGGGCATCTGCATCCACTTTTCAAAAAATACATTTTAAGTATGTTTTAAAATCTAAAAAAACAAAAGAAATTCCATGCATACATGGTCACAAATGTATGTGCGCAGCGCAAGGTTTTGTGAAAAAATATCCTTTTGTTTCATCTTCGTAAAAAGACAAATTTCAATGCTTTTAAATAGCGTTTCACGACAATATTTTTTGTCTTTTTTGCACAAGCCACAAAAGAAGTTATTTTTTCGTGAAACTTTATGCACGCACATAGAACATGAATACGTACTGTGCCACCTTCTTTGGATTCTTTTAGCATTTTAAAATGTGTTTTTCAAAGTGGATTCATATATATCCGGGTTCATCCATGCACTTCTCGTCTGCAACTACCTTAGTTTCTTAGAGCATCTACAACCACTATTAGCTAAACTGGCTTCCTATTTGCGTGCGGATGCGCCCGGCAGTGAACGGGCGTGTCCATTTCAAACCTCTAATTGTCTCTGCATCCAATCACACCCTTTAAATTTTCTTTCCTACTTTAAACATTTCATCGAACAGATTGCGTGCAACACCGCTAGAGCATGCGCAGAGCACACCCGGATGTCGCACGACCACACGGACAACATGCGCGCCGGAGAAGTTCTGCGGCCGGAGTGCGCGAGTTCGGGTGGCCTTGCCGGCCTTCTAATGGTGTAGTGTAGTGGTGGTGGAGCTACGCGACTATGGGAGGACGAGAGGAGAGGAGGAGAGGAGCACCATGTACTGTGCCTCCTTGTACGTTGCTGGGTGGCTTTGGATCGATCGGGAAGGGCCGAAGGGGTGACTGGCTACAAAGCATATGTATATCAGTATATGTATTAAAGAAGTTGGCCAAAATCCTGGGCGGGCCATGGCCCAGGTCTGCCCCAACGAACCTCCGCCCCTGCGTAGACCTGTCCCCGCCCGAGGTCGCCATGGACGGGAGGAAGCTCCTGTGTGCGCCCGCGCGATATTGCTGCTGCTGTCGCCAGGCCCTGCCTCGCCTCTGGCCGCGACCCTCGCGCATGCCCGGCCGCGCCCCTTGCTTACCATCGATTCTTCGCCCGCTCACCGCATAGCCGCGCCATGCCCGCCATCACAGCCCCGCGCTGCCTGCTGCGACCTTCTGCCGCACGCGTGCTGGCTCGCCCAGCCGCGCCCCCTTGCTCCGACCGGCCGCAGGCCGCCGGAGCCACACGCCGCTCGCGCCGGCTGCGCCCCTCACCTGCATCGCCCGGCGTTTGCCGCTCTTCACTGCTGTCGTCGCAGCCCCACCTCCCCTTCTCCGGCCCGCCTCGCCATGGCTTCAACCTCGCCCTGCGCCCAGGCGGGTTCAGCCTCCACGGGCGCCCGCGCCTGTTAAACCACCCGTCCCGCTTGGCCACTTGGGCCTATGACAGGTGGGGCCCGGCCCCCTGTTGAAAGAAAGGAAATTAAATATATATATATATATATATATATATATATATATATATGATAATACATAATTAAATAATTAACATAATTAAATAGGCTTAATTAAATTAATTAAAAATTGTTAGCCTAATAACCTAGTTAGACTAAATTAACTAGTTAGTTAATGTAACAGTCAATGACAGGGGGCCTCACACCACCAGTCAAATGTTGACTGGTTAACTGGGACCCTCTGGCCCACCTGTCAGCCTCTGGTACATTTCTGTGTACGTAGAGCTAGGGGCACCTAGCATTTAACTATTTAATTTATAATTAATAATGACTCCTCAATACTGCTAGAACTTGGAAAAATCATAATAAATAAACCGTAGCTCGGATGGAAAAACTTTGTACATGAAAATTGCTCACAACAACGAGACGAATCCGGATACGCAGCTCGTTCGTCCGCCACACAACCCTAGCATAGAGAACACGCAACTTTCCCCCTTCGGTTCATCTGTCCGAAAACGCGAAACACCGGGGATATTTTCCCGGATGTTTCTCCCCTTCACCGGTATCACCTCGTACCGCGTCAGGTCACCCTTAGCACAATGTAATGCCGCATCTTGCTTTTTGTTACATTGATTGCTCTGTTATCTATTGTGTTCCCCCTCCGTTACTACTTTCCAGTAGAACCCGAGACTGTCGGAGACCCCCAGTATGACTACGGTGTTGATGACCCCTCCTTTTTGTCAAAGCAACCAGGCAAGCCCCCCCTCTTGATCACCAGATATCGCCTACTCTCCTCTATACTGCTTGCATTAGAGTAGTGTAGCATGTTACTGCTTTCCGTTAATCCTATTCTGATGCATAGCCTGTCATTGCTACTACTGCTGTTACCTTTACCTGCAATCCTAAATGCTTAGTATAGGATGCTAGTTTATCATCAGTGCCCTACACTCTTGTCCGTCTGCCATGCTATACTACTGGGCCGTGATCACTTCGGGAGGTGATCACGGGCATATGCTATATACTTTACACTGTTACATTACCTGTGATACTGTTTGGAGATGGGGGCTGAAGGGGCAGGTAGCTCCATCCCGGTAGAGGTGGGCCTGGGTTCCCGACGGCCCCCTACTGTTACTTTGTGGTGGAGCGACAGGGCAGGTTGAGACCACCTAGGAGAGAGGTGGGCCTGGTCCTGGTCGGCGTTCGCAGATACTTAACACGCTTAACGAGATCTTGGTATTTGATCTGAGTCTGGCCACTGGCCTATACGCACTAACCATCTACGCGGGAACAGTTATGGGCACTCGACGTCGTGGTATTAGCCGAAGCCTTCGTGACGTCAGCGACTGAGCGGCGCGCGCCGGGTTGGACCGCGTAACGCAACTTCCTTTGTAATGGAGGTTGCTAGGTCTGCTCTCCGGTCGCGTACGCAACGTGCAGGTGTGCAATGGGTGATGGGCCCAGACCCCTGCGCCATAGGATTTAGATCGGCGTGCTGACCTCTCTGTTGTGCCTAGGTAGGGCTGCGACGTGTTGATCTTCCGAGGCCGGGCATGACCCAAAAAAGTGTGTCCGGACAAAGGGGATCGAGCGTGTTGGGAAATGTGGTGCACCCCTGCAGGGAAGTTAATCTATTTGAATAGCCGTGATCTTCGGTAACAGGACGACTTGGAGTTGTACCTTGACCTTATGACAACTAGAACCGGATACTTAATAAAACACACCCTTCCAAGTGCCAGATACAACCGGTGATCGCTCTCTCACAGGGCGACAAGGGGAGGATCATTGGTTAGGATTATGTTATGCGATGTTACTTGGTGAACTTACCATCTACTCTCTTCTCCTGCTGCAAGATGGAGGTTACCAGAAGCGTAGTCTTCGATAGGACTAGCTATCCCCCTCTTATTCCGGCATTCTGCAGTTCAGTCCACATATGATACCCCCTTTTCCATTTGATACCAATGCATACATATGTAGTGTAGCTCCTTGCTTTCGAGTACTTTGGATGAGTACTCACGGTTTCTTTGCTCCCCTTTTCCCCCTTCCTATACCCGATTGCTGCGACCAGACGATGGAGCCCAGGAGCCAGACGCCACTGTCGATGACGACTACTACTACTCGGGAGGTGCCTACTATTACGTGCAGCCCGCTGACGACGACCATGAGTAGTTTAGGAGGATCCCAGGCAGGAGGCCTGCACCTCTTTCGATCTATATCCCAGTTTGTGCTAGCCTTCTTAAGGCAAACTTGTTTAACTTATGTCTGTACTTAGATATTGGTGCTTCCGCTGACCCGTCTATAATCGACTCTTGTATTCGAGCCCTCTGGCTTGTAATATGATGCTTGTATGACTTATTTTATTTGTAGAGTTGTGTTGTGATATCTTCCCATGAGTCCCTGATCTTGATCATACACGTTTGCGTGTATGATTAGTGTATGATTAAATCGGGGGCGTCACAAGTTGGTATCAGAGCCAACTTCCTGTAGGAATCCCCTTCCACACTCCTTGGCCGAAGTCGAGTCTAGACATTGCAAAACCTTTTACTAACTTGGCTGTGTGTCTTACGGGCCCACGTCGCCATTGGGTGGTACTCGGATCTTTTACTCCTCGACCTTTATTCTGGGACTCTGAACTCTCTTCTCTTCGGGTTAAATGAATTTGCTAAAACTCTAACATTAGGTTCTCGTAACAAATTTCTCCTGGAGAGCCACTTATTGCAGATGATCGCCTGCTGCACTAGAAGATTTCGAAGTTACTCACCGATGTTCTCTCGAGACCTTGTGCCCGTCGCTTTTGCAATTCCCTATCATCGATATACCCCTATGGATAAATACATACACTTGTTGTTCTTACCTTTATTCCGGGCCGCTCTTGCTATTACAGGATACACCGAAAATTCTCTCTATTGTTCCGAAAATCCTTTAAGCTTATTGCCTTGCAGTTCTTTGCCACATGAACGCCCCTATTGAAAATTCCTCGCACTTATTGAGTATCTGTTCATCCCCAGTTGTTCGTATGCTTCATAAGATACTCTGAAATACTATCCGACCTTCTGAGCATCCTCTTCAAACTATTGCTCTGCAATTACTTGTATGCTTACATTATGGATGTTCCCATATCACTAGCAATATTCACTAGTATCTTTTGGCACCGTCATTTTGATCCTATTGATTCAACATGTGTGCGAATGCACACAATCATCTATCAACCCTTCTAAGTTATCTTTCCGGCTCAGACGCCATTTTCGAACATGAGCTGGTTCTCGACCAATCTGTTTGCCGTCAATTGTACTCTTAGGTCTATTGAACTTATCCACCCTTGATCAGAGCATATGCTTCTGATCCTTCTAGTTGGAAATCATAATTCCTTTGATATCTAAGCATCGAATCATTCAGGTGTTCTATAATCTGAGGCCCTTGCATCCTATCTTCAACTGATTGTGCGCCGATGCTCACATCAGCTCCGCTATGGACCATCAGATCCTTTATTGGATTATTATTCGATAGTTTTCTTCTTATTCAATAACCTTGTGAGCCTCTCCTCGGATATATAATGCCTTTGGTAAATTGTATCCTCTGCTTTGTCAACCATGCTCTACTTTTGAGCTTCTGTTATTTGCTCCTGAAGTTCGTGGTATATGTTTCTAAGATGCCCTGATGGGTTGAACCTATACCTTCTCTAAAACCGTGTGAACCCAAAAGTTTTCACGAGTCATACTCTTCTGGTGCTTCGCCAGGTAAAATTTCAACACTGCAACTTCTTCGAAAATGAGAAGTGAATGAAAGGTTATGCATTGGAGAAGTGGGAGTCGACCTTGAACCCTGTGTTCATGCCCATGGAAACGATGTATACCTTATCATGGAAGCTTCTTTTAAGATTAATTATCCCCTTGTTATAAGTTCATCTTGTATGAGTGGACATGGTTCCGACCATGTTTCTCCTTGATTCCATTTCTCGTGCAAATTTGAGCACTTGTCTTCTGCAGAGCATTACCCTAGTCCAACCTCTAATGTGATACGTCATCGAGTATTACCCCCCTGGTATCTCGAGATTATCACGGAACTGCATAACTTCTTATGAGTTCTTATGCAAGTATTATTTCTCACTGATTCCAAAAGTTTCCCCGGGTTCTGAGTTGTTAGACACTCAAGGACACCGATAGTGAATCGAGTCTGTACTCCGATTCAATAACTATAAGTAATTTTCATTGCTTACGAGTTTAATAATCCTTCAAGTCATTCCTAGCCCGGTTGGCTATATCATTATCGTGCTAAATTTTAACTGTGCTACCTAGTCCTTCTTCTCGGAGAAATTTTTTCGAAGATGGCCTAATCTTACGTCGATCTTCCCCGTCATATCATTTCTACCGGAACAACAAACTTGATTTCGAGTTTGTGGCGTACCCTTGGTTTCCATAACCTTTTGCTGCATCATCATTTGACGTGATGTCATCGTCGACCGAATTACATCTTCATGAAACCTCTCGACAAATGTGTCGTGGTCATCACCAACATCCTGAGCTCTTCCAAGATATATATCGAATTCTTGATGAGAAATACCATCCTCGCCCCTCAATGGTTTGTGTTTCACCAACCACTTTATTGCCTTCCGTTCAACACAAACTTATTCGTGTTTTGTGTTATACCTTGAGATCCTTGCTATCCTGCATTTGTTCTTCTTTACCTTGGAATATTACCACCTTTTATGTCAAGAATGTCGTGGTAATTTTACCACCTCTTGAGAATTCTTGATATAGTAATATCTCTCGACTTTTGCCTTCATTTCTTGGTCTCCGTGTTGTTTCTAACCGGAATACCGACAAATGGTCTGTAATGTGTAAATTCTAAACTTCTAGCAACCCTATTGCTTTGAAGTTATTGGTCTACAGTTTCATTCTAAGTCTATTGCTTATTGAATCATCATTCGAACATTGATCGTGCTACCTAGTCCAAATTCCTGGGTGCACCCTTCTATCATTGTTCAGTTGTGTATGTTTCCCTCGAGCATACATCATTATATCATTTGATCCGACAAATGATATTTCCTTGTTCACATAATTGTGGAAATCCATCCTTTGGAAATCTCGATGATTTGTTGTTGAGCCTATCAGCCACCTCCTCATCCTCTCCTTGGTTTACTGATGAACTCTTGTTTCAGAGCTCACTTCCATAGATCATTTCTGAGAATCTCACAATGTCATCTCGTCAAATTGTGTTGCACCTTTACTTCTCAGGCATCCTGAGTCTGAGGTATCCTGACACCAATCAAATCTGAAACTCGGTCAGATATGATGGTTGCAATATTTTTCCAAGAGTCATAACATTGGTCCTTATATGACCCGGTAAGGTGATGTCATGCCTAGCACACCTGGCCAGAGAACCTATTGTTATAGTATCCTATTTAGCAAGGTTAACCATTCATCCATGAGGAAATCGTAAGACTTATTCTATATGTTGTTCCTGATGAATCCTTTGTGTATCCAAGTTTGACCTTCGCTTGAAGACCATGTCAATGCTATCTCGAAGCATGTCTGTGGTACTCTGATTTTCAACAAGAACATTTGAAGCCCAATGCTAAATGTTTCTTGCTTAGTTATCCAAACACTGTTTTATGGGTAATGTCATTAAATTTATCTCCCCTTACCTAAAGGATTTTATACTTTATATCTTGTCATGGATATCTTGCTTTGCTTATCGTTGGGAAGGAAATACCCTTGGGTTATGTGTCAAACACATTTTCCTTTCCATTATTCTGTTTGATCTGATGATCACATTTTTCCTTTCCATTGATTTGTTTAGCCTTCCTTGTGATCCATATGATCTAAGTAGTAATATTCTTCTGCTTATGTAAACACCTTGGTGTACAGCCGTGTAGGTAAGACCCTGTTACATTTGTCGATAGCATTCTGGTAACCACCGATGGATGAGAACCTTGCCTATTGGTCCGCCTCGTTCAACGAGTAGGAAAATGGTTCTCTTTGTCCCTCGCCCTTGGTACCGACATTGTTGCTGACATAACTGATAGGCTACCCTCTGACTTGTCTTGCTATCATGACCATGCAAGATGTGAACGCCCTTCCTACTTTTAACCACAAGGTGGGCCCATAACCCACAGTTCCAAAGGATCGAAACCTGACTCTCCTATACAACCCTGTTACTAATGGTTATTCCCCACGCTTAGCTTCGTATTTAATTCACGGGCCACCTTCCTAGTGCTCTATTATGATATCAGACGCAATACTTACTCTTGCTGCTCTGAAACCCTTTCTCACTCTGGTTCAGGCTTCGAGCAGCTATCTATCTGCTTGGAACCTCTTATTGTACCTTCGTACCTTACTCTCGATGTATTTTATATGTTCAACTCGAGAGATTGTCTTATGCTCATTCATGGGTTAACCCCAGATTGTTTCCCTCGTAAGCATTCTGTCGTAGCCGAGTTGCCCCTTACCTATTCGTAAGTACGTTGGAGTTCCCAAAGAAAAGGACGACTTCATCATGATGACATGAAGCAGAGAAATGGAGACATCAACGTAATGGATCGACCGCTTAGAGAAGAGAAACCAAGACCAAGAAGACTCATTAGAATTTCGTAACCAAATTCCTTCCCCATCACTCCCCTCTTAAATCTCGGGACAAGATTTCTTGTAGTGGAGGAGAATTGTGACGCCCGGATAGTTAAGCTACAGTGAACCCCTGCTGATGATGACACGTCACCGCGATTACTGTTGTTCTCACGATGATTCCAATTCAAAATTCAAATTTAAAATAAAATCAAGCAATAAAAGTTTTCGAATATCAAAACTAAAAAGTACAAACTATGACAATTAAATCATAAATAATATTGGTGAAGAGACCACATTTTTATAATGAATTTAGATGCAAAAATTAATTAAAACAACAGCAAAAACCATTATTTAAATGCCTTTTATAATTAATAAAATATTAAACTAATTTATTTGTTGACTAACCCTTATGTGGAAGTAGCATATTTTGTTATACCAATTTAGGAGCTATTCCTATATTTTAGAATTAAGATTAATGTAAGAATAAAATTTAAACAGTAAAGAATAAATGAAATAAGAAAAATAAAGGTAAGTAAAAACAAAAAATCCCCCCTCCCTCGCTGGGCCTCGGCCCAGCTGGCCATCAGGCCAACCAGGCCGGCCCATCTATCTACCATCCCCTTCCTCCTGTTCACAGGGGGATCGTGGCTGAGATCCTGTCAGGACCCCGATTCCAAGTCACATCGATCTAGCCGGTAACACCTCATATCACATTGCGGCCTCACGCACGGTATTCCCACGGGTGTCGCCTTACCATGGCCCGGGACCGTTTGCGCCTTTTGGCTCATGTATATGATAGTGTCGCTAGCATCCATATGACAGAGAACCCGGGCCGACATTGCTAGTCGTGAACCCAAAGCGGCGCAGACCTATGAAGACAGGCATACATGAATCACATCGAGCATGTCGGTCATCAGCGAGTGAATTCGGGCTGTAGCACTGGGCTAACAGGACTCCGGGGAACACGGGCTGTAGCAGCCTAGGCAGGACTCCGGAAGTCACCGTGTGACATTTCCCCGAAGGGACAGACATAGGAACAAAGGGAAACACATGCCGGCCAGTCAAGTGTCCAGAGCAGTAGTGCTGGGCTAGCAGGACTCCGGTGAACCGGGCTGTAGCGGAGTACTATGGCTCGAGGAGCACTAGACTACATTTCCCCATAAGAAAGGCTGCCAAGGATAAACAACTAGATTGTCGGATCCCACACATACCAAGCATTTCAATCATACACACAATATGCTCGATATGTGCAAATACAACATGGCATCACAACAAAACTCTACAACTCAAGTACTTTATTTAAAGGCTCCAGAGAGCCATACATAACATGTTCATACAGGTAGGGGTCACATGAACCGACACTCAAGTCATACAATCATACAAGCACATGCGGAAGCAAATAGTCTAAGTACAGACACTAGAAAGCAAGAAGGCTTCTCGAAGCCTGTCTATCTACATAGGGCCCTCCATGGCCAGGATCACCACCTGGGTGGCGAGTTACTCATCGACGTCGAGGTCTACATAAAACCCATCGAAGGGGGCGGTGTTGTCGTCTGAAAGCAGTAATTGAGCAAACATGAGTACAAAGGTACTCAGGAAGTCTTACATCAGAACCTACTATACATGCTCATTCTCAAGAAGGTGGTGGGGTTATTGCAGCAAGCCAGCTTTGACTCTTGGCTAAGCTATCCTATGGACTCCACTAGTAAAATAGTTTTCGCACACGAGTCCACTACTCACCAACACAATACTCCACCGGGGATCCTCCCTCGTCATCCTACGAGAGGGCCATCCTCGGTACTCACACTTATCTTGAGTCTTTTAGTAGTATTCATTAACTTGTCTATGAACTGTATAGGCAACCAAGTAGTCCTTTACCGCGGACGCGGCTATTCAAATAGTTTTATACCCTGCAGGGGTGTACTTCTTCATACACGCTTTTACCACTTACCGCCGTTTACACGACATGTACTCGGCAACCTTCAAGCGGAAGCCCAACGAGGGTGTCGGCCACGGCCTACCTAAACACTCAAGTCTCTAGTCCAGGTTTATCGCCTATCCAGGTTCCATCCGCAGGGAGTCCGGCCGAGGTTTCCACATACGGCCCCGAACGGTGTGAACAGGGTTCCCGAGACACCAAACGGGTGACTCGGTACACCATGCCACGGTGTATCTACCGCAACATCGCCCACCCCTAGGGTCAGCGCTACGCACAGCCGCCAACACATAACCTACAAACACCAGAAACTAATTGCAACTCCTGGACAGAGTACTAGGGTGAATAATAAGCCGAGAGGGTCCATTGGTTTCGGGCCCAATGTATGGTAGTAACTGTATCTTAAACAACACATACAGATCTCAGTTCTTATGGACGGCCTCAATGAAACAACCCACCATGTACTCCTACATGGCCTCTCATTGATACCTTTACCAAATCATGTTCAACACATCCCTCACATTACCGACATAATCATTTCACTCTAGCCCATCACCCAGATGAACCAGACCTGACACGACTCTAAGCATAGCAGGCATAGCAAGGTAGGAAACACATACATGGCTCAATCAACTCCTACACATGCTAGTGGGTTTCATCTAGTTACTATGGCAATGACAGGTCATGCAGAGGATAAGGGTTCAACTACCGTAGCACACAGCAGTTTGAATCGCGTTGTCTTAATGCAGTAAACAAGAGGAGAAGCGAGAACATGGGTTTGTATTGGAATGATCAATGGGTTGCTTGCCTGATGTAGTGGTAGTAGGGTTCTGCCCTTCAGACGGATACTCGGGGTTATCCTCGGAGGCAGAACCTACCATGAAAGACACACCGAAACATAATCAACACATGACAATATGCAACAATATGATGCATGCTATGACATGGCAAAATGAATGTGTCTTGGCCTAATGCAAGCTAAAACAGAAAGGAATGAACTCATTTGAATCAAAGATTCAAATGTTAGTTCATTTAACATAGCCTTATTAGTGCATTATCTTATTTTGCTTAAATAGCAAGGTTATCTTGCTTTGTCATGCATGAAACCATTACAGATGGATAGATTGAATTTTTCTGATCATTTTTCATATATAATTTGTTTGATTTGGAGCTATGGTTGATTTTCTATAATTTTTAGAAGTTTTGGCTATTTTCTGGAATTTCCTATTAAAGAATAAATCCAGAAAATGATTTACTGCGTCAGCATTGCGTCAGAGTGACGTCGGGGGTCAACGAGCCGGTCCAGGTCAAACCTGACCAGTGGGACCCGCGTGTCACTAGTTAATTAACTAACTAATTTTTGATTAGTGCTAATCTAAGTTAATTAGCTGGGCGGTCCTACGTGTCAGTGACTCAGGGGAGGTCAACCTGGGCCCACACGGGGTCAAACAGGGGCAGAGTCGCCGGCGTTTAGCCGCTGGCGAGGCCAGACGTGGCGGAGCAGCGCGGGTTTTGCACTCCGGCGACCAAAAGGATGGCGGAGACCATCTACGTGATGCGGGGAGTGAGCCGCGTCGAGTGGTGGCAGTGGGTGGAGCTGGGGTGGCCAGAAACGACGCCGGCAAGCACGTCTGTGGCGGCCGGAGTTCGGGCGAGGTCGAACTTGTCGCTAGCAGGCACAGTGAGGGGCGTGCGGGGATGCTACGGGCTCCTGCGAGTGCGTTGAAGACGATGGCGTGCTCGGTTGCGACCCAATGTGGCTGTGGCCACGACGGCGACGTGCGGTGGCGGCGGCGAGCTTCGGCCGCGGTGGTTAGTAAGGCTAGAGGAGGAAATAGACGGCGGGGAGCGAGGGGTTCGGTAGAGGAGCTCACGGCGGTTGCAGAACGCGTCTCAGCGGGCTCGGGGGAGGTCAGACGACGTCGGGGCGTTGCCGGCGATCTCGGTTGCCTGAGGTAGAATACGACCGCGGTGATGATGTTTGGGGGCGTCCGGGGCGACGTGGCTCGGCGGAGAGGACGAGGGCGACGAGGCGGGGCTTTTGGACAGGTTAGTGAGGTGAGGGGAGCACGGTGGCCGCGGTGGTGCTTGTCGGCGGCGACGGCTGAGTGGGGAGAGAGACAGAGGGGGGAGAGGGGCATGGGAAGAGTGGGGAGAATGAGAGGGGGACGTGGGGGAGTGCGTGGCACTCGTAGGCGCGTCCGGGGCGTCGGCGGAAGCAGGAGGTGGCCGGCGTGTGCTCGCGGGCGCCGGCCACGCGCCTCTCGTCCTCCTGGCGAGAGGAGGAGGATGACTGGCATTGGCCAGTGGGCTGGGCCGAGCTGGGCCAGGCCAGGGCGACAGGTAAGTTCCTTCTCTCTCCTTTTTCTGTTTTTTATTTATTCTATTATTTCTGTAACTTCAGGGCTTTATTAAAAATGCCAGGGCATTTCCAAAAATCATAAAATTAATCATGGCTACTGCTTAGAATATATCCAACAGCAAACATTTTAGCTTATGATTATTTGAGCATTTAAAATATTTTATAGCATTTAAATGCCCAAATGCAAATACTATAAGGATTAATCCAATGACCTGAAGATGTCCTAGAAAAATGTGCACCATTTTTGTCAAAGGTTTTAACCCAAAAAAAAGGGTGGGCTTTTTAGAAGGGCATTTGAGGTTCATTGAAAAAGTTTTTAGTAAACTCTAGTTGTTCCAGGGGGGTGCTGGGGGTTCTGTCATCACCATTTCAAATTTAGAATAAATTTAAACATGATGCACACTCTAATGCTTGAGCTAGCTAGGGTGTGACAGATCCCCCGGTTGTGGCCGAGGCATGTCGCCGTGGCAACCATCCGCCCTCCCACACGACGCCTACCGCGACGCCTACTTGACGCCCCCGAGCCCCGGACGAACCCTAGGTGCCCCCAGATCTCACTTCCCCTTCCTCTCACGCTACTCTGCTCGCGTTCGAGCATGCCCGTCGGCGTTGTTCGCTGCCACCGTGACCACCGTCGTTCCCATGCTCTTCCGCCTTGTTCCCGAGCTCCGCAACGAAGCACTCGTCCCCTCCATCGAGTCACACGAGCTCGAACGCCCTGCAACGCCATCGCCATCGCCGTCTTTGAGCTTCGGTCACCGAGGTCGCCACCGTCGATTCAACGCCACCGAGCCCTCCCCGAGCACACCCGGTTTCTCTCCGAGTCCGCTGTGAGCCCCGCCGTCCTCCCCCTCCCTTTCCCGCTATCGATTCCTTGCCGTAGACCTGTCCCCGCCCGAGGTCGCCATGGACGGGAGCGAAGCTCCTGTGTGCGCCCGCGCGATATTGCTGCTGCTGTCGCCAGGCCCTGCCTCGCCTCTGGCCGCGACCCTCGCGCATGCCCGGCCGCGCCCCTCGCTGACCATCGATTCTCCGCGCGCTCACCGCATAGCCGCGCCACGCCCGCCATCGCAGCCCCGCGCTGCCTGCTGCGACCTTCTGCCGCACGCATGCTGGCTCGCCCAGCCGCGCCCCCTTGCTCCGATCGGTCGTAGGCCGCCGGTGCCACACGCGCTCGCGCCGGCTGCGCCCCTCACCTGCTTCGCCCGGCGTTTGCCGCTCTTCACCGCTATCGTCGCAGCCCCACCTCCCCTTCTCTGGCCCGCCTCGCCATGGCTTCGGCCTCGCCCTGCGCCAAGGCGAGTTCAGCCGCCACGGGCGCCCACGCCTGTTAAGCCACCCATCCCGCTTGGCCACTTGGGCCTATGACAGGTGTGGCCCGGCCCCCTGTTGAAAGAAAGGAAATTAAATATATATATATATATATATGATAATACATAATTAAATAATTAACATAATTAAATAGGCTTAATTAAATTAATTAAAAAATGTTAGCCTAATAACCTAGTGAGACTAAATTAACTAGTTAGTTAATGTAACAGTCAATGACAGGGGGCCCCACACCTTGTTGACCAGTCAAATGTTGACTGGTCAACTAGGACCCTCTGGCCCACCTGTCAGCCTTTGGTACATTTCTGTGTACGTAGAGCTGGGGGCACCTAGCATTTAACTATTTTATTTAGAATTAATAATGATTCCTGAGTATTGCTAGAACTTGGAAAAATCATAATAAATAAACCGTTGCTCGGATGGAAAAACTTTGTACATGAAAATTGCTCAGAACGACGAGACGAATCCGGATATACAGCGCGTTCGTCCGCCACACATCCCTAGCATAGCGAACACGCAACTTTCCCCCTTCGGTTCATCTGTCCGAAAACGTGAAACACCGGGGATATTTTCCCGGATGTTTCCCCCCTTCACCGGTATCACCTCGTACCGCATCAGGTCACCCCTAGCACAACGTAATGCCGCATCTTGCTTTTTGTTACATTGATTGCCCTGTTATTTATTGTGTTCCCCCTCCATTACTTCTTTCTGGTAGAACCCAAGACTGTCGGAGACCCCAAATATGACTACGGTGTTGATGACCCCTCCTTCTTGCCAGAGCAACCAGGCAAGCCCCCACTTGATCACCAGATATCGCCTACTCTCCTCTATACTGCTTGCATTAGAGTAGTGTAGCATGTTACTGCTTTCCGTTAATCCTATTCTAATGAATAGCCTGTCATTGCTACTACTGTTGTTACCTTTACCTGCAATCCTAAATGCTTAGTATAGGATGCTAGTTTATCATCAGTGGCCCTACACTCTTGTCCGTCTGCCATGCTATACTACTGGGCCGTGATCACTTCGGGAGGTGATCACGAGCATATGCTATATACTTTACACTGTTACATTACCTGTGATACTGTTCGGAGATGGGGGCTGAAGGGGCAGGTGGCTCCATCCCGGTAGAGGTGGGCCTGGGTTCCCAACGGCCCCCGACTGTTACTTTGTGGCGGAGCGACAGGGCAGGTTGAGACTACCTAGGAGAGAGGTGGGCCTGGCCCTGGTCGGCGTTCGTGGATACTTAACACGCTTAACAAGATCTTGGTATTTGATCTGAGTCTGGCCACTGGCCTATACGCACTAACCATCTACGCGGGGACAGTTATGGGCACTCGACGTTGTGGTATTAGCCGAAGCCTTCGTGACGTCAGCGACTGAGCGGCGCGCGCCAGGTTGGACCACGTAACACAACTTCCTTTGTAATGGAGGTTGCTAGGTCTGCTTTCCGGCCGCGTACGCAACATGCAGGTGTGCAATGGGCGATGGGCCCAGACCCCTGCACCATAGGATTTAGACCGGCGTGCTGACCTCTCTGTTGTGCCTAGGTAGGGCTGCGACGTGTTGATCTTCCGAGCCGGGCATGACCCAGAAAAGTGTGTCCGGACAAAGGGGATCGAGTGTGTTGGGAAATGTGGTGCACCCCTGCAGGGAAGTTAATCTATTCGAATAGCCGTGATCTTCGGTAATAGGATGACTTGGAGTTGTACCCAGACCTTATGACAACTAGAACTGGATACTTAATAAAACACACCCTTCCAAGTGCCAGATACAACTGGTGATCGCTCTCTCACAGGGCGACGAGGGGGGGATCATCGGTTAGGATTATGTTATGCGATGTTACTTGGTGAACTTACCATCTACTCTCTTCTCCTGCTGCAAGATGGAGGTTACCAGAAGCGTAGTCTTTGATAGGACTAGCTATCCCCCTCTTATTCTGGCATTCTGCAGTTCAGTCCACATATGATACCCCCTTTTCCATTTGATACCAATGCATACATATGTAGTGTAGCTCCTTGCTTGCGAGCACTTTGGATGAGTACTCACGGTTTCTTTGCTCCCCCTTTTCCCCCTTCCTATACCCGATTGCTGCGACCAGACGATGGAGCCCAGGAGCCAGACGCCACTATCGATGACGACTACTACTACTCAGGAGGTGCCTACTACTACGTGCAGCCCGCAGACGATGACCAGGAGTAGTTTAGGAGGATCCCAGGCAGGAGGCCTGCGCCTCTTTCGATCTGTATCCCAGTTTGTGCTAGCCTTCTTAAGGCAAACTTGTTTAACTTATGTCTGTACTCAGATATTGTTGCTTCCGCTGACCCGTCTATGATCGAGCTCTTGTATTCGAGCCCTCGAGGCCCCTGGCTTGTAATATGATGCATGTATGACTTATTTTATTTGTAGAGTTGTGTTGTGATATCTTCCCGTGAGTCCCTGATCTTGATCGTACACGTTTGCGTGTATGATTAAATCGGGGGCATCACAAGTTGGTATCAGAGCCAACTGCCTGTAGGAATACCCCTTCCACACTCCTTGGCCGAAGTCGAGTCTAGACATTGCAAAACCTTTTACTAACTTGGCTGTGTGTCTTACGGGCCCACGTCGCCATTGGGTGGTACTAGGATCTTTTACTCCTCGACCTTTACTCTGGGACTCTGAACTCTCTTCTCTTCGGGTTAAATGAATTTGCTAAAACTCTAACATTAGGTTCTCGTAACAAATTTCTCCTGGAGAGCCACTTATTGCAGATGATCGCCTGCTGCACTAGACGATTTCGAAGTTACTCACCGATGTGCTCTCGAGACCTTGTGCCCGTCGCTTTTGCAATTCCCTATCATCGATATACCCCTATGGATAAATACATACACTTGTCGTTCTTACCTTTATTCCCGGCTGCTCTTGCTATTACAGGATACACCGAAAATTCTCTCTATTGTTCCGAAAATCCTTTAAGCTTACTGCCTTGCAGTTCTTTGCCACATGAATGCCCCTATTGAAAATTCCTCGCACTTATTGAGTATCTGTTCATCCCCAGTTGTTCGTATGCTTCATAAGATACTCTGAAATACTATCCGACCTTCTGAGCATCCTCTTCAAACTATTGCTCTGCAATTACTTGTATGCTTACATTATGGATGCTCCCATATCACTAGCAATATTCACTAGTATCTTTTAACACCGTCATTTTGATCCTATTGATTCAACATGTGTGCGAATGCACACAATCATCTATCAACCCTTCTAAGTTATCTTTCCGGCTCAGACGCCATTTTCGAACATGAGCTGGTTCTCGACCAATCTGTTTGCCGTCAATTGTACTCTTAGGTCTATTGAACTTATCCACCCTTGATCAGAGCGTCTGCTTTTGATCCTTCTAGTTGGAAATCATAATTCCTTTGATATCTAAGCATCGAATCATTTAGGTGTTCTATAATCTGAGGCCCTTGCATCCTACCTTCAACTGATTGTGTGCCGATGCTCACATCAGCTCCGCTATGGACCATCAGATCCTTTATTGGATTATTATTCGATAGTGTCCTTCTTATTCAATAACCTTGTGAGCCTCTCCTCGGATATATAATGCCTTTGGTAAATTGTATCCTCTGCTTTGTGAACCATGCTCTACTTTTGAGCTTGTGTTATTTGCTCCTGAAGTTCGTGGTATATGTTTCTAAGATGCCCTGATGGGTTGAACATATACCTTCTCTAAAACCGCGTGAACCCGAAAGTTTTCACGAGTCATACTCTTCTGGTGCTTCGCCAGGTAAAATTTCAACACTGCAACTTCTTCGAAAATGAGAAGTGAATGAAAGGTTATGCATTGGAGAAGTGGGAGTCGACCTTGAACCCTGTGTTCATGCCCATGGAAACGATGTATACCTTATCATGGAAGCTTCTTTTAAGATTAATTATCCCCTTGTTATAAGTTCATCTTGTATGAGTGGACATGGTTCCGACCATGTTTCTCCTTGATTCCATTTCTCGTGCAAATTTGAGCACTTGTCTTCTGCAGAGCATTACCCTAGTCCAACCTCTAATGTGATCTGTCGTCGAGTATTACCCCCCTGGTATCTCGAGATTATCACAGAACTGCATAACTTCTTATGAGTTCTTTTTCAAGTATTATTTCTCACTGATTCCAAATTTTTCCCCGGGTTCTGAGTTGTTAGACACTCAAGGACACCGATAGTGAATCGAGTCTGTACTCCGATTCAATAACTATAAGTAATTTTCATTGCTTACGAGTTTAATAATCCTTCAAGTCATTCCTAGCCCGGTTGGCTATATCATTATCGTGCTAAATTTTAACTGTGCTACCTGGTCCTTCTTCTCGGAGCAAAATTTTCGAAGATGGCCTAATCTTACGTCGATCTTCCCCATCATATCATTTCTACTGGAACAACAAACTTGATTTCGAGTTTGTGGCGTACCCTTGGTTTCCATAACCTTTCGCTGCATCATCATTTGATGTGATGTCATCACCGACCGAATTACATCTTCATGAAACCTCTCGACAAATGTGTCATGGTCATCATCAACATCCTGAGCTCTTCCAAGATATATATCGAATTCTTGATGAGAAATACCATCCTCGCCCCTCAATGGTTTGTGTTTCACCGACCACTTTATTGCCTTCCGTTCAACACAAACTTATTCGTGTTTTGTGTTCTACCTTGAGATCCTTGCCATCTTGCATTTGTTCTTCTTTACCTTGGAATATTACCACCTTTTATGTCAAGAATGCCGTGGTAATTTTACCACCTCTTGAGAATTCTTCATATAGTAATATCTCTCGACTTTTGCATTCATTTCTTGGTCTCCGTGTTGTTTCTAAACAGCATACCAACAAATGGTCTGTAATGTGTAAATTCTAAACTTCTAGCAACCCTATTGCTTTGAAGTTATTGGTCTACAGTTTCATTCTAAGTCTATTGCTTATTGAATCATCATTCGAACATTGATCGTGCTACCTAGTCCAGATTCCTGGGTGCACCCTTCTATCATTGTTCAGTTGTGTATGTTTCCCTCGAGCATACATCATTATATCATTTGATCTGACAAATGATATTTCCTTGTTCACATAATTGTGGAAATCCATCCTTTGGAAATCTCGATGATTTGTTGCTGAGCCTATCAGCCACCTCCTCATCCTCTCCTTGGTTTACTGATGAACTCTTGTTTCAGAGCTCACTTTCATAGATCATTTCTGAGAATCTCACAATGTCATCTCGTCAAATTGTGTTGCACCTTTACTTCTCAGGCATCGTGAGACTGAGGTATCCTGACACCAATCAAATCTGAAACTCGGTCAGATATGATGGTTGCAATATTTTTCCAAGAGTCATAACATTGGTCCTTATATGACCCGGTAAGGTGATGTCATGCCTAGCACACCTAGCCAGAGAACCTATTGTTATAGTATCCTATTTAGCAAGGTTAACCATTCTTCCATGAGGAAATCGTAAGACTTATTCTATATGTTGTTCCTGATGAATCCTTTGTGTACTCTGATTTTCAACAAGAACATTTGAAGCCCAATGCTAAATGTTTCTTGCTCAGTTATCCAAACACTGTTGTATGGGTAATGTCATTAAATTTATCTCCCCTTACCTAAAGGAATTTCTACTTTATATCTTGTCATGGATATCTTGCTCTGCTTGTCGTTGGGAAGGAAATACCCTTGGGTTATGTGTCAAACACATTTTCCTTTCCATTATTCTGTTTGATCTGATGATCACATTTTTCCTTTCCATTGATTTGTTTAGCCTTCCTTGTGATCCATATGATCTAAGTAGTAATATTCTTCTGCTTATGTAAAAACCTTGGTGTACAGCCGTGTCGGTAAGACCCTGTTACATTTGTCGATAGCATTCTGGTAACCACCGATGGAAGAGAACCTTGCCTATTGGTCCGCCTCGTTCAACGATCAGGAAAATGGTTCTCTTCGTCCCTCGCCCTTGGTACGGACATTGTTCCCAACATAACTGATAGGCTACCCTCTGACTTGTCTTGCTATCATGACCGTGCAAGATGTGAACACCCTTCCTACTTTTAACCACAAGGTGGGCCCATAACCCATGGTTCCAAAGGATCAAAACCTGACTCTCCTGTACAACCGTGTTACTAATGGTTATTCCCCATGCTTAGCTTCGTATTTAATTCACGGGCCACCTTCCTAGTGCTCTATTCTGGTATCAGACGCAATACTTACTCTTGCTGCTCTGAAACCCTTTCCCACTCTGGTTCAGGCTTCGAGCAGCTATCTATCCGCTTGGAACCTCTTATTGTACCTTCGTACCTTACTCTCGATGTATTTTATATGTTCAACTCGAGAGATAGTCTTATGCTCATTCATGGGTTAACCCCAGATTGTTTCCCTCATAAGCATTCTGTCATAGCCGAGTTGCCCCTTACCTATTCGTAAGTACGTTGGAGTTCCCAAAGAAAAGGACGACTTCATCATGATGACATGAAGCAGAGAAATGGAGACATCAACGTAATGGATCGACCGCTTTGAGAAGAGCAACCAAGACCAAGAAGACTCATTAGTATTTCGTAACCAAATTCCTTCCCCATCACTCCCCTCTTAAATCTCGGGACAAGATTTCTTGTAGTGGAGGAGAATTGTGACGCCCGGATAGTTAAGCTACAGTGAACCCCTGCTAATGATGACACGTCACCGCGATTACTGTTGTTCTCATGATGATTCCAATTCAAAATTCAAATTTAAAATAAAGTCAAGCAATAAAAGTTTTCGAATATCAAAACTAAAAAGTACAAACTGTGACAATTAAATCATAAATAATATTGGTGAAGAAACCACATTTTTATAATGAGTTTAGATGGAAAAATTAATTAAAACAACAACAAAAACAATTATTTAAATGCCTTTTATAATTAATAAAATATTAAACTAATTTATTTGTTGACTAACCCTTATGTGGAAGTAGCATATTTTGTTATACCAATTTAGGAGCTATTCCTATATTTTAGAATTAAGATTAATGTAAGAATAAAATTTAAACAGTAAAGAATAAATGAAATAAGAAAAAGAAAGGTAAGTAAAAACAAAAAATCCCCCCTCCCCCGCTGGGCCTCGGCCCAGCTGGCCTTCAGGCCAACCAGGCCGGCCCATCTATCTACCGTCCCCTTCCTCCTGTTCACAGGGGGATCGTGTCTGAGATCCTGTCAGGACCCCGATTCCAAGTCACATCGATCTAGCCGGTAACACCTCATATCACATTGCGGCCTCACGCACGGTATTCCCACGGGTGTCGCCTTACCATGGCCCGGGACCGTTTGCGCCTTTTGGCTCACGTATATGATAGTGTCGCTAGCATCCATATGACAGAGAACCCGGGCCGACATGGCTAGTCGTGAACCCAAAGCGGCGCAGACCTATGGAGACAGGCATACATGAATCACATCGAGCATGTCGATCATCAGCGAGTGAATCCGGGCTGTAGCACTGGGCTAACAGGACTCCGGGGAACCCGGGCTGTAGCAGGCTAGGCAGGACTCCGGAAGTCACCGCGTGACATTTCCCCGAAGGGACAGACATAGGAACGAAGTGAAACACATGCCGGCCAGTCAAGTGTCCAGAGCAGTAGTGCTGGGCTAGCAGGACTCTGGTGAACCGGGTTGTAGCGGACTACTATGGCTCG
Organism: Triticum dicoccoides; assembly: GCF_002162155.2. Lineage (NCBI taxonomy): Eukaryota > Viridiplantae > Streptophyta > Magnoliopsida > Poales > Poaceae > Triticum > Triticum dicoccoides. The sequence continues at coordinate 398,261,711 of NC_041388.1, read as the reverse complement.
AACTAAGGGATATTAAGGCCTCCTTTTAATAGAGTATCAGAACAAAGCATTAACATATAGTGAATACATGAACTCCTCAAACTACGGTCATCACCGGTAAGTATCCCGATCATTGTCACTTCGGGGTTAACGGATCATAACACATAATAGGTGACTATAGACTTGCAAGATAGGATCAATAACACTCATATATTGATGAAAACATAATAGGTTCAGATCTGAAATCATGGCACTCGGGCCCTAGTGATAAGCATTAAGCATAGCAAAGTCATAGCAACATCAATCTCAGAACATAGTGGATACTAGGGATCAAACCCTAACAAAACTAACTCGATTACATGATAGATCCCATCCAACCCATCACCGTCCAGCAAGCCTACAATGGAATTACTCACGCACGGCGGCGAGCATCATGAAATTGGTGATGGAGGATGGTTGATGATGATGGAGACGGATTCCCCTCTCCGGAGCCCCGAACGGACTCCAGATCAGCCCTCTCGAGAGGTTTTAGGGCTTGGCGGCGGCTCCGTATTGTAAAACGCGATGAATTCTTCTCTCTGATTTTTTCTCCCCGAAACACAATATATAGAGTTGGAGTTGGAGTCGGAGGAGCTCCAAGGGGCCCATGAGGTAGGGGGCGCCCCCTAGGGGGGCAGGCACGCCCCCCACCCTCATGGACAGGTGGTGGGCCCCTGGCCTTCATCTTTTGCAGGTATTTTTTTATATTTTCCAAAAAGTTGCTCCGTAAAGTTTCAGGTCATCCGAGAACGTTTATTTCTGCACATAAATAACAGCATGGTAATTCTGCTGAAAACAACGTCAGTCCGGGTTAGTTCCATTCAAATCATGCAAGTTAGAGTCCAAAACAAGGGCAAAAGTAATGAATTCAAATGACAGCGGTGCTCTCCAACTGGTGCTTTTTAATAAGAAGATGATGGCTCAGCATAAAAGTAAATAGATAGGCCCTTCGCAGAGGGAAGCAGGGATTTGTAGAGGTGCCAGAGCTCAGTTTTGAAATAGAGGTGAATAATATTTGAGCGGTATACTTTCATTGTCAACATAACAACCAAGAGATGGTGATATCTTCCATGCTACACACATTATAGGCGGTTCTCAAACAGAATGGTAAAGTTTATACTCCCCCTTCCACCAACAAGCATCAATCCATGGCTTGCTCGAAACAACGAGTGCCTCCAACTAACAAGAGTCCCAGGGGGAGTTTTGTTTGCAATTATTTTGATCTAGTTTGCATAAAGCATGGGACTGGGCATCCCGGTGACCAGCTATTTATCTCATGAGTGAGGAGCGGAGTCCACTCGTCTTGAGAATAACCCGCCTAACATGGAAGATACGGACAACCCTAGTTGATACATGAGCTATTCAAGCATACAAAACAGGATATTTATTTGAAGGTTTAGAGTTTGGTACATACAAATTTACTTGGAATGGCAGGTAGATACCGTATATGAGTAGGTATAGTGGACTCATGTGGAATAACTTTGGGGTTTAAGGGATTGGATGCACAAGCAGTATTCCCGCTTAGTACAGGTGAAGGCTAGCAAAAGACTGGGAAGCGACCATCTAGAGAGCGACAACAGTCATGAACATGCATTAAAATTAATCAACACCGAATGCAAGCATGAGTAGGATATAATCCACCATGAACATAAATATCGTGAAGGCTATGTTGATTTTGTTTCAACTACATGCGTGAACATGTGCCAAGTCAAGTCACTTAAATCATTCAGAGGAGGATACCACCCTATCATACTACATCACAACCATTTTAATAGCATGTTGGCATGCAAGGTAAACCATTATAACTCATAGCTAATCGAGCATGGCACAAGAAAATATGATCTCTAGTTGTCATTGCAAACATGTTTATTCATAATAGGCTGAATCAGGAACGATGAACTAATCATATTTACAAAAACAAAAGAGGTCGAGTTCATACCATCTTTTCTCATCTCAATCAATCCATCATATATCATCATAATTGCCTTTCACTTGCACGACCGAACAATGTGAATAATAATAATAGTGCACGTGCATTGGACTAAGCTGGAATCTGCAAGCATTCAATAAACAGGAGAAGACAAGGCAATATGGGCTCTTTTGTCAGATCAACAATAATGTATATAAGAGCCACTTCAACCATTTAATTATGGTCTTCTCCTATCGACCCCCAAAGAAAACAAAAGAAATAAAACTATTTACACGGGAAAGCTCCCAACAAGCAAGAGAAGAACAGGAAATATTTTTGGGTTTTCTTTTTAATTACTACTAAAAGCTACAACTAATTTTTTTTGGTTTTTCTTAAGGTTTATTAAACACACAAGAAGAAAGCATAAAAAGTAAATAAACTAGCATGGATGATACAAATGAAAAAGTATGAGCACCGACATCTAGCAATGAGTGTGTGAACATAAATGTAATGTTGGAGGGAAATACGTACTCCCCCAAGCTTAGGCTTTTGGCCTAAGTTGGTCTATGGGCACGGCTGGCCTGGCGGGTATCCATAATAATAGTTGGGGTCGTACTGATAAGAAGAAGAAGACTCTGATTGCCACCGGTTGGCGATCATCTCCGGATCCCACTGGTAATTAGACTGTCGTGAAGGATCAACTTGTGGTTCCAGCTCTGGCTCCATGGCTGGTGCAAGGTTCCGGTAGGCGTGAATAGCCTTCAACGGAACAAGGTACTGGCCTGCAGATAAATCAAGCAAAGAAGGAGCAGGCAGGGTAATAGTCTCAGGATGATGTTTATCAAAGAACAATTTGTATTTAAGCTCTCCTTCCCTATTCTTAACAATAAAATCATGTGCCACCATACTTTTATAATCTAAATAAACACGAGGCAGCACTTTTTCTTCCTTCTCATAATGCCTAATAGGTATGTTAAAATGTGCAGCTAGACGTGAAGCATAGATGCCTCCAAAGATGGGGCCCTTGGTACGGTTCAGACTTAATCGTTTAGCAATAATGCCGCCCATACTAACAGAGTTATCACCGTATAAACCGTCGAGCAAAATAATAATATCAGGGATACTAAGGTTTCCACAATTTCCGCGACCAATTAAACAACGACTAGCAAATAATGCAAAATAGCGTAAAATAGGAAAATGTATGCTAGTGATTCGTGCATCGGAAACCTTCCTTGTTTCCCCTATAGTGATAGTATCAATAAACCCGTCCACATCCTCGCGATGTGGTTCCTCTGTCTTGCCCTTGAGAGGGACCAAACAAACCCGACAAAAATCATAAAGTGACATCTCCTTATGCTCATCATATAAATGGAACTCCACCGTAGGTGGTGAGCTCCTAGAATGGGAATGAAAGTTTTGCACAAAGATATTTGTGAGTAAGAGATACTGATTGCATTGGTCGTGGAGGAAAGCGGTGAGGCCTGCATTCTTAGCCAATTAATGAAAATCTTCATAAATCCCGGCTGCTCTCAAGAAATCATTGGAAGGCCATTCACATGCCCGAACCTCCGCGATGCGAGGCAGATTATGCTTAGGCTTCGGTGCCTTTTCCTTCGAGCTTCGGCTCGATGAGCCCCTCAAAAGTCTCTTCATCATTTTGTGAAAAATTCTGAAATTTTTAGTAACTTCAAAATAAAAGTAAACCATACTCAATAATATTGATATCAACTACTCCTACAAGTGTCTAGGCCCTATATCATGCATCAAAACTACTTTTCGCCATATAAATTTGACATGCAAGCTCAAGAATAGGGTCACCTAAGCAGCAAAAATTTGCAATGAATAAAGCACTAGAACAAAAACTAATTGGACCAATGGAGGAGTCACATACCAAGGAACAATCTCCCAAGCAGTTTTGTGAGAGGGGCTTTGAGCAAGGAGATCGAAAATGGCAGCAAGATGAGCTAGAACTTGTGCTTGAGCTGGATATTCATGTTTGGGGGAGGAAGGAGTGTGTGGGTTAAAGGATAAGTGGAGGAGGGCCACTGTGGGCCCACGAGGCAGGGGGCATGCCCAGGGGGGTAGGGCGCGCCCTCCACCCTCGTGGGCAGGTGGTTGACCCCCCTGCTGTGTTCTCAGTGCCAAATATTCTCAAATATTCTAGAAAAAACCGTATTTAAATTTCAGGGCATTTGGAGAACTTTTATTTTCGGGGTATTTTTATATTGCACGGATAATCAGATAACAGACAGAAAAATATTTATTTTTATTTTAATTAATATAAATAATAGAAAGTAAAATTGGGGTACAGAAGGTTGTGCCTTCTAGTTTCATCCATCTCATTATCATCAAAAGGAATCCACTAACAAGGTTGATCAAGTCTTGTTAACGAACTCATTCCGAATAACATGGAACCGGAGAAATTTCGAATAACACTATGTTACCTCAACGGGGATATGCACATCCCCAATAATAAGAATATCCTATTTCTTCTTGACAGTAGGAAGAGGAAATTCAAAACCTCCAAATATAATCGATGGGATTTTTCCAATAGAATTGATACTTTGGACTTGAGGTTGTTTCCGCGGAAAGTGTACCGTATACTCATTACCATTAACATGAAAAGTGACATTGCCTTTAGTGCAATCAATAACAGCCCCTACAGTATTCAAAAAGGGTCTTCCAAGAATAATAGACATACTATCGTCCTCGGGAATATCAAGAATAATAAAGTCCGTTAAAATAGTAACGTTTGCAACTATAACAGGCACATCCTCACAAATACCGACAGGTATAGTAGTTGATTTATCAGCCATTTGCAAAGATATTTCAGTAGGTGCCAACTTATTCACATCAAGTCTACGATATAAAGAGAGAGGCATAACACTAAGACCGACTCCAAGATCACATAAAGCAGTTTTAACATAGTTTCTTTTAATGGAGCATGGTATAGTTGGTACACCGGGATCCAAGTTTCTTGGGCATTCCACCCTTAAAAGTATAATTAGCAAGCATGGTGGAAATTTAAGCTTCCGGTATCTTTCGCTTATTTGTAACAATATCTTTCATATACTTAGCATAACGATTCATTTTGAGCATATCAGTTAATCGCATACGCAAAAAGATAGGTCTAATCATTTCCGCAAAGCGCTCAAAATCCTCATCATCCTTTTTCTTGGATGGTTTGGGAGGAAAAGGCATGGGTTTCTGAACCCATGGTTCTCTTTCTTTACCATGTTTCCTAGCAACAAAATCTTTCTTATCATAACATTGATTCTTTGATTGTGGGTTATCAAGATCAACAGCAGGTTCAATTTCTATATCATTATCATTGGTAGGTTGAGCATCATCATGCACATTATTATTAACATTATCACTAGTTTCAGGTCCATTACCAGATTGAGTTTCAGCATCAGAAATAGAAATATCATTTGAATTCTCAGGTGTTTCAGTAATAGGTTCACTAGAAGCATGCAAAGTCCTATCATTTTTCTTTTTCTTCCTTTTAGAAGTACTAGGTGCATCTATATTATTTCTCTGAGAATCTTGCTCAATTCTCTTAGGGTGGCCTTCAGGATACAAAGGTTCCTGAGTCATTATACCAGTTCTAGTAGCCACTCTAACAGCATTATCATTATTCTTACTATTCAATTCATTGAGAAAATCATTTTGAGCTTTAAGTACTTGTTCTACTTGAGTGGTAACCATAGAAGCATGTTTACTAATAAGTTTAAGTTCACTTTTAACATTAGCCATATAATCACCCAAGTGTTCAAGCATATTTTAATTGTATTTCAATTGTCTACCAAAATAAGCATTAAAATCTTCTTGCTTAGCCATAAATTTATCAAACTCATCTAAGCATGGGCTAGTAAATTTAGTAAACGAGATTTCAGCATTATCATATCTATAGAGAGAATTTACCTTTACTACCTGTGTCGGGTTATCAAGACCATGAGTTTCTTCAGTAGGTAATGGATTAAGATCATATGTTTCTTCAACAGGCGCTAAATTAAGACCATGTATTTCTTCAATAGGAGGTAAATTCTTAACATTTTCAGCTTTAATACCTTTTTCTTTCATAGATTTCTTTGCCTCTTGCATATCTTCAGGACTGAGAAATAGAATATCCCTGTTCTTCGGAGTTGGTTTAGGAATAGGCTCAGGAATTGGCTCTGGAGGTGTCCAATTATTTTCATTTGTCAACATATTATTCAATAGAACTTCAGCTTCATCCGGTGTCCTTTCCCTGAAAACAGAACCAACACAACTATCCAGGTAATCTCTGGAGGCATCGGTTAGTCCATTATAAAAGATATCAAGTATTTTATTTTTCTTAAGAGGATGATCAGGCAAAGCATTAAGTAATTGGAGAAGCCTCCCCCAAGCTTGTGGGAGACTCTCTTCTTCAATTTGCACAAAATTAAATATATCCCTTAAAGCAGCTTGTTTCTTATGAGCAGGGAAATATTTAGCAAAGAAGTAATAAATCATATCATGGGGACTACGCACACAACCAGGATCAAGAGAATTAAACCATATCTTAGCATCACCCTTTAATGAGAACGGAAATATTTTAAGGATATAAAAGTAGCGAGTTCTCTCATCATTAGTGAACAGGGTGGCTATATCATTTAATTTAGTAAGATGTGCCACAACAGTTTCAGATTCATAGCCATGAAAAGGATCATATTCAACCAAAGTAATTATATCAGGATCAACAGAGAATTCATAATCCTTATCGGTAACACAGATAGGTGAAGTAGCAAAAGCAGGGTCAGGTTTCATTCTAGCATTTAGAGATTGCTTATTCCATTTAGCTAATAACCTCTTAAGTTAGTATCTATCTTTGCAAGCTAAAATAGCTAAAGAAGCTTCTTTATCAAAAACATAACCCTCAGGAATAACAGGCAAGTCTTCATCATCAATTTCATCAGTATTATCAGATTCAATATTTTCAATCTCTCTAGCCCTAGCAAGTTGTTCATCAAGAAATTCACCAAGTGGCACAATAGTATCAAGCATAGAAGTAGTTTCATCATAAGTATCATGTATAGCAGAGGTGGCATCATCAATAACATGCGACATATCAGAATGAATAGCAGAAGCAGGTTTAGGTGTCGCAAGCTTACTCAAAATAGAAGGTGAATCAAGTGCAGAGCTAGATGGCAGTTCCTTACCTCCCCTCGTAGTTGAGGGATAAATCTTGGTTCTTGGATCTTTCAAGTTCTTCATAATGATAAGCAGATATAAATTCCAAGTGACTCAAAGAATAGAGCTATGCTCCCCGGCAACGGCGCCAGAAAATAGTATTGATAACCCGCAAGTATAGGGGATCGCAACAATTTTCGAGGGCAAAGTATTCAACCCAAATTTATTGATTCGACACAAGGGGAGACAAAGAATATTCTCAAGTATTAGCAGCTGAGTTGTCAATTCAACCACACCTGGAAACTTAATATATGCAGCAAAGTGTTTAGTAGCAAAGTAATATGATAGTAGTGGTAACGGTAACAAAAGGTAACGATAGCAAAAGTAATGTTTTTGGTATTTTGTAGAGATGATAGCAATAGCAACGGGAAAGTAAATAAGCGAAGAACAATATATGGAAAGCTCGTAGGCAATGGATCAGTGATGGAGAATTATGCCGGATGCGGTTCATCATGTAACAGTCATAACCTAGGGTGACATAAAACTAGCTCCAGTTCATTGATATAATGTAGGCATGTATTCCGAATATAGTCATATGTGCTTATGGAAGAGAACTTGCATGACATCTTTTGTCCTACCCTCCCGTGGCAGCAGGGTCCTTACGGAAACTAAGGGATATTAAGGCCTCCTTTTAATAGAGTACTGGAACAAAGCATTAACACATAGTGAATACATGAACTCCTAAAACTACGGTCATCACTGGTAAGTATCCCGATTATTGTCACTTCGGGGTTAACGGATCATAACACATAATAGGTGACTATAGACTTGCAAGATAGGATCAAGAACACTCATATATTGATGAAAACATAATAGGTTCAAATCTGAAATCATGGCACTCGGGCCCTAGTGACAAGCATTAAGCATAGCAAAGTCATAGCAACATCAATATCTAAACATAGTGGATACTAGGGATCAAACCCTAACAAAACTAACTCGATTACATGATAGATCCCATCCAACCCATCACCGTCTAGCAAGCCTATGATGGAATTACTCACGCACGGTGGTGAGCATCATGAAATTGGTGATGGAGGATGGTTGATGATGACGATGGCGATGGATTCCCCTCTCCGGAGCCTCGAACGAACTCCAGATCAGCCCTCCCAAGAGGTTTTAGGGCTTGGTGGCGGCTTCATATCGTAAAACACGATGAATTCTTCTCTCAGATTTTTTTCTCCCTGAAACACAATATATAGGGTTGGAGTTGGAGTCGGAGGAGCTCCAGGGGGCCCACGAGGTAGGGGGCGCGCCCCCCACCCTCGTGGACAGGTGGTGGGCCCCCTGGCCTTCATCTTTTGCAGGTATTTTTTTATATTTTCCAAAATTTTGCTCCGTGAAGTTTCAGGTCATTCCGAGAAAGTTTGTTTCTGCACATAAATAACACCATGGTAATTCTGCTGAAAACAGCATCAGTCCGGGTTAGTTCCGTTCAAATCATGCAAGTTAGAGTCCAAAACAAGGGCAAAAGTATTTGGAAAAGTAGATACGACGGAGACGTATCACAAATCACTACTCTAAGTACTGTTGCAAACCAATTCATATTTTATTTTTGCATTGTGTCTACTGTAATATAACTTTTTCATGGCTTAATCCACTGATATGAATCGATAGTTTCATCAAAACAAGCAAACTATGCATCAAAAATAGAATCTGTCTAAAATAGAATAGTCTGTAACAATCTGAACATTCACCATACTTCTGATACTTGAAAAATTCTGCCAAAATTAGAAAAATAAACAATTTGTATAGAAAGACAGTGCAAAAAGAATCAGAACCATTTGACATTCCAGCTAAAAATGTAAAATCACGCACTACATCCAAAGGTTCTGTCCCGCGCCGTACATACCATCAAGCAAATGTAAACATCCTAAAGGCAAACCTTGGCACATTATTTTTATAATACAATGGAACTGTACAAGGGGATAATTATTTTTGTTGAAAAGTTTATGTAATCAAGATTCACAAAGTTGTCGTGAGCATGAACAAAGTTTAAGGAGCTCTCCCACTTCAACAATGCTTGTCTTTCTCACTTTCACTTTCCTTTTTGAAAAAGTTTTGGGTTCCCCTCTTTATTTTTGTTGTTTTTAAACTATATGAAAGCACTCAACAGAAATAAATGACTCTCTAAAACTTTTGGGTTGTCTCCTTGGCAGCGCTTTCTTTAAAGACATTAAGTTAGGCATAAAGTGCTCAAGTAATGAATCCACCCGGATGCCAAGGTATATCGAAGCCAATTTTAATTAACAATGATTTATAATTTAGTAGTGAGAACAAAGTAACATATATCATGCAACAACGAAGTCTAACTCTCTTCCTATGCATCGGCATGTCATAAAAGAACAATTCATGCACACATAGTAAAGGCCAATGCCTAGTATAAACAGTTTCTTGCAATTTTATCATATTGGAAACATAGAGAGGTGGAGATATAGTTCCTCTCTCATAATAACTGCAAGTAGGAGCAGCAAGCACATGCATATTATATTCATCAAAATCATCATGTGCAACGGTATAAGGCAACCCATCAATATAATCCTTAATAAGCACAAACTTCTCCGATATAGTGTAGTTTGGAGAATTCAAAAAGATAATAGGACTATCATGCGTGGGTGCAATAGCAACAATTTCATGTTTAACATAAGGAACTATAGCAAGTTCATCTCCATAAGCATAATTCATATTGTCATCTTGGCCACAAACATAGCAAGCATCATCAAAAAGGGACATTTCAAAAGAATCAACGGGATCATAGCAATTATCATAGCACTCATCCTTTGGTAAGCGTGAAGGGGAATTAAACAATGTATGGGATAAAGAGTTACTCTCATTAGAAGGTGGGCACGGGTGATCAATCCGCCCTTCCTCCTTTTGTTCTTCGCTCTCCTCCTCATATTTTTCATCCAATGAGCTCACAATTTCATCAACTTCTTCTTCCATAGATTCCTACAAAATATTAGTCTCTTCTTGGATAGCGGAGACTTTCTCAATAAGCGCATTAATATAGGAATTATATTCATAATTATCATAGCATTATTTTAGGATAGATAAATTTTTAGACCTATAAACATCATCATCAAAATCTTCAAACTCTTTAAACATAGATTCCATTTCGTAAGCACCCATAAAAGCAACAAATTCTTCTATTTGTTCCACATCATAGTAATCATATATACCATTAGCATAAGAAGCTAAGGTTTTATTATCATTAAATTCGCATAAAAAGGGAAGGTGTGGAGCCTTCATCCTAGAGCAACAAGTATAATCATATCTCAAGCATAGTTGCCTAGCATACCAATTCAATATATGAATTTGATCCCATAATAGTTTCCCTTTTTGTGTCAAGCGGTAATCCCTAAAATATTCACGTTGATCCAACGTTACTCCCATTACATAATTGAATGGGGGGTTTCTCAGGATTATTAAAGTAGTACATAATATCTTTCACATAACCAGCATCGAGGGTTTTAGGAGGTTCCCCATCTCCATGAGAAGAAAGTACACCTAATTTTTTTGGTATTTCATGTTCCATATCCATAACTAAAGATAAAGAACAACTAAGAACAGCAAATAAAAATTACTTAGTGATAAAGCGAACAAGCACACACGAGATTACTCACCACACGCTATTGCTCCCCGGCAACGGCGCCAGAAAAAGGTCTTGATAACCCACAAAAATAGGAGATCGCAACAGTTTTTGATAAGTGATAACCCACAAGTATAGGGGATCGCAACAGTTTTCGAGGGTAAAGTATTCAACCCAAATTTATTGATTCGACACAAGGGGAGCCAAAGAATACTCTCAAGTATTAGCAGGTGAGTTGTCAATTCAACCACACCTGGAAACTTAATATCTACAGCAAAGTGTTTAGTAGCAAAGTAATATGGTAGTAGTGATAACGGTAGCAAAAGGTAACAGTAGTAAAAGTAATGTTTTTGGTATTTTGTAGTGATGATAGCAATAGCAACGGGAAAGTAAATAAGCGAAGAACAATATATGGAAAGCTCGTAGGCAATGGATCAGTGATGGAGAATTATGCCGGATGCGGTTCATCATGTAACAGTCATAACCTAGGGTGACACAGAACTAGCTCCAATTCGTCAATGTAATGTAGGCATGTATTCCAAACATAGTCATACGTGCTTATGGAAAAGAACTTGCATGACATATTTTGTCCTACCCTCCCGTGGCAGCGGGGTCCTTATGGAAACTAAGGGATATTAAGGCCTCCTTTTAATAGAGAACCGGAACAAAGCATTAACACATAGTGAATACATGAACTCCTCAAACTACGGTCATCACCAGTAAGTATCCCGATTATTGTCACTTCGGGGTTAACGGATCATAACACATAATAGGTGACTATAGACTTGCAAGATAGGATCAAGAACACTCATATATTGATGAAAACATAATAGGTTCAGATCTGAAATCATGGCACTCGGGCCCTAATGACAAGCATTAAGCATAGCAAAGTCATAGCAACATCAATCTCAGAACATAGAGGACACTAGGGATCAAACCCTAACAAAACTAACTCGATTACATGATAGATCCCATCCAACCCATCACCGTCCAGCAAGCCTACGATGGAATAACTCACGCATGGCGGTGAGCATCATGAAATTGGTGATGGAGGATGGTTGATGATGACGATGGTGACGGATTCCCCTCTCCGGGGCCCCGAACAGACTCCGGATCAGCCCTCCCGAGAGGTTTTAGGGCTTGGCGACGGCTCCGTATTGTAAAACGCGATGATTTCTTCTCCTTCATTTTTTTCTCCCCGAAACACAATATATGGAGTTGGAGTTGGAGTTGGAGAGGCAACAGGGGGCCCACGAGGTAGGGGCGCGCCCCCACCCTCATGGACAGGTGGTGGGCCCCCTGGCCTTCATCTTTTGCAGGTATTTTTCATATTTTCTGAAAAGTGGCTCCGTGAAGTTTCAGGTCATTCCGAGAACGTTTGTTTCTGCACATAAATAACACCATGGTAATTCTGCTAAAAACAGCGTCAGTCCGGGTTAGTTCCATTCAAATCATACAAGTTAGAGTCCAAAACAAGGGCAAAAGTGTTTGGAAAAGTAGATACATTGGAGACGTATCAATAAGTAAGAGTGTCAAACCCAACGAGGAGCTAAAGGTAGGACAAATATCCCCTCAAGTTCTATCAACCACCGATACAACTCTACGCACGCTTGACGTTCGCTTTACCTAGAACAAGTATGAAACTAGAAGTACTTTGTAGGTGTTTTTGGATAGGTTTGCAAGATAATAAAGATTACGTAAATAAAAGCTAGGGGCTGTTGTAAGTAAAGAAGCAATAAAGTAAATATAGCGAGTGTGGAAAAGTGGTGGTAGGAGTTGCGAAATTTCACCTAAGCAATTGACTACTTTACTAGACCGATAGCAAGTATTATGTGGGAGAGGCCACTTCTAGCATGTCATCCCTAACTTGGAATTCTATGCACTTATGATTGGAACTATTAGCAAGCATCCGCAACTACTAACGTTCATTAAGGTAAAACCCAACCATAGCATTAAGATATATTGGTCCCCTTCAATCTCGTATGCATTAATTTCTATGCTAGGTTGAAGCTTCTGTCACTCTTTCCCTCCAATACATAGTCCTATCAACATACAACTAATCCTATGGTGTGATCCACGCACGCACTCATATGATGGGCACCAAAGGACAACAACTTAACCACAAGCAAATTAAATCAATCATAGGAATTCATCAACCACCAATAGGACAACGAAAATCTACTCAGACATCATAGGATGGCAACACATCATTGGAGGATAATATGAAGCATAAAACACCATGTTCAAGTAGAGGGTACAGCGGGTTGCGGGAGAGTGGACCGCTGTAGATAGAGGGGGGAAGGTGATGGAGATGTTGGTGAAGATGGCGGAGGTGTTGGTGTAGATCGCGGTGATGATGATGATGGCCACGACAGCATTCCGGCGCCACCCGAAGAGAAGGGGAGAGGGGGGCCCTTCGTATTCTTCTTCCTTCACCTCCTCCCTAGATGGGAGAAGGGTTTCCCCTCTGGTCCTTGGCCTCCATGGCGTGGGAGGGGCGAGAGCCCCTCCGAGATTGGATCTGTCTCTCTGTCTCTCTCCATTTCTGTGTTCTCGTCTGCTGCCCTTTCACCGTTTCGTATATATATGGAGTTCCGTAACTCCGATTGGACCGAAACCTTTGCTGTGATTTTTTTAAACCCAAAATTAGCTTTCTTGCGGCCGAAGAAGGGCATCAACCGCCTTATGGGTGGCCCATGAGGGTCAGGGGCGCGCCCCTGCCTCGTGGCCACCTCGGGCACCGTCTCGCATGGATTTTTCTTCCAGAATTTTCCAAATATTCCAAAAATAAGCTCCATCCGTTTTTATCCCGGTTGGATTCCGTTTGATATGGATATTCTGCGAAACATAAAACATGCAACAAACAGGAACTGGCACTGGATCAATATGTTAGTCCCAAAAATAGTATAAAAAATTGCCAAAAGTATATGAAAGTTGTATAATATTGGCATGGAACAATCAAAAATTATAGATACGACGGTGACGTATCAATATGTTTCTCTATTATGGAGGTGACAAAAGGTTCGTCGTAAAGGGTTACGTCGATGCAAGTTTTGACACTGATCCAGAGTCTCAATCTGGATACATATTGATAGCGGGAGCAATTAGCTAAAGTAGCTCCGTGCAGAGCATTGTTGACATAGAAATTTGCAAAATACATACGGATCTGAATGTGGAAGACCCGTAGACTAAACTTCTCTCACAAGCAAAACATGATCACACCTTAGTACTCTTTGGGTGTTAATCACATAAGGATGTGAACTAGATTATTGACTAGTAAACCCTTTGGGTGTTAGTCACATGAAGATGTGAACTAATCACATAAAGATGTGAACTATTGGTGTGAAATCACATGACGATGTGAACTGGATTATTGACTCTAGTAAACCCTTTGGGTGTTAGTCACATGAAGATGTGAACTAATCACATAAAGATGTGAACTATTGGTGTTAAATCACATGACGACATGAACTAGATTATTGACTGGGAGACTGAAGGAAATATGCCCTAGAGGCAATAGTAAAGTTGTTATTTTTATTTACTTATATCATGATAAATGTTTATTATTCATGCTAGAATTGTATTAACCGGAAACATAATACATGTGTGAATACATAGACAAACATATTGTCACTAGTATGCCTCTACTTGACTAGCTCGTTAATCAGAGATGGTTAAGTTTCCTAACCATAGACATGAGTTGTCATTTGATTAACGGGATCACATCATTAGGAGAATGATGTGATTGACTTGACCCATTCTGTTAGCTTAGCACTTGATCGTTTAGTTTGTTGCTATTGCTTTCTTCATGACTTATACATGTTCCTATGACTATGAGATTATGCAACTCCCGTTTACCAGAGGAACACTTTGTGTGCTACCAGACGTCACAATGCTTGCCTTCCACGCCAAGGAAAGTCCCATCCGGACACGGGACGAAGTCTTCAATCTTGTATCTTCATAGTCCTGGAGTCCGGCTGAAGGTATAGTCCGGCTACCCGAACACCCCCTAATCCAGGACTCCCTCAGTAGCCCCTGAACCAGGCTTCAATGACGACGAGTCCGGCGCGTAGATTGTCTTTGGCATTGCAAGGTGGGTTCCTCCTCCAAATTCTTCATAAAAGTTTGTAAACACCAAGAGTAGTGTCCGGCTCTGCAAAATAAGTTTCCACGTATTGCCACAGAGAGAATAATATTAACACAAATCTAATCTGCTGACGTATTCCGCAGCGTGACATCACACTACGGCCAAGCCTTCATTCGAACCGTTTTCACTTTTCCACCTCAGCGTGTTTTGCGAGGCGGTTTCCTTGGCACGTCTTGTCAAAGCAGAGATCATGTCCTCCATTTATGGGATTCTCATCAATACGGACGTGGGTAACCCAACCGCGCCATTTATCACGGCGCTTGGGAGGCAAGCGAGTTTTACTAGGCTGGTGGGGACGCATAGTCGCATCCGCTCATATAAGGGGATAAGGATCCACCTTTTTACCTACGCCTTCTTCCTCCTTTTCCTATCCATCTTCTGTGCACCCGAGCTCCAGCGCCCAAGCCCGCACTTCCTACGTCAACCTTCTCCAACAATGTCCGGAGCAGGAGGCAAGTGGATGGTTTCCTCCGTCACGGAGGGCCATGTCAAAAGGCTAAGGAAGGCCGGATACCTATCCAAAGACATCGCGCACCGGCTTCCTGAGGAGGGGCAGCTTCGCCCCACCCCAAGGCCCCATGAGAGGGTAGTATTTCTTCCCCACTTCCTCCGCGGATTGGGTTTTCCTCTCCACCCATTTGTCCACGGGCTCATGTTCTACTATGGCCTAGATTTCCACGATCTGGCCCCGAACTTCATCCTCAATATCTCGGCGTTTATCATCATGTGCGAGGCTTTCCTCTGCATCCGCCCCCATTTCGGCCTCTGGCTCAAGACCTTCAACGTCAAGCCAAAGGTGGTGCGCGGCAACCAGGCGGAGTGCGGAGGTGCCATGGCGGGCAAAATAGCCAACGTCCTATGGCTCGAGGGCTCCTTTGTGGAGACCTTGAAGGGGTGGCAGTCAGGATGGTTTTACATCACCGAGCCACGCGATCCGAAGTGGATCGCAGCCCCTGCATTCCGATCCAGACCCCCTACGCGGCTCACGTCCTGGAAGGAGACGAGCTTGTCATGGGGTGATGAAGAAGAGGTGACCGGGCTGCAAAAATGCATCCAGTCCCTGGTGAACAAGTAGCTCAAGCTTGTCAACGTAGTCCAGGTCATGCTCGTCCGCCGGATCCTTCCTTGTCAAGGACGGGACTTCAATTTGTGGGAGTTCAACCCGGCGCAGCATCGAACTCTGAGCAGGCTCTTCGACACGACGTACGAAGATGTCTGGAAGGGGCTAACCAAAGGCGCCGAGGCTCCCACATCTGCCTCCGAAGACCGCGGATTCAGCTCGCAGCGTCCTGCTGGCGAGGTAAAATATTTTCATCTTTTACAGGATGTTAAGTTTTCTTCATAGTTAGACTCTATGCGGGATCTAAACTCCCTCACCTTTGACAGGATTGGCAGGCGAAGTCCGGACTGATTAACTGTCCGGCTCCCTTGCCCGAAGACCCAGCCCCTCCTCTCCTAGTGAAGCTGCTGGTTCCGGCACCTTATGTGGTGCCGGAGAAGAGGCCAAGAAGAAGAAGGCCACGGGGACTCGAAAGAGTTCCCGGCATATGGTGGTGTCGGACTCGTCGTCCGATGAGTCCGAGACGCACTCCTCCCGTGAAGACGAGGAGGAGGAAGAAGAGACCTCTCCCCCTCCAGTGGGGGGAGGAAAGAAGAGGAAGGCCGCCCTAGTAGGGGGGCAAAGGGTCCAAGAAGAGGAAAACCCCTCCGCTGGACTACGCCCCCTACGCCGACGAGGACGAAGAGGAGTGGCCGGACAGGGCCAAGCGTCCGGCGAAATCGTAAGTGTTCGGATACCAGAGTAACTCATGATATTCCTTTTGTTGCACAGCTTTCCCTAATGTCGAATATAATCATGCAGCCCGCCCAAGGACGGGCTCGACGAGTCGTCGAGCGGCTCCCTGGATTCATCGAACGTGAATTCAGTTCCGCCTGCTGCCTCCCCCTGTGCTGCGGGTGACGCCGAAGTGGCGTCGTGACAAGCTCTGGGGCAAGAGGAGGCGGTCCAGGAGGAGCCGCGAGGCGACCTCCCGGACTCCAGGAGTAAAGGGGACAAGACCCCCCAGGGCTCCAAGTCTGGCTTTAAGCCAGACACCGCGCCGGAATCATCAACGGTTCTGGACCGCGGCAGGCGAACTCCTACCAAGAGGAGCAAGCCTATTGAGCCGGCGTCCTCCGTCCAACCGGAGGCGCCAGACAATCTGCTAGAGGCGCCGGACAATCTGCTGGAGGCGCTTAAGGGCGCCTCCATCAACGAGGAGCATCGTACCATCATGAGTACGGTGGTCCAGAAGGTTCGGTCCGCCAAAAGCGGACTTACTGAAGCTTGTGCTAGCCTTCTAATAGGCTTCGAGGTAAGTAAAAATATGCAAAAATATTACCGCATAGACAGTAGCCCCTGATGCTCTGTTTGGCGTTCGGAAAGAAAAGCCCGATAGAGGATATATTAAATATCGCAGGAGTCTAACTAAAAAGGAGTCAATATACGTATGCAGGCTTCGCTGCTGGCCACCACCGCACTGACTGCGGAGGTGGATGCCCTGAAGCAGGGCCTCGAGCGGACCGAGCAAGAGCTCGGCCTTGCCAAACGGCAGCTCGAGTAGAAAGAAGGTAAGAGATACCTTATAGAAAAAATGCCTATAAGAAGACGTAATTGCAAAAAATGACAGGAGTATATTGCTTATTGTAGGGGCCACCACTGAGGTGGCGACCCTCAAGCAGGCGCTGTCCGAGGCCAAGAAGAGAGCGGCCACGAAGCGCACCGAGCGGGAGAAATTTGAGGCGCAGGTCGGCGAGGTGCAGCAAGAGCTTCAGGCTCTCATGAAAAAACATGAGAGTTTGGAGCTCGACTCGAAGACGCGAGCGTCCGAGCTTGTTGCGGCCCTTAAAACTGCCAAATTTGCCAAGGCCGAAGCCCAGAAGGCCCTCTAGGAATTGGATGCGGTGAAAAGGATAGAGGCAGGTAAGGCATTCTCTATGCAAAGCAGACATATAAAAGTAAACTACTTGTTACTTACCCGGATCCGGAGCTCTCCAGGGGCATTCGCAGATCTTCCCCGCAGCGTATCCGATGCCGCCACATTCTACCGAGTCGAGGAAGGCAGCTCGACGGAGAAGGTGTTCTGGTCTCAGTACGCTGAGGCCGGACACCCCGTGCCCTTGAGCGACCAGCTGAAGCAGCTGGTCGAGCTCCACAAGGTGGCCGAACAGGCCCTGAAGGGCTTCATAGTTCGGCTGTGGCCTGGAGAGGCCCTGCCTGGGAGCTACTTCGGACTGGTGCGGCGGCTGGTGGAGGCTTGTCCAAGGCTCGAGGTCATCAAGCGCTCCGTCTGCATCGAAGCTGCCCGTAGGGCCCTTGCCCGTGCAAAGGTGCACTGGGGTAAGCTGGATGGTGAGAAGCTTGTGAGGGACGGGCCGCCGCCGGGGAAGGAGCATCGCAAGCCCGAGAACTATTACAAGGATGTTCTGGCCGGTGCCCGCCTTATGGCGAATGAATGCACCAAGGATGTAATTTTTGAATGAACTCGCTCGTGTTATCCTGTGCGTTGAAAACTTGTTCATATGCGCTAAGCAATGCTTGAATTTAAAATATTACTTTCTGCGCGGCCGTTTATCAAAAAATTGAGAGATGGCCAGTCGTCGGCTTCTGCCCCCATGCCACTAGTGCTGGGGTGTTCGGGATAAACCTGAGCGCTCTTTTTCCCATGATTGGGTCCGTCGAGGGAGGCGCTCAGCACAACGAACAAGGCAATCAGACTATAATGCTTGAACACTCTCACTTAGCCATAGAACTCTATAATTTTAAATTTTGGCGAAGACCCTAGTATTCGGAAGACCGAGTTCGGGGCGCTATCCATGCCTTGGCCGGACAAAGCCGGCTCCTCGCTCGAAGCGGCATAAGTCTTTAAGGACTCGAAAAATCTCTCGAACAACGACCGGTCTCTCGCCTCATCATGACAGTCAGTTTTAGCTTTCTCTACTGTGGTGCTCAGCCCAGCTCAACTGGGGCACACTCGCAGTAGTTCTCCTAGTGCTACCTTAGCCGATATAGCGGAACGTAAGGCACCAAAACATAGGAGCCGGGCAAACCCAACTATTGACTCAATCATGATTCGGAGCCGATGCATATAGTGCTATAAGTTCGGGGTGCCGCACTTGTGAAAGTGTACGGACTTCTCACGCCATATTGATGGGTACTGAAGCCCCTGGCGTATTTTTGTTGTACCACAGTGTACGGATGCAACATGTTATTGATAAACATATATATAAAAAGAGGATAATGCTAAAAATAGACAAAAAGCTATGCATTGTTTATAGAAAGGCCGCTATGAAAGCGAAACGATACAAATAGTGCGATAAGCAAAAGAAATTGGACTATTTAACATGTCCTGGCCAGGGGCAGGCCGCGGAATTGTATTAAAAAAACAGGTATACTGCTCGCAATAGAGACCACCTGGGAGTTCCATAATGCGGCGTGGCTTGTCTGCTTTCCTGGATCTTGCATCGTTTGTGCGGTAGTTGAATTTCCAAACGGGTCATCCGAAGTATGGAGTCCTGAGAGTAAGAGAAAAAAAGAAAAGAAAAAAAAGGAATTCGGCAGCCCCTAGTGTGGTTTAAGCCGTATTTCGGGCGTGCCGTGATAGTGCCCCTTCCCCTGTGCCCATGGTATTTCAAGAGCGTAGTTATGTACGCGAAGCACTGGTTTCGCTATATCGCGAGGGCTAGGGTTGGGGCCGCATTGCTACGCTAGCTCAGAACGTGCCAAGCGGTCTTGTTATAGGGTACTCCGGGCGCGCTTGACAGTGTCCAGCTTTTTGAAGGCCGAACTGGAGAACCGCCTAGAGAGGCTGCCTTGTACTTCTACTGCAAGCGCTACCGTGTGCTCCTCCGTTCGGAGGGAGCGTTCAGTGTCCCCATTGACCGTGATTACTCCTCTAGGTCCTGGCATCTTGAGCTTGAGGTATGCATAGTGCGGTACCGCTTTGAATTTTGCGAATGCGGTTCGCCCGAGCAGTGCGTGATAGCCACTGCGGAATGGGACTATGTCGAAGATTAACTCCTCGCTTCGGAAGTTATCCGGAGATCCGAAGACCACTTCCAGTGTGACTGAGCCTGTACAGTTGGCTTCTACACCTAATATGACGCCTTTAAAGGTCATTTTGGTGGGCTTGATCCTCGAGGGATCTATGCCCATTTTTCGCACTGTATCCTGGTAAAGCAGGTTCAGGCTGCTGCCGCCGTCCATGAGGACTCTTGTGATATGAAATCCGTCAATGATTGGGTCTAGAACCAATGCGGCGAAGCCGCCGTGGCGGATGCTAGTGGGGCGGTCCCTTCGATCAAAGGTGATTGGGCAGGAGGACCATGGGTTGAACTTTGGGGCGACTGGCTCTATCGCATATATGTCCCGTAACGCACGCTTCCGCTCCCTCTTGGGGATGTGGGTTGCGTATATCATGTTCACCGTCCGCACTTGCGGGGGAAATCCCTTCTGTACACTGTTGTTTGGCGTCCTGGGCTCCTCCTCGTCGTCGCTATGCAGCCCCTTGTCTTTGTTTTCGGCTCTTAATTTGCCTGCCTGCTTAAACACCCAACAGTCCCTGTTGGTGTGATTGACTGGCTTTTGGGGGGTGCCATGTATCTGGCACAAGCGGTCGAGTATTCGGTCCAAACTGGACGGGCCCTGAGTATTTCTTTTGAATGGCTTTTTCCGTTGACCGGATTTGTAGCCTCGGAATCCGGCATTAACTGCCGTATCCTCGTTGCTGTCGCTGTTAACGCGGCGCTTTTGTTTGTTCCGACGCGACCTGTCGCTTTTGTCCTTGGTATTCGAATTACCAGGGTTCTTGGTTAAATTGTTGCTGCGAGCTAGCTAGCTGTCTTCTCCCGCGCAAAAGCGGGTCATGAGTGTCGTGAGGGCTGCCATAGATTTCGGCTTTTCCTGTCCCAGGTGCCAGGCAAGCCACTCATCATGGATATTATGCTTGAAGGCCGCTAAGGCCTTTGCGTCCGGACAGTCGACTATCTGGTTTTTCTTTGTTAGGAACCGTGTCCAGAATTGCCTGGCCGATTCCTCTGGCTGCTGAATTATGTGGCTTAGGTCATCGGCGTCCGGTGGTCGCACATAAGTGCCCTGGAAGTTGTCAAGGAATGTGGCTTCCAGGTCCTCCCAAGAACCGATTGAGTCTGCTGGCAAGCTGTTAAGCCAATGCCGGGCCGGTCCCTTAAGTTTGAGTGGGAGGTATTTGATGGCGTGTAGATCATCACCACAGGCCATGTGGATATGAAGGAGATAATCCTCGATCCATACCGCAGGATCTGTTGTGCCATCGTACGATTCGATGTTTACGGGTTTGAAGCCCTCAGGGATTTTATGATCCATTACTTCATCTGTGAAGCATAGTGGGTGTGCGGCGCCTCTGTATTGGGCTATATCGCGACGCAGCTCGAAGGAGCTTCGTCTGTTGAGTTCGGCCCGGCCGGATTTATTGCGTCCGGAGTGACGATCACCATCACGTGTCGTGGGGCGCCTGCGCGATTCGTAGATTGATCTTGTTTGCCTTGCCTTGTCATCCAGTATGTCGCGCAGGTCGGGCGCATTTTCCCGTGCCTTAGTATGCTTGGCGCGGCGTCGGGGCATGGCTTGAGTGGAGGGCCAAGAGGCCTCTCTGTCGCATCCATGAGGTGGCCGGTCGGCCATGTCATGCGCTGGTGATGTAGGTGCTTCCTCCTCTAGTCGGGGTAGCAGCCTGCGCTTTGGGTAACTCTTGGAGGGGCGTTCGAGTTCGTACTCTTCGGCCGCAAGGACTTCAGTCCATCTGTCAGCTAGTAAATCCTGATCAGCTCTAAGTTGTTGCTGCTTTTTCTTGAGGCTGCTTGCCGTGGCCATAAGCCTGCGTTTAAAACGCTCTTGTTCGGCGAGATCCTCTGGCACGGCGAACTCATCATCGTCAAGGCTTGCCTCGTCTTCGGAGGGAGGCGTATAATTATCGTCCTCAACCTCTTGGTCCGCCGCCCCCTCGTGAGGGATGGCTTCTCTGTCCTCCTGTGCTGAATCTTGCTGGAGGGGGTGTTCTTCGGCGCTATCCGGAGTAGTATTATCTCCCGTGCCGGAATCACCGTTTTTGCTTTGGCGGGATTTAGAGCGGCGCCGCTGACGCCGGCGCTTGGGCTGTTTCTTAGAGGTATCGTCCCCCGCTATTCCATCGCCATCTCCATCCTTTGGAGTGTCCACCATATATATGTCATATGACGAGGTGGCCTTCCAGCGCCCTACAGGTGCTGGTTCTTGTTCGTCTCCTGCATCGTCGTCCATGCCGTCGATGTCTTCGGAGTCGAAGTCAAGCATGTCGGTTAAGTCGTCGACAGTGGCTACGAAGTGGGTGGTGGGCGGGTTTTGAATTTCTTCATCGTCCGTATCCCAATCTTACTGACCGTAGTCCGGCCAGGGCTCTCCTGATAAAGAGAGAGATTTTAGAGAATTCAGGATGTCGCCGAAGGGCGAGTACTGAAAGATGTCTGCGGCGGTGAACTCCATTATCGGTGCCCAATCGGATTCGATCGGCAGGGGAGCAGGGGGCTCGGAGTTCGGAAAGGAATCTGGCTCCTCGGAGTCATGGCCCATGCGGAGTGCGGGGCTGGAGTTCGGCTCGATCGCCTCTGAGATCGCAGCCCCTGAGGCAGCATCCAACCGCTGATCCTCGATCAGTGCAGTAGGCTCCGAATCAATGGTCGGAACCGATGCGTGTGCGGCCTCCAAGGCGTTGTTCGGCGGCAGAGCTATATCATGCCCATTGAGACAATGCGGCGCGCTTGGCTGTGGCTCGAATCTGTCGAAGATCAAGTCCCCGCGGATGTCAGCCGTGTAGTTTTGGCTTCCAAACCTGACCTGATGGCCAGGGGCATAGCTTTCGATCTTCTCAAGGTGGCCAAGCGAATTGGCCCGCAGTGCGAAGCCGCCGAAGACGAAGATCTGTCCGGGGAGAAAAGTCTCACCCTGGACTGCATCGTTGTTGATGATCGAAGGAGCCATTGGGCCTAAAAGCGACGACACAGAGGAACTCTCAATGAAAGCACCAATGTCGGTGTCAAAACCGGCGGATCTCGAGTAGGGGGTCCCGAACTGTGCGTCTAGGCCGGATGATAACAGGAGGCAAGGAACACGATGTTTTACCCAGGTTTGGGCCCTCTTGATGGAGGTAAAATCCTACGTCCTGCTTGATTAATATTGAAGATATGGGTAGTACAAGAGTAGATCTACCACGAGATCAAGGAGGCTAAACCCTAAAAGCTAGCCTATGGTATGATTGTTGTATGATGAAGTTGTCCTACGTACTAAAACCCTCCGGTTTATATAGACACCAGAGAGGGTTAGGGTTACACAAAGTCGATTACAATGGTAGGAGATCTTGAATATCCGCATCGCCAAGCTTGCCTTCCACGCCAAGGAAAGTCCCATCCGGACATGGGACGAAGTCTTCAATCTTGTATCTTCATAGTCCTGGAGTCCGGCTGAAGGTATAGTGCGGCTACCCGAACACCCCCTAATCCAGGACTCCCTCAGGCATCGAGGTTCCGCTATTGGTTATTGACCAGAGAAATGTCTCGGTCATGTCTACATAGTTCTCGAACCCGTAGGGTCCGCACGCTTAACGTTCGTTGATGATATAATATTTATGAGTTATGTATGTTGGTAACCGAATGTTGTTCAGAGTTCCGGATAAGATCACGGACATGACGAGGAACTCCGGAATGGTCCGGAGATAAAGTTTGATATATGCGATAATAATGTTTAGTCTTCGGAAGGGTTCCAGAATTCACCGGAAGGGGTTCCGGATGTTTCCCGAAATGTTTGGGTACGAGAACACTTTATTTGGGCCAAAGGGGAGAGCCCACAAGGTTTTTGGAAAAGCGCAAAAGGAAGTTTTGCGGAGTCCAGAGGCCAGACGCCAGGGTCCATGGTGTCTGGGTCCAGATGCCAGGAACCCTGGCGTCTGGCCCTGGAGTCCGAGAAGGACTCTTGCCTTTCGGGTGAAACCGACTTTGTGGAGGCTTTTACTCCAAGTTTCGACCCTAAGGCTCAACATATAAATAAAGGGGTAGGTCTAGCACCCAAGAGACATCAATAAACACCAAGCCGTGTGCCGGCTACCCCGTCCCCTCTAGTTTATCCTCCGTCATAGTTTTCGTAGTGCTTAGGCGAAGCCCTACGTAGATTGTTCTTCACCAACACCGTCACCACGCCGTCGTGCTGCCAGAACTCATCTACTACTTCTCCCCTCTTGCTGGATCAAGAAGGCGAGGACGTCATCGAGCTGAACGTGTGCTGAACGCAGAGGTGCCGTACGTTTGGTACTTGATCGGGACGGATCGAGAAGGTGTACGACTACATCAACCGCATTGATAAACGCTTCCGCTTACGGTCTACGAGGGTACGTAGACAACACTCTCCCCTCTCGTTGCTATGCATCACCATGATCCTGTGTGTGTGTAGGAATTTTTTTGAAATTACTACATTCCCCAACAGGTGCTATTGCGAGGTCCATCTAACTGTGAAGCCTGACAGAGAGCGCTCCATTTGGTATGTCAGCAGTTTCATCGATGATCATAGTCACACTCTTGCTAGACCGGATGAAGTTATATATCTTTGATCTCATAATCAGATAAAGTAATACCAGAAGCTCGAGATCTTAGCAATGGCAGGTGCTGGGCTCAAAAAGCATTGGATTTATGACAACTTCGTTAGTAGGTATGGATCATATGCACGGGATGGTTTCGGGAGGAGGAAGCTTTATAACATGTGTTATAGGGAGAAAATGAAGTTGCTAGCAAAGGGTGATGCGGACACTGCGATTGGTATCATGATGATGAGAAAGTCAAGGGATCCAGACTTTTTCTTTGAGCACACTATTGACGCAGAAGGCAAGCTGAAGAACATGTTCTGGTGTGATTCTCAGTCACGTCGGGATTACCTTGACTTTGGTGATGTAATCGTCTTCGGCAACACTTACAAGATGAATAGGTACAGAATGCCATTCATACTTTTGTTGGTCTAAACAATAATTGTTGCACCACTGTGTTCTGTTGTGCTGTTGTGTCAGATGAGACAGAGGATACATATGTTTGGGTGTTGCAGACCTTCTTGAGAGCTCATTGTCAGAAGAAGCCGAGGTCTATAATTACAGACGGAGAGGCAGCCATGATAAGGGCCGTTAGGAAGGTCCTTACTAACGTGTGGCATTTCGTGGCATATAGAGAAAAATATGCAGAAACACCTCCACCATAAGTCCCTTAAGGAGTTCAGGTCTCTTATTTACTATGCTACTACACATGATGTGTTTGAGGCGAGATGGGCAGCTTTTAGAGCTAAATGGGAGTCGGAGAAAACTGAAACATGGTTGCGTAGGATGTACAGGAAGAAAAGGCTTCGGGCTGCATCATATCTCACCGGTGGGTTCTTCCTTGGTATGCGGAGTAACCAGAGGAGCGAGAGTCTGAACTCTTGCCTTCATATGCATCTTGACTCTGGCATGACAATTTTTGATATGGTTGTGCATTATGAGAACTGCATTGGTCGGCTCCGTGAGAATGAGTCACACGACGACTGCATGTCCACACAGACACTCCCTGTACCAGTACTCGACGAGTTCAAATGCATTGAAAAAGCCGTTGCCCGTGACTTCACTGCAGTGAACTTTTACCTCTTGCAGAAAGAAATGAAGAAGGCAGCGGATCTTGAGATCTTAGATATACTCAGTGGAGCCGTCAGTAGGAGATTCATGGTGGCATGGAAAAATAATAGGCAACTGAGATTCAAAGTGGACTATACACCTACTAATTCAGAAGAAATAGTGAAGTGCAGTTGTGATAGAATGAAACGTAAAGGTCTTCCATGCAAGCATGTTCTTTATGTTTTAGCCAGGTTGAACATGAAGGACTTACCTAAGTGCTTAGTGCTTCGAAGATTCACCAAGAATGCTAGAGGTGGACTGCCCGTGAAACGCACTAGCGATCTCTTCACATGGGGATGGGCAGGTACTAAGGAGAGAACTAAGTACAGTGAGTTGACTATTTTGCTTGCGGAAGCAAATCATGCAGCATTTCATAGACCATTCCTATTTGATAAACTGAAGGCTGCTCTGGAGGATGTGATAGCAAACAAGGATGTTGAGGAGGAAGATTATGTGAGACAACATAGGGTTGCACATGACGATGCTTTTGTGCCTG
Source organism: Triticum dicoccoides (assembly GCF_002162155.2). Classification (NCBI taxonomy): domain Eukaryota; kingdom Viridiplantae; phylum Streptophyta; class Magnoliopsida; order Poales; family Poaceae; genus Triticum; species Triticum dicoccoides. The sequence continues at coordinate 398,235,614 of NC_041388.1, read as the reverse complement.
ATCAAGATCATGTTTTTGTTGGTGATCCAAAGAAAATCAATATGAAAGGAGCACCGAAAGGGCAGAATAACAAAGGCCGTGGTAAGGAACCTGGCGTGACTACAAACGGTAGACCTAAATGTTTTGATGAGAAACCTCCTGTACGCCTATGCGGTTTATGCAGAATAAAAGGTCATTTCAAAAACAATTGTCCTCAGAATCCTAAGTATGTGCACACCTTTTTCTTAACATTCTTTTCTTGTTTAGATTACTAGCACACATGCATGTGCTTTGCAACGGGATAATAAAATTGCATGCCTCTAGCTCATTATAAGAATGGATCAAGACCCCCCATGTCCATATTCTCTTGTATTGGCACGTGCCCATAATTTTTTTTAATTATAATTACCAGCATATTCTCTTTTATTGGCACACGGAAGTCAATAAGTTACGATGTCCTTTATTTTGAACAAGCCGACTTAGCTCGATGTGCCGGATGCAGAGCAGGCCCAGTATGGGAGAGATCAAACCCACGACCTCAAAGACCAGACCACATGTCGCTAGCCACTCAAACAAAGGTGTCCTGTTAACCAATGGTCAGCGTGAATATTAAAGAATATAATGCAACATCGAAACATTTTTATTTATTTTTTTGAACTTTTCAAAAACTGATAATTATGTACTGCCAAATATACTTGGCAACGTGAACATTTTCCAAATTACGAACTATTGTTTTTTTTGAAAATTCCATACATTTTTGGATAAAGCAAGAACAAAAAATTTGAATGGAACATTTCCGGAAATTCACAAACATTTCTTAAAAACTTGAATCTTTTTATAAAACTATGAACATTTTTTAAGTTGTCAACAATTTTTAAAAATAGGAACATGTTTTGAAGATTCTGAAGAGTTTTAGTAAATTTTTTATTTAATGCAAACATTATTTTCAATTTTTGAACATATCGCGAAAACAAAAATATTTTTCGAATTTGGAACATTTTTAAAATTCATTTTTCTAAATATTGATTTTTTTTTTAAAAATGCAGTCGTTTTTTAACAAATGGCAATATTTTTTAAATTTTGAAAAAATAGGCAGAACGAAAAAATTCCAAACATTTTTTAGAATAGGAACACATTTATGTAATTCGTATATTTTTATGAATTCTTGAATAAAAATGAAATTGCGAAAAAATTAGAAAATTATGACTTTCAGAAAATATGTAAAAATAGACTTAGAATAGGAAAAATGAAAAATAAATACGAAACAAGAAAAGAACGAAACAGAAAAATAAAAATGGAAACAGAACACAAGCATAAATGGGCTGCTGAGTTTTCGGCACCCTGTGCGTACCTGAAACTATTTACCGCCGTGTGCGGGAAATAGGACTTTTTGTTGCTACATGGGCAGGAAAATGGGCTGACTTTAGGGGGCCATAGTGCGCGCGGCCCATGTACGAAATTCTGCACAAATTGTTTTTCCTTTGCTAATAGACGAACATAGAAAGTTTAGTACCACCTCGGATAGAAAAATAATAATCTTTTGGCGGTGAACGGATGAAAAAATCAAAGAAACGCACCTTGCTTTATTAGTAGGTATAGATTCTTTACAAAATTTTGACGTATATTATGATCTTTCTATGCAGAAACATGGCATGATGATCATAGCAAGGATTAATTGAATAAGAAGAACAACTTCTGAATAAAGTTGACGATTTATTTGGTTGTATTAAAGAATAGTACTTTGCTACCTCTTGAGCACTGCGTTGGATTTCCCCGAAGAGGAAAGGATGATGCAGCAAAGTAGTGTAAGTATTTCCCTCATTTTTTGAGAACCAAGGTATCAATCCAGTAGGAGGTTGCACGCGCGTCCCTAGTACCTGCACAAAACAAATAACTCCTCGCAATCAACGCGATAAGGGCTTGTCAATCCCTTTACGGTCACTTACGAGAGTGAGATCTGATAGATATGATAAGATAATTTTTTGGTATTTTTGTGATAAAGATGCAAAGTAAAATAAAAGCAAAGTAAAAAGCAAAGGAAATAACTAAGTATTGGAAGATTAATATGATGAAGATAGACCCGGGGGCCATAGGTTTCACTAGTGGCTTCTCTCAAGAGCATAAGTATTTTATGGTGGGTGAACGAATTACTGTTGAGCAATTGACAGAATTGAGCATAGTTATGAGAATATCTAGGTATGATCATGTATATAGGCATCACGTCCGAGATAAGTAGACCGACTCCTGCCTGCATCTACTACTATTACTCCACTCATCGACCGCTATCCAGCATGCATCTAGAGTATTAAGTTCATGAAAACAGAGTAACACCTTAAGCAAGATGACATGATGTAGAGGGATAAATTCATGCAATATGATAAAAAAAACCCATCTTGTTATCCTCGATGGCAACAATACAAAAAGTGCCTTGCTGCCCCTACTGTCACTGGAAAAGGACACCGCAAGATTGAACCCAAAGCTAAGCACTTCTCCCATTGCAAGAAAGATCAATCTAGTAGGCCAAACCAAACTGATAATTTAAAGAGACTTGCAAAGATAACCAATCATACATAAAATAATTCAGAGAAGATTCAAATATTGTTCATAGATAAACTTGATCATATACACACAATTCACCGGTCTCAACAAACACACCGCAAAAAGAAGATTACATCGAATAGATCTCCACAAGAGAGGGGGGAAACTTTGTATTGAGATCCAAAAAGAGAGAAGAAGCCATCTAGCTAATAACTATGGACCCGAAGGTCTGAGGTAAACTACTCACACTTCATCGGAGAGGCTATGGTGTTGATGGAGAAGCCCTCCGTGATGGATACCCCCTCCGGCGGAGCTCCGGAACAGGCCCCAAGATGGGATCTCGTGGATACAGAAAGTTGCGGCGGTGGAATTAGGGTTTTGGCTCCGTTTCTGATCGTTTGGGGGTACGTAGGTATATATAGGAGGAAGGAGTACGTCAGTGGAGCAACAGGGGGCCCACGAGGGTGGAGGGCGCGCCTGGGGGGTAGGCGTGCCCCCCTACCTCGTGGCTTCCTCTTTTGTTTCTTGACGTAGGGTCCAAGTCTCCTGGATCATGTTCGGCGAGAAAATCATGTTCCCGTAGGTTTCATTCCGTTTGGACTCCATTTGATATTCCTTTTCTTCGAAACCCTAAAATAGGCAAAAAAACGGCAATTCTGGGCTGGGCCTCCAGTTAATAGGTTAGTCCCAAAAATAATATAAAAGTGGAAAATAAAGCCCAATAATGTCCAAAACAGTAGATAACATAGCATGGAGCAATCAAAAATTATAGATACGTTGGAGACGTATCAAGCATCCCCAAGCTTAATTCTTGCTCGTCCTCGAGTAGGTAAATGATAAAAACAGAATTTTTGATGCGGAGTGCTACTTGGCATAATTTTAATGTAATTCTTCTTAATTGTGGCATGAATATTCAGATCCGAAAGATTCAAGAGAAAAGTTCATATTGACATAAAAATAATAATACTTCAAGCATACTAACTAAGCAATTATGTCTTCTCAAAATAACATGGCCAAAGCAAGTTCATCCCTACAAAATCATATAGTTTAGTCATGCTCCATTTTCGTCACACAAAAATGCTCTCATCATGCACAACCCTGATGACAAGCCAAGCAATTGTTTCATACTTTAGCAATCTCAAACCCATAAACTTTCACGCAATATATGAGCGCGAGCCATGGACATAGCACTATGGGTGGAATAGAATACGATGATGGGGGTTATGTGGAGAAGACAAAAAGGAAGAAAGTCTCACATCAACGAGGCTAATCAATGGGCTATGGAGAAGCCCATCGATTGATGTTAATGCAAGGAGTAGGTATTGCATTGCAACGGATGCACTAGAGCTATAAATGTATGAAAGCTCAACAAAAGAAACTAAGTGGGTGTGCATCCAACTTCCTTGCTCACAAAGACCTAGGGCACTTGAGGAGGCCTATTGTTGGAATGTACAAGCCAAGTTCTACAATGAAAATTCCCACTTAGTATATGAAAGTGACAAAACAAAGGACTCTCTATCATGAAGATTATGGTGCTACTTTGAAGCACAAGTGTGGCAAAGGATAGTAGAATTGTCCCTTCTCTCTTTTTCTCATTTTTGGGCCTTCTCCTTTTTTATGAACTTTCTCTTTTTTTATATTCCTCACTTGGTGTCGGGGAAACTGATCCACCAACACCTATGGGGACCGGGCCCCTTTTCGGTTCGGAGGGGGGCGGAGGCCGCGCAAAGAGCGGATCGAGGCAGTACACACGAGCAGTTTTACCCAGCTTCGGGCCGCACGGATGCGTAAAACCCTACTGCTGCTTGTTTGTGTGTATTGAATTCTTGCTCAGGAGCGATGGACGCTGCCAGACCGAGTGTGAGAGTGTTCCTGATGTTTCGAATGAGCCGAACCCCTTTTACGTTGCGCTTGGGCCTCCTTTTATACTTTCAAGGGGTCACCGACAGGTGGCAACGTAGACTAGAAGGGTAAAAATGGAAAAGGACGCGGTAGGTGCAGCTACCGCTACTGTGGACACAGTGCACCCTACCTAACTCTGACGGCAGGGGACAAGGTCATTGAATGCCTGTCAGAGTTACCTAAATAGTGCAAAAAGTGACAGTTAGGAGCGCCACCATTTGCCACGATGGCCTTCTCTTCATCTCCGCTTGCCACCGCGTACCCCTGGCTGCACAAGCTCCCGCCACGCGCCCCTGAGGAAGCCTCATGGCGACACGCGGGCGGGTGCGCTGGAGCGTGGGTACAGAGTGGCAGCGGGCCCCCGGCAAGTACCTTGTCGGGGTCGTCGTCTTGTCGAGTCCAGAAGCTTGTCGCTCACCGGACCTTGCCGGGACGTGCGGTGCATCGCGACAAGTTTCTTGAAGTGCCGTGGTTGGCCTTCCCGGCAAGCTCCTATTGCCGGGGCCTTGTCTCTTCATCTTGAATGCTTTGTTCTTGAATGGCTCCAAAGGAACCCACGGAGGACTTTGGAGGTCGTCCGGCAAGCCTTGCCGCGCGGCGCTGCAACTGCCCGTGCACAAGTTCGGGATACTAGGGTACCCCTACTCTAGTACACCGACAGGAGCCCCCGGGCCTGGGCCACACACGATGCCGAGCGCTGTTGGGCCAGGCCCAAAACAGGGCACGGGCACGCGCGGAGCCTGGGTTATGCCGAATCTAACTCCGTATCCACCGCGCCCCCCGTAACGGCACGCGTCAATCGCGGAGTCGTGGGAGAGATCGTGGGTGGTTGTTTATTTGGAAGGCCGAAATGTCCGCCCCGTCCCTCTTTATAAACAGGGGAAACAGGGGCATTTCCCCCACCTTCGCCCTTCGCTGCTGCAATCTCAGAAATCTCCGCCGCCCTCCTCCGCTTGCAGAGTTGAAAGAGGGCAGCGCTCCGCCCCCGTCGCTGCCGCCACCACCAGCGTCGTCGATCTCCCCCACCGCCTCCGCCATGCCTCCGAAGCCCGGGAAGGGGAAGGCCACGAAGGCCGCGGCCGCGAAAGCTGTGAAGTCGACCGAAGCGCAGCGGCTTGAGGCGCTGCGGAAGGAGCGGGCCACTTTCCCCCCCGAGCTCTCCGTGAAGGAGCTGAAGGAGTGGTACTATCTCTTCTGGTCGACGGAGACGCGGGCGCATCCGCGCACGAAGTTACTCTCCGCCGTCGCCTCGCAAGCAGCTCCAGTTGGCGGATATCCTTTCTTCGTTGTGTTCTTCTACTGCGGGCTCTGCCCGCCATTCTCTGATTTCTTTTGCGACGTCATGAACACCTATGGACTCCACCTCCTTGACTTCACCCCCAATGTCGTTCTGACCATGGCAGTTTTCGCCCATCTATGCGAAAACTTTGTCGGAGTCCACCCCAACGTAGCTCTCTTCCGCCATTTCTTTATGCCTCGTGTCGAGAGAGGGGAACCTCTTGCCGGCGGGATCGCCTGGATCTCGCGGGCCGGCAAGAAGGAGACCTATCTGGAGGGGGAGCTCCGCAGCAAGTGGGACGAGTGGAGAGCAGATTGGTGCTGGGTTGTAGAAGAGAGCCCGCAGCCGTTCACCGCCCTGCGCCAAGCCCTAGCAGTGCGTGGCAATGACTGGAGCGCTCTGTCCGTGGACGACGACAAGCTGAAGATCGCCACCACTCGGATCTTGCGTCTCAGGCTTGCCGGGCTGACCGTAGGAGCTGTCGGCGCAGATTTCCTTCGCCGGCGCATCGCCCCTCTGCAGGCGAGGGGGAGACCTTCCTGGGAATTTGGAGGCCCGGCAGATATCACGAGGTTGCGCCCGGGCCTCAACTTCAATTTCACCGTCATAGAGTTGGACGGGATACTCAAGGAGATATTCAAGCACGACCCACAGCATCCCGAGTGGTTCAGGTTGCCGGCAGGTGTCGTTCCTCTGTGCAACAACTCCTCGCGCGACCGCATCTGCGCCATGATGCCGTTGTGTGATTCGCACGGGATCGCTCCAACTTGGCAAGAGCCTGCCGGAGACGTTGTGCAGCAGTTCTTCGACAGCCTAGTGGAAGTAGCGGTCAATGCTGACGACAAGAAGCTCCTCACCCGCGACACCACCGATCAAGAGATGGAACGCATCGCCACCAGGGCGGAAGAGGCGGCGGCAGCCGCAGCCGCAGGTGAATTTGGGTTCACGGTGGAGGAAGCGGACGCGGCATCGGCGATGAGTCTTGCTGAGCGGGAGTGGCCCGAATACGAAGAAGAGTTTTCCGCGCCCGACGCCGAGTTGAGTGAGCCCGCCGAGGGTGCGAGCGGCCCGCCATCTCCGAGGAGCTTACCGGGAACAGGGCCTGGAACGCAGCCCCCAGTGCAGCCAAGAAGGCGCCTCCGCAGGATCGGGGACGCAGCAGGGCGGCAAGCTGGTCAACAGCCGCAGCACCGCGCGACGCGCTCCGCCGCGGCAAGTACGGTTGCCGCGGGTGCGCCTCCCGCCGTAGTGGCAACTGGGGCGGCGTCATCTCGGGCTGGTGCCGCAGTTCCCGCCAAGCGGCCAAGGGATCCCACCCCTCCACCTCGTCGCGCCGGAGGTGGGCCGAACTTCGACCTCTCCGCGCTCAGCTCCGACGAGGAAGAGGAAGAAGAGTAAGATTCCCTTGTTGTTCTTGTAGTTCTTCAACTTGCCATCCCTATCTTGCATCTGATCTGACCCACCCTGGACTCTCCCTTTTCAGGACTCTGGCCCAGAGGGCGGCGAAGAGGGCCAAGGCTCAGGTGGTGGTCATCGAGGACGAGCCCACTGCGATGACAGGAGGCGCGCCCGAGACCACCTTGCCGGATCCGGCCATCACTCCGCAGAGCAGCCCCCAGCGCAGCCCCCAGCGTAAGCATATGGTTTACTTTCTGCTTCTGGGTGCGCGTGGTCGCTCTTTTCCTTTGTTGACATCTGATTACTGGTTTGTTTGTGCAGGAGCAGAACAGCTTCATCAGGAGGGCGTGGTGATCTCCTCCGACTCATCGTCTGCTTCGACTACGCCGCCAAGGGCGGACTCCCCGGCAAGGGAGCATTCTCCGGTAAGGGAGGAGCCTCCGGCAAGGGAGGAGTCTCCGGCAAGGGATAACGCTAACGATCCGCCGGCGGTGGAGCTTATGACAGCGGATCCCAGCGCAGGTAATCCTTCCTGCCCGAAACTTTCTTTGTATTCTTCTGCTGATTTTTCTTCTTGAGTGCTTGTTTGACTTCTCATTCTTCTCCGGTCATCAGATCCACCCTCCGCGGATCCGATGGAGACCGAGGCGGGCGGCGGAGAGGACGCGCGCGGCAACACTGATGATGCCGCGGCCGCCGAAGACGGAGCTGGTGCCGATGTGCCTGCCGGTGAAGAGGCCGCCAAGGCTGCCGCCGAGGAAGCTGGCGGGGGATCTGGCGATCGCACTGACGGCCCTGAGGCCGCAGGAGCGTCAGGCGCTGCACCGACCGCCGATCCCTCCGCCAATGCCGCAGCATCAGGCTCCGAGGAGCCCCAGCCCGGCGCCTATCTGAAGGCTGGCGAGGGCATCTTCATCAAGCTCCCTTGGGCGTCAAGCTCCAAGGCGCCGGTGGAAGGAGAAGTTTTGGATGGGGAGGTGCTCGCCTCCGCCGGGTTGTCGATCGTTGACGCGCCGGGAAGCAGCAGTGACGAGCCCGAGGAGGAGCGGCTGCTGCGGAGGCTGCTGGCGCTCTATCGCGCCCGTCAAGTCAAGTTGGAGTCCCGGGAAGCGCTCGTCGCGAAAGCGAGCGTGGATATAGAGAAGCGCGCGGAGGAGCTCCGGGGTTTTCGCCAGGAAGCTCTCCGGGCCTTGGCGGAGGAGCGGGAGCAGCTTGCTGAAGAGCGGAAGGCCTTCCTCCTCGAGAAGGCCGAAGCTGAAGAGCAGCAGCGGCTCACCGGCGAGAAGTTGTATGCGCGAGAAGGCGAGCTGGCTCAGCGGAAAGTGAACCTCGACAGCCACGAGGAGGAGCTTGCCGCGCGTGAACAGGCACTTGGCGGGTCGCTCCAAGAGGCAAAGGATGCGGCTGCGGCTGCCGAGACCGCCAAGAAGGAATTGGAAGTAAAGGTGGTGCAGCTGGAGGCTGATCTGAAGGTGGGTGGCGAAGAGCTTGCCGCGCTCAAGCTGGAGCGCGAGAAGGACGCCCTTGCCCACGGTGAGCTGCAGGGCCAACTCTCCGAGAAGGGCAAAGAGCTGCGCGCCGCCAAGAATTCCAATGCTGATCTGGAGCTGAAGCTGGCCACCCTGACGGAGACGTTGGACGGCGCCAAGAAACGGGAGGCGGACTTGAAGAAGGACATCAAGGCCAACGAGGCGCTGCTAGCGAGGGCCGCCGAAACCCAGAATCTTCTCAGAGATACTGTGGCGCTCTGGACGGAGGCCTCGTGAACATTGCTGCAGTCATCAAAGAGGAGCTGGTGCAATTGGGGGTGGAAGGCTTCGGGTACTCCTCCGACGAGAACCTCCAACCCAGCGCCAAGCTCACTCTGTTCTTCAAAGGCGTGGCGGCAGCGCTCCAGCAACTCCGGGAACGGATCCCAAAGCAGTTGGCCGACGAGTCACGCTCGATTTGTGCCGGAGTTCTGGAGAAGGTGCTGGTGAAGGTGGCCTTCCGCAATCCGGGCCTCAACCTCACCAACGTCCTCAAGAGGCTGCCGGCGGACGCTGATCTTGACGCACTTAAGGCCCTCGTCGCACCCATTGTGGACAGGGTGAACGAGGTCAAAAGGGTTGACGGCGGTCGCGTAGATTAGGCCGTCCGTTTTCTTCTTTTCTTGTCACTGCCAGTCATGTCATGGGAACACTTTATTAGAGGCGCGACAAGTTATTTTTGTAATATAACTCTATCTTAGGCAAAAAATTGCTGTGTTACTTCCTTTACTCGACTCTTGGCTTTGTATGGTTCTACCCTACGCTTTCTAGGGAAATTTGCCGGTGCAGGCACCCTTGCCGCGAGCGCCGAGTGCGGAACTTCAGCAGCCTGCTGGCGGGGTCGCTACCGACAAGCAACCTTGTCGCAACCAGTTGCAGCTCACTTAAGTTGTTGAGCGGACTCGAAACAAAGTAAGGGCGCAGCTAGCTACGAGTTGGTTCCTCCGCGCACAGGTTTTCCATACAAAGCACGGTCGTTCAAGGAAAATAACTCAAAAACTTAAAAAACTGATTGCTCAAACTTTAGCAACTTAGCTTTTCTGTCGTCTGCTTCCCGGCAAGGAGAAACTTTCTTGAACGGCCTGGTCCACACCATTATCTTCTCCTCCCCCCCCCCCCGGTAAACCTTGTGGGCGAGGGAACCTTCCTTCTTTTGAGAAAGAAACAGAGAAATAAAGTAATGATATGGAGCCTTGGGCTCGTTATGGCTTACCGGGGTCTGGTGCTGCACAAAGTGTCAGATAACATATGCGAAAAAGGATTATAGCATAAAAAAAACTGACAAGATGTGCGGGGCACATGAACTTTACTGGTGCACGGGGTCTGCGCCCGGCTTTATGCAAAGGATTACATGCAACAGCGGCAAGACTTGTACAAAAGGTGGTTGCCGGAAAAGCTTCCGGCAACCGCGCCCTACGGGTAAAACTTACGAAGATGTTCTATGTTCCAGGAGTTGCTCACCGGAATGCCATCTTCGGTCTAAAGGCGGACAGCGCCGGGCCTAGTGACTCGTTTCACCCGATAAGGGCCTTCCCACTTCGGCGTCAACTTGTTGGAATTCTTGGCGGACTGAACACGCCGAAGAACAAGGTCGCCTTCCTCGAAGCTCCTGGCTTTAACTTTGCGGCTATGGTAGCGACGCAAAGCTTGCTGGTAGCGAGCGGCTCGCACAGCAGCCTGAAGACGGTCTTCCTCAAGGAGCAGCGCGTCATCTTGGCGCAACTGCTCTTGCTCGAGCTCATCATAAGCGAGCACTCGAGGTGACCCGTAAACGAGTTCCGTGGGGAGAACTGCCTCTGCTCCGTAGACTAGAGCGAGGGGTGTCTGGCCACTGGCTCGATTTGGCGTCGTCCTGATCGACCAAAGAACCACCGGCAGCTCCTCGATCCAGTTTCTTCCGCACTTGTGCAGCCTGTCGAAAGTTCTGGTCTTGAGGCCTCGTAGCACTTCAGCATTTGCCCTCTCCGCTTGACCGTTGCTTCTCGGATGAGCAACAGAAGCCAAGCAGACCTTGGCGCCAAGATCTTGGACGTACTGCATGAGGTGCGGCTCGTAAATTGCGTGCCGTTGTCGGTGATGATCCTGTTAGGGATCTCGAAACGGCAAACAATCGACCTGAAGAACTTGGCTGCTGACTGTGCTGTCACCTTCCTCACTGGTTCCACTTCCGGCCACTTTGTGAACTTGTCGATGGCGACGTACAAGAACTCAAAGCCCCCGACAGCTCGGGGAAAGGGGCCGAGGATGTCGAGCCCCCAGACCGAAAATGGCCAGGATAAAGGGATCGTCTAGAGAGCTTGAGCTGGCTGGTGTATCTGTTTGGAATGGAACTGGCACGCTTCACACTTGGTTACTTGTGCAGTTGCATCCTGGAGGGCTGTCGGCCAGAAGAAACGTTGTCGGAATGCTTTGCCGGCAAGTGCTCTTGCGCCAATGTGGTGACCACATATGCCTCCATGTATCTCTGCCAACAGCTGTTGTCCATCTTCCCGGCGAATGCACTTCAATTTCACACCGTTGAGTCTTATTCTGTACAGTGTGTTGTCGACAAACTTGTACATACTTGACTGACGGGCTACTCTTTCCGCTTCTTCTTGCTCTTCGGGAAGCTCTCCTGTCTGAAGGAAACGGACGATTTGCTGCGCCCATGCTGGAGCTTGCGGCTCGACAACAAGGGCTAAAGGCATATCTGCTGCTGTGGGAACATCCGCTTCTACAGCAAGAACCTGCGGTTCGGCCGGAGCGTGATATTCCCCGGCAAGCTTGCCGGAGCAAAACTTGTCGGGAGCGTCTGCTTCAACGGAACAAACCAAGAGGTTCGCTGGAGCAGACTGCTCCTCAGCACTCTTGGCGTCGATCTTGGGGACCTTCTTGGCGGCGGCTTCGGGAAGCTCTGCTGGAAAGTAGTCATCAGAAACCAACTTCCTCTTCTTTCTCTGTCCAGTCGACGGTGTTACGGATGGTTGAGTCAGCTTGAGCACAAAAATCCCTGGTTCCACAGGTAACTTTAGTGCTGCGCACTTTGACAGGCTGTCAGCAATATCGTTCTGAGCTCGTGGAACGTGTTCCATTTGCAGGCCGTCAAAGTGTGCTTCTAGCTTCCTTACTTCATCAACATATGCTTCCATCAACGGACTCTGATAGCTTTTGTTTACTTGGCGGACGACCAACTGCGAGTCACCCCTGACAATGAGCTTGTTGATCCCAAGGTCTGCCGCGATTCTGAGTCCGGCAAGCAAGCCTTCATATTCTGCGGTATTGTTCGTTTCTTGCTCCTTGGGAAAATGCATCTGAACTACGTACTTGAGGTGCTCTCCGGTGGGTGCGATAAGCAGCACGCCTGCGCCGGCGCCTTGCAGCGAGAAGGCACCATCAAAGTACATCAGCCACTCTTTGCTTGCCTCTTTGACGGGGATGCTTGTTTCTGGAGTTTCTTCGTCTGGTGTCGGCGTCCATTCCGCTATGAATTCTGCCAATGCTCTGCTCTGTATAGTGGAAGTACTCTCAAACTTGAGGCCAAAGCTTGACAGTTCCAGTGCCCACTCGACAATCCTGCCGGTTGCTTCTGGATTTTGCAGTATCCTCTTTAACGGAAAGCGAGTGACAACTGTTATCTCATGTGCCTGGAAGTAATGGCGCAGCTTTCTCGAGGCCATGAGAAGGCCGAAAAGCAATTTCTGTACGCCAGAATACCTTGATCTAGCCCCCCGTAGAAGGGAACTGACAAAGTAAACTGGGCGCTGCACCATTTTCCTCTGCACCTCCTTGCATGCCTGCGCAGACTCAACTTTGTCGGGGCCAGGGCTTGTCGGAGAAGCCCCCTGCTTGTCGCTGGATTCACTTGCCGCGGTTGCTTGTTCATCATCCGCCTCCCTCTCCGCTACTAACGCAGCACTAACCACTTGATTGGTTGCTGCCAGATATAGCAGCAACTTCTCTTGTGGCTTAGGTGCGACAAGTATTGGAGTGGAGGACAGGTACCTCTTCAAGCCCTGTAGCGCGGCCTCCGCCTCTGGAGTCCATTTCATCGGACCTGCCTTTTTCAATATTTTGAAAAACGGCAAGGCGCGCTCTGCGGACTTAGAGATAAATCTGCTGAGAGCAGCCACGCAACCGGCAAGCTTTCGTACATCCTTGACGCGCTTTGGTGCTTCAATCTGCTCGATAGCTTTGATCTTGTCGGGATTGGCTTCAATCCCCCGCTGTGACACAAAGAACCCGAGAAGCTTGCCGGAAGGGACTCCGAACACGCACTTCTCGGGATTGAGCTTGAGGTTGATCCTGCGCAGATTTGCAAAAGTTTCATCTAGATCTTGAATCAGAGTAGCCTTGTTTTTGCTCTTGACCACTATATAATCCATGTAGGCTTCCACATTTCTGTGCATTTGCGGCTCAAAAGCATGGTGGACTACCCTTGCGAATGTTGATCCAGCATTCTTCAAACCGAAAGGCATCCGTATGAAGCAGTACGTGCCACATGGGGTGATAAATGTGGTTTTCTCTTCATCCTCTTCTGCCATGAAGATCTGATGGTATCCTGAGTATGCATCAAGAAATGAAAGCAAATCACATCCGGCTGTGGAGTCAACAATCTGGTCAATACGCGGCAAGGGAAATGGGTCTTTGGGACAAGCTTTATTAACATCAATGAAGTCAATACAAAGTCTCCATTTTCCGTTAGCCTTGCGCACAACAACAGGATTGGCCAACCACGTGGGATGGAGCACTCCTCTGACAAGGCCTGCTGCTTCCAACTTCTTGATTTCTTCTGCGATGAATTATTGGCGCTCCACTGCCTGCTTCCTGACTCTCTGCTTGACGGGCCGCGCATGAGGACAGACGGCAAGGTGGTGCTCGATTACTTTCCTGGGAACACCGGGGATATCAGACGGTTGCCATGCAAACACGTCGACATTCGCCCGCAGGAAAGCAATGAGCGCGCTTTCCTATTTGGGGTCAAGAGTGGCGCTGATGGTGAAGGTACCACCAGTGCCATCCTCCTCGGCGGACACCTTCTTAGTCTCAGGTGGAGCTGCCATTGCCTTCTTACACTTGCCGGTGGAGCTCGATGGTGCGTCCTCGACGGTAGCGCAGCACTCCGAAGAGGTGCGCTTGCCGGAGTAGGCATCAGAGCTCTTGCCGGACTTGGTCTTCTTCTTCCCTCTGGGAGCTTCAGCGGCAAGTGTCTTGCGCTCTGCTGCGGCTGCCGCTTCCCGGTAGATCTTGTCGGCACAGATAAGAGCATCCTTCTTGTCGCCAGGGACAGAGATGACACTTATTGGGCCTGGCATCTTCAGTATGTTGTATGCATAGTGAGATGCTGCCATGAACTTGGCGAGTGCCGGACGGCCAAGGATTCCATTGTAAGGTAATGGAAAGTCGGCAACGTCAAACGTGACCCTCTCAGTCCTGAAGTTCAGCTCGCTGCCAAATGTGACCGGCAGCGTGATCTTTCCCTTCGGCTTGCTTCTTCCCGGGATGATTCCTTGGAATGTGCCGGTCTCCTCGAGCTCGCTATCAGGGATCTGAAGTTTCTGGAGGACCGCGGAGGATATCAGGTTCAAGCCAGCCCCGCCGTCGACTAGCATCTTCGTGACCTTGAGATTGCGGATAGTTGGAGAAACCAACATCGGCAAACACCCGACCGCAGTTACGCGATCAGGGTGGTCCTCAATGTCGAAGATGATAGGTGCGCTGGACCATTTCAGGGGCTTGCGTGACTCTATGGATGGCTCTGCTGCATTCACTTCCCGCATCCACTGCTTGAGTTGGCGGTGCGAAGTATGCAGAGAGGCGCCACCGTCAATGCACAGGACCTCTGTGGCTTTCTGAAATTCCTGCTCGTCATCCATGTCTTCGTCGTCGTCGTCATCTTCATCCTTGTCGCGGCCGCGGGGAGGTCTGTCTCCTTGCCACTGCTTGGCCTTGCCACGGCGTCCTCCTCGGCCGGGACGTTTCTTGCCGGATCCACCAGTTCCTTCCTGGGCCTTCTCCTTGTCGCACCGCTCGTACTCAGCTTTCTGTTGCTCAACAAGCTGTTCGACTTTCTTGCAGTTCTGGAGATCGTGACCCTTGGTGCGGTGAATCTTACAATACTGCTTGCCGGAGCTGTCCTGCTTGTCGGCGGCCGCCACAGGCTGGGCCTCCTTGTCGGAGCCACCAGCTTTAGCTTCCTTGGCGCCACCTCCGTTGCCGGTCTGCTCGACAGCTAGCACTTCCTTGCCCTTTTTCCTTCTGTTGTTCCGCCGCCGGCCTTTCCTTGTCGGGGCGACATCCTCACTGTCGGATCCTCCTGCTCCTGTACTCTCTCCGGGGAGCCTCCTCCCCTCCTCAGCGCGTGCACACTTGTTGGCCAGGGCGTAAAGCTCGCTGACGTCTCTGATCTTACACATCGCCATCTCCTCCCTCATCCTTCGGTTTCGCACGTTCTGATGGAACGCGCTGATGATCGCGGCGGGGTGGACGTCTGGGATGTTGTGTTGTACACGGCTGAATCTCTGAATGTACTTGCGCAGTGGCTCTCCTTCCTTCTGGGCGAGCAGATGAAGATCGCTTTCTTGGCCATGTGGCTTGTGGCCGCCTGTAAAGGCGCCGACAAACTAATGGCATAAATCTGCCCAAGAGGAGATGGAATTGTCCGGCAAGTGCATGAGCCAGGACCTGACGTTGGGCTTGAGTACCAGCGGGAAGTAGTTGGCAAGGATCTTGTCGTTCCGTCCCCGGCAGCCTGCACCGCGATGGTGTAGATGCTGAGAAACTCCGACGGATGCGTCTTGCCATCGTACTTCTCTGGTACGTCTGGTTTGAAATTCTTTGTGCTGGGCCACTGGACTTGCCGCAGCTCATGGGTGAACGCAGGACAACCTACCGCGTACGGCAGATCGCCTGGTTCCCCTGGCGCATGCATGTCAACAGAGGGCCCAGCGCGCTTGTCGGATTGACGTCGCGCTTCTCTTCGGCGCTCGATGCGGGTTCGAGCGTCTTCTTGTTGTCGTTCATGAAGAACTTGGCGCTGGTCGCGACGAGCTCGTGGGTCCGACGACGCAGTGGAGCCGCTGTCGGGGTGGACCCGGCGAGTCGGCGATTTTGGCCTTCGTAGTGGAGAGTGCATGGAAGTTGCACCTCCCCCGGTCTTGTTGCCATCGGCTCGCGTCCGGCTGTCCTGCCGCGGCAGCGAGGTGCTTGGTTGCCGCGCAGTGTCGCCGTTGGCGAAGCCGATGAGGCTCTGGATAGTGGCCCTCCATTTGCCGGTCTTGTCCGCCGTCGGAGGATAGTCTAGGAGCAGTTGAGCTCGCGCCAAGGCTTCTGCTGGAGTGGTGGGCAGCGGAGGTGAATGGTGCGAGGAGTGGGGCGTGCTCGGACTCCTAACCACGTTAGAAGGAGCAGTGCCCCGTCCAGGCGACCGTACTTCGCTCGAGCCAGCATGTTGACGTGCATGTTGGTCTTGAGCGCCACGAGAACCACCAGCTTGATCTTGGCCTAGCGGACGTATGGCGCTGCGAACGCCATGACGCTGCTGGTCCCGCGCCTCCTGAGAGGGGCGCGGTGCGCGCATGGACGCCGAGGTCTGTGCCGCCTTGTCCTTGGACTTGGCCGCACTGAGGGCTCCCTCGTCGACGCCCATTCTTCCGCCGGCGTCCACTCCACCACCCGTTTGCTCCGGAGGCGGTGAAAGCGACGCAGGCGGAACAGCTGCCTCCGAATCCTTCTTCTTCGGTGGCATGTCGACAAAGATGATGAAGATTTAGCTCGCGTGCACACCGGATCGGGTTCGCACAATCTCGACGCCCCCTACCTGGCGCGCCAAAGATGTCGGGGAAACTGATCCACCAACACCTATGGGGACCGGGCCCCTTTTCGGTTCGGAGGGGGGTGGAGGCCGCGCAAAGAGCGGATCGAGGCAGTACACGCGAGCAGTTTTACCCAGCTTCGGGCCGCACGGATGCGTAAAACCCTACTGCTGCTTGTTTGTGTGTATTGAATTCTTGCTCAGGAGCGATGGACGCTGCCAGACCGAGTGTGAGAGTGTTCCTGATGTTTCGAATGAGCCGAACCCCTTTTACGTTGCGCTTGGGCCTCCTTTTATACATTCAAGGGGTCACCGACAGGTGGCAACGTAGACTAGAAGGGTAAAAATGGAAAAGGATGCGGTAGGTGCAGCTACCGCTACTGTGGACATAGTGCACCCTACCTAACTCTGACGGCAGGGGACAAGGTCATTGAATGCCCGTCAGAGTTACCTAAACAGTGCAAAAAGTGACTGTTAGGAGCGCCACCATTTGCCACGATGGCCTTCTCTTCATCTCCGCTTGCCACCGCGTACCCCTGGCTGCATAGGCTCCCGCCATGCGCCCCTGAGGAAGCCTCATGGCGACACGCGGGCGGGTGCGCTGGAGCGTGGGTACAGAGTGGCAGCGGGCCCCCGGCAAGTACCTTGTCGGGGTCGTCGTCTTGTCGAGTCCAGAAGCTTGTCGCTCACCGGACCTTGCCGGGACGTGCGGTGCATCGCGGCAAGTTTCTTGAAGTGCCGTGGTTGGCCTTCCCGGCAAGCTCCTATTGCCGGGGCCTTGTCTCTTCATCTTGAATGCTTTGTTCTTGAATGGCTCCAAAGGAACCCATGGAGGACTCTGGAGGTCGTCCGGCAAGCCTTGCCGCGCGGCGCTGCAACTGGCCGTGCACAAGTTCGGGATACTAGGGTACCCCTACTCTAGTACACCGACACTTGGGACAATGCTCTAGAAAATGATGATCATCACACTTCTATTTATTTACAACTCAATGCTTACAACTCGATACTAGAACAAAAGATGACTCTATATGAATGCCTCCGGCGGTGTACGGGGATATGCAATGAATGAAGAGTGACATGTACCAAAATTATGAACGGTGGCTTTGCCACAAATACTATGTCAACAACATGATCATGCTAAGCAATATGACAATGATGAATGTGTCATGATAAAAGGAATGGTGGAAAGTTGCATGACAATATATCTCGGAATGGCTATGGAAATGCCATAATAGGTAGGTATGGTGGCTGTTTGGAGGAAGATATAAGGAGGTTTATGTGTGAAAGAGCGTATCATATCACGGGGTTTGGATGCACCGGCGAAGTTTGCACCAACTCTCAATGTGAGAAAGGGCAATGCACGGTACCGAAGAGGCTACCAATGATGGAAGGGTGAGAGTGTGTATAATCTATGGACTCAACAATAGTCATAAAGAACTCACATACTTTTTGCAAAAATCTACAAGTCATCAAAAACCAATAACTATGCGCATGCTCCTAGGGGGATAGATTGGTAGGAAAAGACCATCGCTCGTCCCCGACCGCCACTCATAAGGAGGACAATCAAATAACACCTCATGTTTCAAATTTGCTACATAACGTTTACCAAACGTGCATGCTACGGGACTTGCAAACTTCAACACAAGCACTTCTCAAATTCACAACTACTCAACTAGCATGACTTTGATATTATTACCTCCTTATCTCAAAACAATCATCAAGCAACAAACTTCTCTTAGTATTCAAAACACTCATAATTTTTTACTAATCTTGAATACCTAGCATATTAGGATTATTTAAGCAAGTTACCATGCTATTTAAGACACTCAAAAATAATCTAAGTGAAGCATGAGAGATCAATAGTTTCTATAAAACAAATCCACCACCGTGCTCTAAAAGATATAAGTGAAGTACTAGAGCAAAACTATATAACTCAAAAGATATAAGCGAAGCACATAGAGTATTCTAACAAATTCCAAATCATGTATGGCTCTCTAAAAAGGTGTGTACATCAATTATGATTGTGGTAAACTAACAAATAAAGACTTAAATCATACAAGACGCTCCAAGCAAAACACATATCATGTGGTGAATAAAAATATAGCTCCAAGTAAAGTTACCGATAGAAGTAGACGAAAGAGGGGATGCCTTCCGGGGAATCCCCAAGCTTTGGATTTTAGGTTTACTTATATTATCTTGGGGGTGCCATGGGAATCCCCAAGCTTAGTCTCTTGCAACTCCTTGTTCCATAATCCATGAAATCTTTACCCAAAACTTGAAAACTTCACAAAACAAAACTCAAAGTAGAAAATCTCATGAGCTCCGTTAGCGAAAGAAAACAAAAGACCACTTCAAGGTACTGTAATGAACTCATTATTTATTTATATTGGTGTTAAACCTACTGTATTCCAACTTCTCTATGGTTTATAAACTATTTTACTAGCCATATATTCATCAAAATAAGCAAACAACACACGAAAAACAGAATCTGTAAAAAACAGAACAGTCTGTAGTAATCTGTAGCTGGCGCAAGATCTGGAATACCAAAAATTCTAAAATAAATTTCTGGACGTGAGGAATTTATCTATTAATTATCTGTAAAAATAATTAACTAAATATAACTTTCCAAATAAAAATGGCAGCAGTTCTTGTGAGCGCTAAAGTTTCTGTTTTTTACAGCAAGATATTAAGACTTTCCCCAAGTCTTCCCAACGGTTCTACATGGCACAAACACTAATTAAAAACAAAAAACACAACCAAAACAGAGGCTAGGTAAATTATTTATTACTAAACAGGAGCAAAAAGCAAGGAATAAAAAATAAAATTGGGTTGTCTCCCAACAAGCGCTATCGTTTAACGCCCCTAGCTAGGCATAAAAAGCAAGGATAGATCTAGGTATCGCCATCTTTGGTAGGCAATCCATAAGTGGCTCTCATAATAGATTCATAAGTTAATTTAATTTTCTTTCTAAGAAAGTGTTCCATGCCTTTCCTTAACGGAAATTGAAATCTAATATTTCCTTCCTTCATATCAATAATTGCACCAATCGTTCTAAGGAAAGGTCTACCAAGAATAATAGGACATGAAGGATTGCAATCTATGTCAAGAACAATAAAATCTATGGGCACATAATTCCTATTTGCAACAATAAGAACATCATTAATTCTTCCCATAGGTTTCTTAATAGTGGAATCTGCAAGGTGTAAGTTTAAAGAGCAATCATCAAAATCACGGAAACCTAACAAATCACACAAAGTCTATGGAATCGTGGAAACACTAGCACCCAAATCACATAAAGTATAGCATTCATGATCTTTAATTTTAATTTTAATAGTTGGTTCCCACTCATCACAAAGTTTTCTAGGGATAGAAACTTCCAATACAAGTTTTTCTTCATAAGATTGCATCAAGGCATCAACGATATGTTTAGTAAACGCTTTATTTTGACTATAAGCATGAGGAGAATTTAGCACGGATTGCAACAAGGAATACAATCAATCAAAGAGAAATTTTCATAATTAAATTCCTTGAAATCCAAAATAGTGGGTTTAGCAACATCTAGGGTTTAAATTTCTTTGATCCCACTTTCATCAATTTTAGCATCAAGATCTAAAAACTCCGAATTTTTAGATCGCCTTCTAGGTAAAGTTGGATCATATTCAGTCCCATCATTATCAAGATTCATATTGCAAAACAAAGATTTAATAGGGGACACATCAATAACTTTTAGATCTTCATCTTTATTTTCATAGGAACTAGAAGAACACGCTCTTATAAAGGCTTCTTTCTTAGCACGCATCCTAGCGGTTCTTTCTTTGCACTCATCAATGGAAATTCTCATGGCTTTGAGAGACTCATTGATATCATGCTTAGGTGGAATAGATCTAAGTTTCAAATAATCAACATCAAGAGAAATTCTATCAATGTTTCTAGCCAAATCATCAATCTTAAGCAATTTTTCTTCAATCAAAGCATTGGAATTCTTTTGCGAAGTAATAAATTCTTTAATATTAGATTCAAAATTAGAGGGCATCTTATTATAATTTCCATAATAGTTGTTATAGGAATTACCGTAATTATTAGAGGGATTACTAGGATAAGGCCTAGGATTAAAATTTCCTCTATACGCATTGTTACCAAAATTGTTCCTACAAACAAAATTCACATCCATAGATTCATTATTATTCTCAATCAAAGTAGACAAGGGCATATCATTAGGATCAGAAGAAACACTCTTACTAGCAAATAATTACATAAGTTCATCCATCTTTCCACTCAAAACATTAATTTCTTCTATCGTATGCATCTTTTTATTAGTAGATCTTTCAGTATGCCATTGAGAATAATTAACCATAATATTATGTAGCAATTTAGTAGCTTCTCCTAAAGTGATTTCCATAAAAGTGCCTCCCGCGGCCGAATCTAAAAGATTTCTAGAAGCAAAATTCAATCTGGCATAAAAAATTTGTATAATCATCCACAAATTCAAACCATGAGTAGGGAAATTACGTATCATTAATTTCATCCTCTCCCAAGCTTGTGCAACATGTTCATGATCAAGTTGCTTAAAATTCATAATATCGTTTCTAAGGGATATGATCTTAGCGGGAGGAAAATATTTAGAGATAAAAGCATCTTTGCACTTGTTCCATGAACCAATACTATTTTGAGGCAAAGACGAAAACCAAGCTTTAGCACGATCTCTAAGCGAAAAGGGAAATAGCTTCAATTTAACAATATCATTGTCCACATCTTTCTTCTTTTGTATATCACACAAATCAACAAAGCTATTTAGATGGGTAGCAGTATCTTCACTAGGAAGGCCGGAAAACAGATCTTTCATGACAAGATTTAGCAAAGAGGCATTAATCTCACAAGATTCAGCATCGGTAAGAGGAGCAATCGGAGTGCTAATAAAATCATTGTTGTTGGTATTGGTAAAGTCACACAATTTAGTGTTATCTTGAACCATCGTGACAAGCAAGAAATCCAACACACAAGCAAACAAAAAGCAAGCGGGCAAAAAGAGGCAAATAGAGAAAGAGAGGGAGGATATAGAGAAAGCGCAAATATAACGGCAAGGGTGAAGTGGGGGAGAGGAAAACGAGAGGCAAATGGCAAATAATGTAATGCGGGAGATAAGGATTGTGATGGGTACTTGGTATGTTGACTTTTGTGTAGACGCCAGAAATGGCTCGTTGTTGGAAGTCAAATCTTGACTTGCGCGAACCTCCCTGGCAATGGCGCCAGAAATGGCTTGTTGTCGGGAGTCAGATCTTGACTTGCGCGAACCTCCCCGGAAACGGCGCCAGAAATTCTTCTTGCTACCTCTTGAGCACTGCGTTGGATTTCCCCGAAGAGGAAAGGATGATGCAGCAAAGTAGCGTAAGTATTTCCCTCAGTTTTTGAGAACCAAGGTATCAATCCAGTAGGAGGTTGCGCGCGTGTCCCTAATACCTGCACAAAACAAATAACTCCTCACCACCAACGCGATAAGGGGTTGTCAATCCCTACACGGTCACTTACGAGAATGAGATCTGATAGATATGATAAGATAATTTTTTGGTATTATTGTGATAAAGATGCAAAGTAAAATAAAAGCAAAGTAAAAAAGCAAAGGAAATAACTAAGTATTGGAAGATTAATATGATGAAGATAGACCGGGGGGCCATAGGTTTCACTAATGGCTTCTCTCAAGAGCATAAGTATTTTACGGTGGGTGAACGAATTACTGTTGAGCAATTGACAGAATTGAGCATAGTTATGAGAATATCTAGGTATGATTATGTATATAGGCATCACGTCCGAGACAAGTAGAACGACTCCTGCCTGCATCTACTACTATTACTCCACTCATCAACCGCTATCCAGCATGCATCTAGAGTATTAAGTTCATGAAAACAGAGTAACGCCTTAAGCAAGATGACATGATGTAGAGGGATAAATTCATGCAATATGATAAAAACCCCATCTTGTTATCCTCGATGGCAACAATACAATACGTGCCTTGCTGCCCCTACTGTCACTGGGAAAGGACACCGCAAGATTGTACCCAAAGCTAAGCACTTCTCCCATTGCAAGAAAGATCAATCTAGTAGGCCAAACCAAACTGATAATTCAAAGAGACTTGCAAAGATAACCAATAATACATCAAATAATTTAGAGAAGATTCAAATATTGTTCATATATAAACTTGATCATAAACCCACAATTCATCGGTCTCACCAAACACACCGCAAAAAGAAGATTACATCGAATAGATCTCCACAAGAGAGGGGGAGAACTTTGTTTTGAGATCCAAAAAGAGAGAAGAAGCCATCTAGCTAATAACTATCGACCCGAAGGTCTGAGATCCAAAAAGAGACTCGGTGAGGCTATGGTGTTGATGTAGAAGCCCTCCGTGATGGATACCCCCTCCGGTGGAGCTCCGGAACAGGCCCCAAGATGGGATCTCGTGGATACAGAAAGTGGCGGCGGTGGAATTAGGGTTTTGGCTCTGTTTCTGATCGTTTGAGGGTACGTAGGTATATATAGGAGGAAGGAGTACGTCGGTGGAGCAACAGGGGGCCCACGAGGGTGGAGGGCGCGCCTAGGGGGGCTAGGCGCGCCCCCTACCTCGTGGCTTTCTCTTTTGTTTCTTGACGTAGGGTCCAAGTCTCCTGGATCATGTTCGGCGAGATAAATCACGTTCCCGAAGGTTTCATTTTGTTTGGACTCTGTTTGATATTCATTTTCTTCGAAACCTTAAAATAGGCAAAAAACAGCAATTTTGGGCTGGGCCTCCGGTTAATAGGTTAGTCCCAAAAATAATATAACAGTGGAAAATAAAGTCCAATAATGTCCAAAACAGTAGATAATATAGCATGGAGCAATCAATAATTATAGATACGTTGGAGACGTATCATACTTATATATTTGTTTCGGTACATCGATACGGGAGACTTGTAATCGATGTTTACTTATGTCATATTTGTTGGCACTATACTCGTTGTGCTTAATATGATATGCGAGATACACATTTTACACTATAATATATATTTCTTGGCGCTATAGGCATTGTTTTTAATACGATATATGATGTATACATTATTTTCATAGAAATATATGATTTTGTATATAAAACATGCATGTTGGGCGATCGGAGGCGTTGTAGAACTGCTAGTTGCTTTGATTTAAAATAAAAACGTTAACAGCCGCTGTGCCACGAGTGGCACCAGCGGACACAAAGAGGTGCTACGTACAAGGACGATTCTGGTGCCGCCGCAGATGGCGATCCCGAGGCAGACGCCGCCCTCGGACACAGAGGGGCGCACGCGGGCCGACAGGAATCAACCTCGGGGCGGCACAGGCCAACCCTGGAGCGACGCGCGGCGCGGGCCAGCTGGCCAGATGACGTGGCCCACGCATGCCATCTTGCGCCGAACACGTGGTGCGGCGCGGGCGACACTCGCCTCTGATATGCCAACATGATATATCAACGGGGTATTTTAAAGCCCCAACATCGTACACTCGCGAGAACACTCATTCAACACAAAATATAAATTAAATTTCAAAATATCAAATGATTAAAATGTACTTTAAATAAATTTGTCAGTCTACATAATCTGGACGCGTGAAAAATATTTGGAACTCACATAAAAAATAAAAGCATCCACACACACCTCACTCATGAACACATCATGTTTCGAAACCACGTAGAATTCTCGTATGAGATTCTTATTTTTGTTTCCTCTTCGCAAGTCGAATTACTTTGTTCTTCACTTCTGTAAGCTTATTTTCTGGGGACAAAACAATTCCAGCTATCATTCTTTCTCTCGAACTATCAATAGATTCCTGAAAAGGAATAAAAATAATTTTAATTTCATCACTTATATATAATATGATGAACTAATTTTTCATACTAAAAATATACCCACCTGAGAAATAGTAGTAATAATTTTTTCTCCCTTCCAGTATTGAAAACAGCGAAGGACGAACAGCCCACATGAATTCCTGTGTTCGAAAATCATAAGTGCAATTTTCAAAGCACATTAAGTAAGATAGCACTGAATCAATTAATGTATTTGAAAAGCACGTGCAACATGTAACTCACCCATCTTCATGTTGAGGCATGTCGTATGGGACTATAGGCCATGCGGACACATCCGGGAACAACATAATTGCACTATCATTTGCATCTTGGATATCTCCTGCAAGTTGCTCTCTCTCACAAAAAAATATAAACACGTTGACTACATATGGTAAACAAATTATATGGTTAATTGTACACACATGAATATGAAACTTACAAAATTTTCAACGAATTTTCTGGTAGCTTCAGAGATATTTTCTCCCCCCTCAAAGAATCAAGAATTTGGAACTCTTTCTTTCTAGTGTGCATAACACACGTAATACAATGGTTTTTATCCTTATTTAAAGCAAAATAAGCCTATTTCATAACTTAAATATTGTTACTAAGCTCGCCTTTCACATATGATAGTAATGAAAATACAATTCTGCAATACAAACGGTACCTTCGGTTTTGCAAAATATCCTGTCATTCATCTGTTGAGGGGTTCATTTGCATGTGCTAAACCTTCTGGATCGTCTACCGACTTCCCTCGTCTTACTAACTTTGGACGAGTGTTCAATAACCAGTAAGACCTATGTGTGGGTACAAGATATCTGTCCTTGACGATACTTGAATCCGATATGTACATCGCATAAGCGTTAATTAGCTGAAATAGATGACTAAATTTAACATGGATGCAATATACTTAACACATGAAATAAGCATGACAATAAAAGTACATACATCACCGGATAACCATGCATGGTTAAGTATCTGGCAAACTCTTGCCGCAGAAAGTCCTTCATATTTACCGTTGTTGAATATTTCATGGTTCTTATGTTTTGATGCTTTCACGTACTGCACAGCGGCACGCACCATATCATTCATAGAATGATCAAACTGAGGGGTTGTTTCATTAAACAGTTCTACAACATAAGTCAATATAGTTATAGTACAAATTTGTAATATATAATTATCAAAAAAATATTCATACCATGTTTAACTTACTTGCTTTCGCGGAACGTTTCGCACGTTTTCTCGGAGTCTTTTTAACATAAGGAGATTTCTGGTACTTTGACGCACTCCGCTTTCGCTTCCCTGGAATCACCTCCTTCTACTCTTCTATCACGCTATTACCATCTGACACGCCCTGTGAGACTTCTTGCTCATTTTGTTGCACTTGCCATCTTGTCGCTTCTATTTCATCGGTTTTAGAGATGATACTTCTTTTTTTTCGACTGCTCTGGGACATCTATAGGATCATCCTTCTCACCTTTATAGCTACTCAAGTGACCAGTACTGAGTTTGAACGAATCCCCTCCTTTAGAATCCAAATCATAATGCCCACTGCCATTTCGGCCATTAGGTGTGTGTATGTTATCATACTGAAATTATTTTTTAGGACACTTGTTTTCATACCTGGACTCACTATTCTATCCAAACAAATTTTCTTCCTCCTCTGCCATTGTGCCTGGTTTGTACCGTACACCTGTTTTATTCATTTTCTTTAACAATCTCTGCAAAAGTAAGCCCAGTTACATGTTATATCTTTTTTTCAATTTATCGAGTTTAATAGAGTGCATACCAGAATTGCTACATTTTTACCTGTGCGCATAACTCCGGCATACGAAACAATTCCTTACGAATTTCCTTCATATCATTCATAACCCGGTCCATAAAAGGCTTTAGGTTAGCAGGGCCTCGGACACACAGTCCACTTTTTTCTTTCCCGTAACGGAAGACTTTCGGCTACTATGTTTATTACTGCTTTCAGCTTGTTCATCTGCAAGTTTTTTCATTCTATACTCTTTCGCAATGCAGTCATCTATCTACAAAGTGAGTATGCAATGAAAACATGGGTACATAACATTCTCAATGGATAATCAATGTATTGTTAAATAAACATTACAATATTACCAATCCATGACCACAACCATTTTCCAGGTCGTACTTGTCTCGTTTCTCCGCTTTAGATTCAGTCCAGATTTTCATTAGGGGAACTTGCAACGACAACGGGTTATTTTTTGGGCCAGTGGTTGGCTGCACCTTCTCCCAATACAAGTACTACAAAACAAATGACAAAATAAATTACGAACGCATAACATGAAGGAATATTAAATAGCATTAATTAATACCATACCTGGAGTAGGACTAGGTTGCCACATGGCCATTGCCTCACACGGCCATCCTGCTTGAGTTTACCAATATCCGTCAAACAAGTTCGCAAAGTGAACACGTTAAAATTCAACATGCTTATCCGCTTCATGTCATGCACCAACGCGTAGTACTCCTTTGGTATGCAGATAACCGACATCGGTGCAATAGTAGTCCCCAACAAAACAAGAACAACCATCCAAAGAAACTCATCGTCGGCGGATTTATTCCTCACAATTTTTTGAATCAAGCCATATATCATTATCTGACCATTTTTTAACGTACTGAATAGGAATTTTCTTTATTAACTCTTTTTCTTCTGTCGCAAGAATGCCAAAAACATCCTCACCTTCATTTTTAAACCCAAATATTGAAAACACGTCATCCAGTCTAAGTGAAATAAGACCTTTACTGCCACTATCTTCTTGTACCATGATTTTGTTGTTGTTTGGGTTATAACCTAACATCATAAAATGCAGCAAAATATCTCTCATTTGTACTGACGGAATGATCAACATCTTTTGCAAGTTTGTTTCGTAGAACCTAAATCGCTGAGCGGTTGTTAATTTCTCAACGAGACTTATCCACTTCTCTATGGAACATGGAATCACACCATCGATGTCCATATTGCATGTTAAATTTTTTCCTATTAATAAATATAATTACGCAATAGCATTCAAAGAAATTGTACGAGACGGGAAAACGTTACCTTGATCCGGGCGACAGCCGTCGAACAACGGCTGTGGCGGAGGGAAAGTAGGCAGTCGAGTGTTGGCGATCTGCACCGGTGGACTTGGGGCGGCCTAACACCCAATGCGGCAACGTGCGCTGTTGATGGTCGACGGCGATGGACGGCGTTGCACACGCGGTGACGGCGGTGCGCGCGTGGGGAGATCGTGCTAGGGCGACTTGGGGGGCACGGGGCGGCGTACGGGGGCGAGTGGTGGGGTTGGGTAGGGTTCCGCCGTGCGTGGTGGTATACGGCGATGGAGAGGAAAAATGTTGTTCAACGCCGACTAGGCCAGGCCCGATACCGCCCAACCTATCCGTGCGACGGCGGCCACTGCCCAACCTGCTAATGTTTAGTCCCACATTGCTTCTCTCATGCTTATTCACTTGTTTACATACCGTCCTCTGTCTGCAATGTTAAGTCCGTGATTGTGGTGCTCTTACTTAAGTAGGTTAATATATATTATGCTCTGGCACTCCAAAATCATGGAGTGTCACATCAATAATTTACATTAATATTCTTTAGTAAATCCGTCCACACTACGGGAGTTTTATATTTTTATTATTTATTTATTTATTATGTTTTCATGAAACATCATCATTTATTTTCACACGCTATAGTTTTTCACATGTTACAATTTTTTATGTTTTGCCATGTGTGGCACACAAGCACGTCTGCAAAATTTGGGTGCGTTTCGACATTCGATGCATTACTACGATTTTCTCCATGAAAATATCCAGAAAAAGTCTCCCGACGTGACGCAACTTTCGTTCGTACTCTGATTCCGTCGAAATTTTACGTGGGAGACTGTGGGGGTCACTCACACGCGCACGCAAAAGTTGGGTGTGTTTCGTCCATGTTAACATGTAGTCACAGTACAAACCTCAGATATCGGTTTGAGATGACATGCATCCAGTAGGTGTTCCCTTTCGCAAAGCCATGAAATGTCACTATTTTTTTCACACGCTACAGTGCGGCACACAAGCACGCCTGCAAAATTTGGGTGCGTTTCAACACTCGATGCATTTACTACGATTTTCTCCGTGAAAATAACCAAAAAAGGTCTCCCGGCGTGACGCAACTTCCGTTCGTACTCCGATTCTGTCGAAATTTCACGTGAGAGACCGTGGGGGTCACTCACACGCGCACGCAAAAGTTGAGTGCGTTTCATCCATGTTGACATGTAATCACAGTACAAACCTCAGATATCGGTTTGGGGTGACATGCATCTAGTAGGTGTTCCCTTTCGCAAAGCCATGAAATGTCGCCATTTTTTCACGCGCTACAGTGCGGCACACAAGCACGCCTGCAAAATTTAGGTGTGTTTCGACACTCAATGCATTTACTACAATTTTCTCCGTGAAAATATCCAGAAAAGGTCTCTCGACGTGACGCAACTTCCGTTCGTACTTCGATTCCGTCGATTTGGCGTGGGAAACCGTGGGGGTTACTCACACACGCACGCAAAAGTTGGATGCGTTTGTCATTACATTTTTTTAATATGAATTAGTGCATGAAAAATACAAAAAATGCAACAATTTAATTTTTTTAACAGCCGGCACGCGCGGCGCAAACTGCCAGGCTAGGAAGGCGACCCACGGCAGACACTTGGGCGCCGTTTGTGGCTCACACATGAGGGCCCATGAAAGCCAAAAATCCACGGCGGCCACCGCCCAACCTGCTAATTGTTTAGTCCCACATTGTTTTTGGACACGCTTATTCATCTGTTTAAATATCGTCCTCTGCGTACAGTGTTAACTTCTTCAGTGTTGTAGTCTTTCCTCATTAGGATAGTGTGAATGATGCTCTGGCACTCCATAATCATGGAGTGTCATAGCAAAAATTCGCATTAATCTTCTGAGGTAAATCCGTCAACACTACATGAGTTTTTTATTCTGTTTTTAATATTTACAAATACAGTACTCTTCGGACACATTATTTTTATATTTATAAAGATAATAAAAAGTTCGCCTACGGTGGACATAAAAGGCGCGGGGGACGACCCACGGCGCGCATGGGCCAAAGCAGGGGCGGCCCACGGCGTGCACGGGCCAAAGCAGGGGCGGCCCACGGCGCGCACGGGCCAAAGCAGGGGCGGCCCACGGCGCGCACGGGCCAAGATGGGGCGGCCGGCCATGTGTGCGCTGCTAGGGGCGCCAACCGTCCACGGTGTTGTATTTTTAGTCTCACATTGCTAGTTTTCATGGCTAATAACGTGTTTAAATAGCTTCATCCGTCTACAACATCAAATCTTTAATCGTGGTGGCCATACTTCACTATGCTTATGCAGGTTCTGCTCTGTCACTCTATAATTATTGTGGACTGATATAGCATGACCTGTATAAGTGTTGTAAGGTATGACTATCCGCGCTTAAAGATTTTTTTGTACGTCTCGACGGAGATTTTTTTTGTAAGAGCAAAGGCCCTGTCCCAAAACGAGTATTTTCGACATCCTTCAAATGAACCCAAATTTTTTCCATAGTGTTGTACCATCATGACTAGGATGCATGACAAGTTTCGTGGCTTTTTGCCACTTTATGAATTTTCTATGATTTTTTCGGTCAAAACACCTAAAACACTGACCGGACGTGACACAACGTGCTCTTGCTATCGAAATATGATCAATTTTTGGATTTCGTGTGAGAGTGGGCATACTAACTCACATTCAAAATTTCGGGCCATTATCAAGATGTCAAAAAATTGACCTCGTTCTCCGTAGACCGTTCGGGTAGGAGCAAAGGCCCTGTCCGAAAATGAGTTTTTTTCGACATCATTCAAATGAACCCAATTTTTTCATAATGTTGGTACCATCATGATTAGAATGCATGACAAGTTTCGTGACTTTTTGCCACTTTATAAATTTTCTATAATTTATTCGGTCGAAACACCTAAAACACTGACCGGACGTGACGCAACGTGCTCTTGGTATCGAAATACGATCAATTTATGGATTTCGTGTTGGAGTGGGCATAGTAACTCATATGCAAAATTTCAGGTCATTCTCAAGATGTCAAAAAATTGACCTCGTTCTCCGAAAACTGTTCAGGTACTAAAAATGTCATTTAAATCAGGTGTGACAAATATTACAAAAATTTAGATATTAATGAAACAAAGTTGCGTAAAGTGCTCAACTATAAAAATATCAAAAGTAAGATGGATAATAATGATATGATCTGAGTTTACAATGCGCTAGCAACACTCCTGCAGCTGCCCGAACAGTGTAACACTGTCCGGGTAGCTGCGGCAGAGCTGCCCCGGCAGTGCAAAGTCAAATCACATTATTACTAACTATCTTATCTGCCAGGATGCATGAATCCACCTATTTAAGCCGGTCGGGGCATCCTTCGGCGGGCGAGGTGAGACTAAAAAATGTGCCTCCACCGTACCAAAGACCGCCCCTGCGCCCTGGACCGCTCGCGCGCGCCTTCCATGCGGCCCACTCGGCCCACCGAAATCGGCCCACCTTGGCGGTCCTCGCAGCGTCGTGGGAGGCAAGGTCTAAATTTAGTCCCACCTCGCCCGCCGAAGCGCGCCCACACCGGCTTAAATAGCACGCCCCGCCCTACCCCGCCATACTCCAAAAAAAACAATAGCACGCCCCCCGCCCTACCCCGTCTCTCTGGGCCCGTGGGCCTTGCAGGGCCAAAAAGCAGTCCCTTTCGCCAACGGATTGATTGGGAACGACTTAGTACGCCTCGCTCGGCTCCGGGCCAGCGGTCTTTTAGAAAAACAAATTTTTGTTCTGTTTTTGCTAATATTATGTAATTTTTTTTGTTTCAAATTTATTTACTTTTCTAATTTTTATAATTTTTTCAATTCAACTTTAGTTCTGTTGTAATTTTAATTTTTTTACGAGAACAATTTCAAATAATGGTATGTGTTCGAAGTTTAATATTTTTTTTTTATTTTCATTCTTTTTTGTAGTATTTTTTATTTTCCACCTTTGTTACATTTTTTATTCCCTTTCCTAATTTTCATAGTTTTTTTTTGCATTTCAAGTTTAACTCATTTCTGTTTTTAACATTTATTTTCATTCTTTTTTGCTAATATTATTTATTTGTCCATTTTTTTCTTTTTTTATTTTCTTTTTGCTAATTTTCATACTTTTTTGCACTTCAAGTTTAACTTTTTCTGTTTTTTAATTTTTTACAATAATTTTATACAATATAACAATTTTAAATAATAGTATGAATTCAAACACTCAATTTGTAAACAATATTTTAAAACCATGCATTGAAACACACTCGATATTTCATTATAGTTTTCATAAATATTTTTCATAATACTAGAAATTTAACTTAACTAAACTAAAAACATTACCAAAATAATTAAACATTACTAAATGTTATTTCAAAATTAACCTAAACTAAACCACTCGTCCTCGACGCCGCCGAAGTTCGCCTCGTCGTAGAGGCCGTCGCCGTCGCCGCCGTCGTTGCTGCTGCTGTCGTCGTCCAGGGGCACCAACGGCGCGGCCGGTGCAGCCATCGAGTCGGCCACCGCGGCCTGGTAGCCGGGGAAGTCCGGCAGGTCCTCTGGGTGGACGGCGACCGGGGCGACCTGCATGTACTCCTGGACGAGGGGCGGCGGCATCGGGACGTTCTTCGACTCCCGGATCGGCGTCAGGTAGCCCAGCATGCCCTCCGGGTCGCCAGCCTCCGCCGCCAGCCGCCTGTAGTCGGCCAGCAATGCCGGCTCTGGTTCCTGCGCCAACTCGGGTGGAGGGGCGCACCTGGAACCGGCACGCCTGGACCCAGCGCCGTCCTGTGCGTGCGTGCGATGATCGCCGCTGCCGAGGCGGACAGAGCCGTGGTCACCGACGAGGGGCCCGCGCACATGCCGAGGTTCATCCGCGCGCCCATGGTTTCACGGGTGGACCGCGCCTCGCCACGGCGGAAGAGCAAGCAGTCGTAGCTCGTCGGGGCAGGCACGACGTCGGCGATCGCCTGGGCGCGGTGTGGGGCGACGACATCCTCGAAGGAGCGCCCGTCCCACAGGTGGTGCCGCGCTGCACGGTTGTGCTTGACGGGCGGGCGGGGGGCGGTGTAGGCGTGGAGGCGGCTGTCGTGGTCGTCGGCTAGCCGGGCCGCCCAGCCGGGGTGGTCGGGGGCGTACTGCGGGTCCGCCCGCTCCTCCGGCGAGAGGCACGCCCGATACAAACCAACGGTGCGGGTGAAGTTCGGCGTGCCGACGTCGGGCACCGGTGCGACAGGCATGTCGTCGACGCTGAGACGCCACCTCGATGGCAGGCGGACGTCGTGCGCGGCGGGGATGGAGAAGTGGGCGAGCTCCTCCGCCTTCTCCAGGGTCAGATTCGGGCGGGCCATCGCCGGCGGTAGAGAGAGGGCGCGAGAGGCGGTGGTGGGTGCCGGCGAGTGGGGGAGGCGAGAACGGGGTGCCACTGACGGCAGGACGGGTCGGCTTTTATAGGGGTGTGATACGTCTCCAACGTATCTACAATTTTTTATTGTTCCATGCTATATATTATCTGTTTTGGATATTTATGGGCTTTATTATACACTTTTATATTATTTTTGGGACTAACCTATTAACCTAGAGCCCAGTGCCAGTTTCTGTTTTTTCCTTGTTTTAGAGTATCGCAGAAAAGAAAAATCAAACGGAGTCCAATTGACCTGAAACTTCACGGGAGTTATTTTTGGACCAGAAGAAGCCCAAGGAATATCGGAGTTGGACCAGGAGAGTTCCGGGCTGCCCACGAGGGTGGGGGCGCGCCCCCTGCCTCGTGGATAGCCCGGAGGTCCACCGACGTACTTCTTCCTCCCATATATACCCATATACCCTAAAAACTTCGGGGATCAGAATAGATCGGGAGTTCTGCCGCCAGAAGCCTCCGTAGCCAGCGAAAACCAATCTAGACCCGTTCTGGCACCCTGCCGGAGGGGGAAATCCCTCTTCGGTGGCCATTTCATTATCCCGGTGCTCTCCATGACGAGGAGGGAGTAGTTCTCCCTCGGGGATGAGGGTATGTACCAGTAGCTATGTGTTTGATCTCTCTCTCTCTCGTGTCCTTGAGGTGGTACGATCTTGATGTATCGCGAGCTTTGCTATTATAGTTGAATCTTATGATGTTTCTCCCCCTCTACTCTCTTGTAATGGATTGAGTTTTCCCTTTGAATTTATCTTATCGGATTGAGTCTTTAAGGATTTGAGAACACTTGATGTATGTCTTGCGTGGGATACTCGTGGTGACAATGGGGTATTCTATTGATCCACTTGATGTATGTTTTGGTGATCAACTTGCGGGTTCCGCCCATGAACCTATGCATAGGGTTTGGCACACGTTTTCATCTTGACTCTCCGCTAGATACTTTGGGGCACTCTTTGAAGTACTTTGTGTTGGTTTGAATAGATGAATCTGAGATTGTGTGATGCATATCGTATAATCATACTCGCGGATACTTGAGGTGACATTGGAGTATCTAGGTGACATTAGGGTTTTGATTGATTTGTGTCTTAAGGTGTTATTCTAGTACGAACTCTTGTATAGATTGAACGGAAAGAATAGCTTCGTGTTATTTTACTACGGACTCTTGAATAGATCGATCAGAAAGAATAACTTTGAGGTGGTTTCGTACCCTACCATAATCTCTTCGTTTGTTCTCCGCTATTAGTGACTTTGGAGTGACTCTTTGTTGCATGTTGAGGGATAGTTATGTGATCTAATTATGTTATTATTGTTGAGGGAACTTACACTAGTGAAAGTATGAACCCTAGGCCTTGTTTCAACGCATTGCAATACCGTTTACACTCACTTTTATCATTAGTTACCTTGCTGTTTTTATATTTTCAGATTACAAAAACCTTTATCTACCATCCATATGCCACTTGTATCACCATCTCTTCACCAAACTAGTGCACCTATACAATTTACCGTTGTATTGGGTGTGTTGGGGACACAAGAAACTCTTTGTTATTTGGTTGCAGGGTTACTTGAGAGAGACCATCTTCATCCTACGCCTCCTACGGATTGATAAACCTTAGGTCATCCACTTGAGGGAAATTTGCTACTGTCCTACAAACCTCTGCACTTGGAGGCCAAACAACATCTACAAGAAAAAGGTTGTGTAGTAGACATTAGGGCGGAGAGGAGCGGGGTGGGTACCGGCGATTAATGCCAGCAGGCGAGGGGGCGGCGTGCGCAGGCGGTCAAAGCGGTGGCATGGAAAGGCGGCGAGCGCAGGCGTCAGCGTGGGAATCGACGCCGCGCGCGGGCCGACGCCGGCGATTAGACTCCACACTGTGGCGATTCGACGGGGCGCTGCACGGCATAAATGGCCACCGCAATCCGTGCCGGATTAATGCGGGGGACGGCGGTGGTGGACTAAGTACGCGTGGGCCGCCCCTCACACGGGCGTACACCGCCACGTACGGCGTATAGCGGACCGTACATCCGCACGCCGCGGTACGCCGCGTTACGCCGCGCACCCTCTAAAATTCCCATCCTATCCCTCCTCACTTATCGTACTGGAGAGGTATCTTCTAATCTGGGCCGTCGATGTGTCCAGGGGGTGTACCGAAGAAGAAGTGGTATATGTATTTGCTTCCGATGTGGTCGTCCTCCTCCTCGGTGAAGCCGCCGCGTGCTACCTCTTGAGCACTGCGTTGGTTTTCCCCGAAGAGGAAGGGATGATGCAGCAAAGTAGCGTAAGTATTTCCCTTAGTTTTTGAGAACCAAGGTATCAATCCAGTAGGAGGCTACGTGCAAGTCCCTCGTACCTGCATAAAACAAATAAATCCTCGCAACCAATGCAAATAGGGGTTGTCAATCCCTATGAGGCCACTTACGAGAGTGAGATCTGATAGATATGATAAAGATAATATTTTCAGTATTTTTATGATAAAGATGCAAAGTAAAATAAAGGCAAAGTAAATAGCAAAGTAGTAGGAGAACAATATGATAGAGATAGACCCGAGGGCCATAGGTTTCACTAGTGGCTTCTCTCGAGAGCATAAGTATTCTACGGTGGGTGAACAAATTACTGTTGAGCAATTGATAGAATTGAGCATAATTATGAGAATATCTAGGCATGATCATGTATATAGGCATCACGTCCGAGACAAGTAGATCGACTCCTGCCTGCATCTACTACTATTACTCTACTCATCGACCGCTATCCAGCATGCATCTAGAGTATTAAGTTCATAAGAACAGAGTAACGCTTCAAGCAAGATGACATGATGTAGAGGGATAAACTCATGCAATATGATATAAACCCCATCTTTTTATGCTCGATGGCAACAATACAATACGTGCCTTGCTGCCCTTACTGTTACCGGGAAAGGACACCGCAAGATTGAACCCAAAGCTAAGCACTTCTCCCATTGCAAGAAAGATCAATCTAGTAGGCCAAACCAAACTGATAATTCGAAGAGACTTGCAAAGATAACCAATCATACATAAAAGAATTCAGATAAGATTCAAATATTATTCATAGATAGGCTTGATCATAAACCCGCTATTCATCGGTCTCAACAAACACACCGCAAAAAGAAGATTACATCGAATAGATCTCCACAAGAGAGGGGGAGAACATTGTATTGAGATCCAAAAAGAGAGAATAAGCCATCTAGCTACTAACTATGGACCCGTAGGTCTGAGGTAAACTACTCACACTTCATCGGAGAGGCTATGGTGTTGATGTAGAAGCCCTCCGTGATGGATGCCCCCTCCGTCGGAGCTCCGGAACAGGCCCCAAGATGGGATCTCATGGATACAGAAAGTTACGGCGGTGGAATTAGGGTTTTGGCTCCGTTTCTGATTGTTTGGGGGTACGTGGATATATATATATAGGAGGAAGAAGTACGTCGATGGAGCAACAGGGGGCCCACGAGGGTGGGGGCACGCCAGGTAGGGTAGGGCGCGCCCCTACCTCGTGGCCTCCTGTTACATGCCTTGGCGTAGGGTCCAAGTCTCCCAGGTCTTATCTGTTGAGAAAATCACGTCCCCGAAGGTTTCATTCCGTTTGGAGTCCGTTTGATATTCCTTTTCTTCAAAACCCTAAAACAGGCAAAAAACAACAATTCTGGGCTGCGCCTCCGGTTAATAGGTTAGTCCCAAAAATAATATAAAAGTGGATAATAAAGCCCAATAATGTCCAATAATAGTAGATAATATAGCATGGAGCAATCAAAAATTATAGATACATTGGAGACGTATCAAGCATCCCCAAGCTTAATTCCTGCTCGTCCTCGTGTAGGTAAATGATAAAAACAGAATTTTTGATGCGGAGTGCTACTTGGCATAATTTTAATGTAATTCTTCTTAATTGTGGTATGAATATTCAGATCCGAAAGATTCAAGACAAAAGTTCATATTGACATAAAAATAATAATATTTCAAGCATACTAACTAAGCAATTATGTCTTCTCAAAATAACATGGCCAAAGAAAGTTATCCCTACAAAATCATATAGTCTGGCTATGCTCCATCTTCACCACACAAAATATTTAAATCATGCACAACCCCGATTACAAGCCAAGCAATTGTTTCATACTTTTGACATTCTCAAAACTTTTTCAATTTTCACGCAATACATGAGTGTGAGCCATGGACATAGCACTATAGGTGGAATAGAATGGTGGTTGTGGAGAAGACAAAAAGGGAGAAGATGGTCTCACATCAACTAGGCGTATCAACGGGCTATGGAGATGCCCATCAATAGATATCAATGTGAGTGAGTAGGGATTGCCATGCAACGGATGCACTAGAGCTATAAGTATATGAAAGCTCAAAAAGAAATTAAGTGGGTGTGCATCCAACTTGCTTGCTCATGAGTACCTAGGGCATTTTGAGGAAGCCCATCATTGGAATATACAAGCCAAGTTCTATAATGAAAAATTCCCACTAGTATATGAAAGAGATAACATGAGAGACTCTCTACTATGAAGATCATGATGCTACTTTGAAGCACAAGTGTGGTAAAAGGATAGTAGCATTGTCCCTTCTCTCTTTTTCTCTCTTTTTCTCTCATTTTTTATTTGGGCCTTTTATTCCTTTTTTATGGCCTCTTTTCTTTCTTTATTTTTCTTTTTCCTTTTTTTATTTTTCGCCCGGAGTCTCATCCCGACTTGTGGGGGAATCATAGTCTCCATCATCCTTTCCTCACTGGGACAATGCTCTAATAATGATGATCATCACACTTTTATTTTTCTTACAACTCAACAATTATAACTCGATACTTAGAACAAAATATGACTCTATATGAATGCCTCCAGCGGTGTACCGGGATATGCAATGACTCATGAGTGACATGTATGATAGAATTATGAACGGTGGCTTTGCCACAAATACGATGTCGACTACATGATCATGCTAAGCAATATGACAATGATGGAGTGTGTCATAATAAACGGAATGGTGGAACGTTGCATGGCAATATATCTCGGAATGGCTATGGAAATGCCATAATAGATAGGTATGGTGGCTGTTTTGAGGAAGGTAT
This sequence comes from Triticum dicoccoides, assembly GCF_002162155.2. Taxonomy (NCBI): domain Eukaryota; kingdom Viridiplantae; phylum Streptophyta; class Magnoliopsida; order Poales; family Poaceae; genus Triticum; species Triticum dicoccoides. Next base: position 398,197,803 of record NC_041388.1, on the reverse strand, counting down.
ATGGTGGGTGTATGATACCAGCGAAAGGTGCGCGGTATTAAAGAGGCTAGTAAAGGTGGAAGGGTGAGAGTGCATATGATCCATGGACTCAACATTAGTCATAAAGAACTCATATACTTATTGCAAAAATCTACAAGTTATCAAAGCAAAGTATTACGCGCATGCTCCTAGGGGGATAGATTGGTAGGAAAAGACCATCGCTCGTCCCTGATGGCCACTCATAATGAAGACAATCAAAAAATAAATCATGCTCCGACTTCATCACATAACGGTTCACCATACGTGCGTGCTACGGGAATCACAAGCTTCAACACAAGTATTTCTCAAATTCACAACTACTCAACTAGCACAACTTTAATATCACCATCTTCATATCTCAAAACAATTATCAAGCATCAAACTTATCATAGTATTCAACACACTCATAAGAAAGTTTTATTATTAATCTTGTGTACCAAGCATATTAGGATTTTAAGAAAATTACCATCTATTTAAGACTCTCAAAATAGTCTAATTGAAGCATGAGAGATCAACAGTTTCTATAAAACAAATCCACCATCGTGCTCTAAAAGATATAAGTGAAGTACTAGAGCAAAATTATATAACTCAAAAGATATAAGCGAAGCACATAGTGTATTCTAACAAATTTCAAATCATGTATTGCTCTCTCAAAAGGTGTGTACAGCAAGGACGATTGTGGTAAACTAACAAGCAAAGACTCAAATCATACAATACACTCCAAGCAAAACACATATCATGTGGCGAATAAAAATATAGCTCCAAGTAAAGTTACCGATAGAAGTAGACGAAAGAGGGGATGCCTTCCGGGGCATCCCCAAGCTTTGAATTTTAGGTGTCCTTAGATTATCTTGGGGGTGCCATGGGAATCCCCAAGCTTACGCTCTTGCCACTCCTTGTTCCATAATCCATCAAATGTTTACCCAAAACTTGAAAACTTCACAACACAAAACTTAAAGTAGAAAATCTCGTGAGCTCCGTTAGCGAAAGAAAATAAAAGACCACTTCAAAGTACTGTAATGAACTCATTATTTATTTATATTGGTGTTATATCTACTGTATTCCAACTTCTCTATGGTTTATAAACTATTTTACTAGCCATAGATTCATCAAAATAAGCAAACAACACACGAAAAACAGAATCTGTCAAAAAACAGAATAGTCTGTAGTAATCTGTAGCTAGCACAAGATCCGGAACCCCAAAAATTCTAAAATAAATTGCTGGATGTGAGAAATTTATCTATTAATTATATGCAAAAATAATTAACTAAATATCACTTTCCAAATAAAAATGGCAGCAGTTCTCATGAGCGCTAAAGTTTCTGTTTTTTACAGCAAATTCAACAAGACTTTCCCCAAGTCTTCCCAACGGTTCTACATGGCACAAACACTAATTAAACACAAAAAACACAACCAAAACAGAGGATAGATAAATTATTTATTACTAAACAAGAGCAAAAAGCAAGGAATAAAAATAAATTGGGTTGCCTCCCAACAAGCGCTATTGTTTAACGCCCCTAGCTAGGCATAACAAGCAAGAATAGATCTAGGTATTGCCATAATAGTAAGATAGATTATTAAAACTCATCTCATATTCTCTATATTCGGCGGCAAGTTTTCTTTGGGGCAAGCAAAAGTAATCAAAAGGGCTAAATTTAATGGGACAAAAGTCCCCAAGATCAACCTTGGGAGGTATAGGTTCCTCCTTTGGTCCTTCATATTGCACAACCAATTCATCATTATAAGCATTCTTTTGACGAAACTTTGTGAGCCTATATTCAAGAGAATATCCTAGTTCATTATTTCGAATAGCCAAATCATCATTAAGTTCAGAGATTCTATCAACTAAAACATCGGTAGGAACCCTTTTTCTAATATTTTCATTGAAAGCAACATAATCTAGAGATTGAAAACGCGTTATTTCTTCTTGATCAAAGAGGATAGCCTCTATGGGAGGACGGCAAGCGTACACCCTATAATGCGCAAAGATTTCTTTGGCCTCTTTTATTATGAATCTAAACTCATGAGCCAAAAAGATAGTAGCGGCACGCTTAACAGAAGAATGCTCAATATTAGAAAATTCCAGAAAAATCCTTTGTATGGAAGGATGCATGTGCATGAATTGTCTTTCAAGTTCAACTACAAGCATGGCAATAGCGTCTGCAAGATTACTAGTTCTATGAAGGATAGAACTACCCATAGAAGGTAAAGCACCGGCACAAGTAAAGAAATCTTGAATAACTCATTTTCCAATAATATTACCACTACCAACACGGAATCTTTTTATATGTGAGATAGTGGGTTCTTTAGTAGGAGCATCAGAATTATTATCAACAATAGTTTCCCCCATTTCAGACATAGAGGCAAAAGGTAAAGGACTAGCCATAATGACAAGCAAACAAACTAACACACAAGCAAACAAAAAGGCAAACGGGCAAAAAGAGGCAAATAGAGAAAGAAAGGGAGGATAGAGAGAGAGGGCGAATAAAACGGCAAGGGTGAAGTGGGGGAGAGGAAAACCAGAGGCAAATGGCAAATAATGTAATGCGGGAGATAAGGGTATGTGATGGGTACTTGGTATGTTGACTTTTGCGAAGACCTTCCCGGCAACGGCGCCAGAAATCCTTCTTGCTACCTCTTGAGCACTGCGTTGGTTTTCCCCGAAGAGGAAGGGATGATGCAGCAAAGTAGCGTAAGTATTTCCCTCAGTTTTTGAGAACCAAGGTATCAATCCAGTAGGAGGCTATGCGCAAGTCCCTCGTACCTGCACAAAACAAATAAATCCTCGCAACCCACGCAAATAGGGGTTGTCAATCCCTATGAGGCCACTTACGAGAGTGAGATCTGATAGATATGATAAAGATAATATTTTTGGTATTTTTATGATAAATATGCAAAGTAAAATAAAGGCAAAGTAAATAGCAAAGTAGTAGGAGAACAATATGATAGAGATAGACCCAGGGGCCATAGGTTTCACTAGTGGCTTCTCTCAAGAGCATAAGTATTCTACGGTGGGTGAACAAATTACTATTGAGCAATTGACAGAATTGAGCATAATTATGAGAATATCTAGGCATGATCATGTATATAGGCATCCCGTCCGAGACAAGTAGACCGACTCCTGCCTGCATCTACTACTATTACTCCACTCATCGACCGATATCCAGCATGCATCTAGAGTATTAAGTTAGAAACAGAGTAATACCTTAGGCAAGATGACATGATGTAGAGGGATAAACTCATGCAATATGAAGAAAACCCCATCTTGTTATCCTCGATGTCAACAATACAATACGTGCCTTGCTGCCCTTACTGTCACCGGGAAAGGACACCGCAAGATTGAACCCAAAGCTAAGCATTTCTCCCATTGCAAGAAAGATCAATCTAGTAGGCCAAACCAAACTGATAATTCAAAGAGACTTGCAAAGATAACCAATCATACATAAAAGAATTCAGAGAAGATTCAAATATTATTCATAGATAGACTTGATCATAAACCCACAATTCATCGGTCTCAACAAACATGCCGCAAAAAGAAGATTACATCGAATAGATCTCCACAAGAGAGGGGGGTAACATTGTATTGAGATCCAAAAAGAGAGAAGGAGCCATCTAGCTACTAACTATGGACCCGTAGGTCTGAGGTAAACTACTCACACTTCATCAGAGAGGCTATGGTGTTGATGTAGAAGCCCTCCGTGATCGATGCCCCCTCCGGCGGAGCTCCGGAACAGGCCCCAAGATGGGATCTCGTGGATACAGAAAGTTACGGCGGTGGAATTAGGGTTTTGGCTCCGTTTCTGATCGTTTGTGGGTACGTGGATATATATAGGAGGAAGAAGTACGTTGATGGAGTAATAGGCGGCCTACGAGGGTGGGGGCGCGCCCCCTACCTCGTGGCCTCCTGTTACGTGCCTTGGCGTAGGGTCCAAGTCTCCCGGGTCTTATATGTTGAGAAAATCACGTTCCCGAAGGTTTCATTCTGTTTGGAGTCCGTTTGATATTCCTTTTCTTCGAAACCCTAAAATAGGCAAAAAACAGCAATTCTGGGGTGGGCCTCCGGTTAATAGGTTAGTCCCAAAAATAATATAAAAGCGGATAATAAAGCTCAATAATGTCCAATAACAGTAGATAATATAGCATGGAGCAAGCAAAAATTATAGATATGTTGGAGACGTATCACCACGCCGGAGCGCCGGGCGGAGGTACTTGAGCCAGCATAGGCGACAGCTCTTGCCGCAGCGGCGAAACCCTGCCTTGTGCGGCAGCGTTGTACAGTTGCCAGCGTTGGGGAACCTGGCGACGAAGGTGGTGAGGATGGCATCCTCCTCCCGCGACCACGCGCCCCCGCTTCACTCTCGCCTTGTTGCAGCACGGCGACTTCCCCATGGATCTGATTCCAATCCTCCACCCAATGCTGCATACCACGCGTTGATCCCCTGGCTACTCTCCGCGACATCTTCTGCCTCTCCTTTTGTCCTTGTTGCTTGACACTTGTTTGTGGTCACAATTATGTAGGTTGTTTTCCTCATTCTCCATATCACCATTAAATGCACCATTGCCACAAAATACCTCTTCAAAGTCTTCATTCTCCTCATCGACGCTTGAAGCCTTGTTGTACTCCACCTCTTCATCGTAGATGCTGATGGACACTTCTCCATCTTCATCATACTCTCCTTTTTCATTATTGATGTACACTTCTTCTTCGTCGTCGTACTCTTCTTCTTCTTCTTCTTCATAATTGATGTACACTTCTCCCTCTTCATCATACTCTTCCACCACCTCCTCCTCCTTATCATCATCAAACGGGTGCTTGATAACATACCTCACATCTTTAACAATGGGGATGCCGTTTTCATCCTCATTAAGATCCATCATGACGAGGTCATTGCGCTCAGTGATCCCGTAGGGACCGTCTTTGTGGAACACGATATCAAAAACATATGTGTATGGCTTCTCCTTCCGTCCAAGCACCCACGCTCCGCCCGGGGTGACACAAGATGACTGGGCAGTTCCAGTTGTTGGTCATGACGGCAACAATATCGTCCTCGATGGACCGCATGAGTACCTTTCGTATCTCGAAGAAATAAGAGACATCACCACCGACGGAGTCTAGCCCGGGGAGCGGAAATGTTGTCCCAGGGAACGGATTATGTAAGAGGTAGCTACGTCATTCGTCCTTGGTATTGGTGCTGTAGAAGGTGAGCCATGTGCTATCAGTAGTGCAGATGGAGTGAAAAACGTTCGCTCGTGTCGCCCCACCCCGCGGGCGACCCGAGCGCAGCCCTAGCCGCCGCTCAAGTCCCTCCCAGATCCACCCCCTCCCTCGCCGCCGCCGGCAAGCGTCGCCGGGCAAAGCCCGCGCAACGTCGGCGGCGGGGGGGCCTTTCTTTTATTCCCTCTCGCAAGGTCTGGGTGGTGCGGGGGCGCTCGGACAAGGAGAGGCGTGGGGGCGCGGTGCGCGCGGAGAGCAGGCAGTGGTGGGCGCGGCGCGCGCGGTGAGCAGGCGGCGGCGCACGCGGCGAGCTGGCGTCGGCGACGCGTGCGGTGAGCGGGCGCCGGAGAGCCTGGCTGGCGCGGTGGGCGCGACGCGCGCGGTGAGCAGGTGGTGAGCGCGGGGCGCTAGGGCATCGGGGCCGGGCTGGTTTGCACGTGAGGTGCGGACCTTGCCGCGGTCGTCAGTCTGATGTCCCCGTCGCCGGATCTCGCTGCCCGAGGGCGCGTTGGTGGTGGCTGTTCGGTGTGGCCGACGAGTGCTGGTGGGCCCTCCTTTCCAAGCATGTCCACGTCCTGCTCTTGGAGTAGCGGCGCCGTGCAGCGGCCGTGGTGCAGACTAGGTTCCAGGCATACTAGATCCAGCTCGGTTGGTCCTGGCCTTGCGCGCGGCGGTGCGAGGCGGTCAGTTTGGTGTGGTGTTTGCCCAGTTCCAGCACGCTGCGGTGCGAGCCGGCTAAGCTCCGGTTCATTTCTCGGCTCTTCCTGTGCGCTGCGGTGCGGATCCTCGCCCAGGTTCTGCGCACGGAGGCAGGGGATGGCCGGATCTGGTTTGGCTCGCCCAGGTCTGCGTGCGGCGGGGCGGCCCAGCCAGGTTGGCTCGTGTTCGCCAAGTTTCTGCGAGCGGTAGTGGCAAGTCCGTTCCTGGTAGTGTGTGCATGGCCTAGCTCTGTCCGGTGGCGCTGGTAGGCCTCGGATCCAGTTTGGTGGAAGATTCAGCTTCGGATGAAAATCCGCATTGATCTGATCAGTGCCGACGGTAGCGGCGTCTACGGATGTCGTCTTCCTCCTTGGAGGTACCGCCGTGGAGCCCGTTTGCTCTTCTTACCTCATAGCTTGCGGTCTCCAGGTGAAACCCTAAGATTTGTCTTAGCCAGATCGGGTAACGATGTTGTCCTCGACATCACTTTCTCCTTGGAGGCGTTACCTTGGAGACCCAACGATGGATTCCGTTGGTTTGCATGTCTTGTTTGGTGGTGCTTGGGTTTGTGGTGGTGTCGGCATTTCACTTTTTTTCTTTTTGCATCAGCCTTTGCTGTGCTTTCCTCTTCGGAGGGCTCTTGTAACACTTCTTCTGATCAATGAATTTGGCAGCTCTACTGCCAACATTCAAAAAGTAGTGCAGATGGAGGTCGTGTTTGCGGGGAAGGGTAACCCATGATGCATAACGTGATTAGGAAACGTGACGAAGGTGCCACATCATTAGGCTTCTCGATCGCCACATCATTGAAGCGCCACCGGCCGCTCGTCTGTCTGGCTCGCTTTGACCAACATGAATGTCGTTGAGTCACGCCCGTACTAGAGATGCACTGACCGGCATGAATGCGTGCCCACCGCTTCTCGCGAAGAGGTTTTGGGTGGGGCAGGGTGTCAGACGCGTGCGTGGCAACGATCCAAACACTCGAAAAGCCCTTGGTCTGTGTCTACTTTGCAGGAAAACGAGAATCCGGACCGCTCCACGGGCTGCCGCCTGGGATGACAAAACACTTCCAAACCGCCGGGTCGTGACGGTTATGGGCGGTTTGAAGGTCCGCGCTGGTCGCTGGCGATACCTTACTTCGCTGGCGGCCGTGGAAGGAAGAGAACAGAGTTAAGCGACTAAGCCTAATCATTTTGTTCACATGATTGAACCAAACATGGTTTTGTAAAAACATGTTTATAGTCCAAAGAAAGATCTATGTAAACTTATCTATACCAATATAAAAAGACCCAAATGGGTAGATCCAAACCATCTCGACCGTCAAATCATGTTATCTAGCGGTTCAAATCGCTCTAATGTTGAGCACCAAACATGTTTAACGCTCTAATTACCCACCACTGCCATTGGTTATAAACACGTTTTTGACTCAACGCTATCCCATGAAATCTGCCATGTAATTAATATCCTACCTTCCTGTGAAAAAAGTAATTGATATATTACCAAATACCAATGTGCAACATATATATCTTACCTAATATAGCGTGCAACTAATATTCTACCTAATATAAACGTGCATTGCACGTACATTATTAATAGTCAATATAAAAAGACCCAAAGAGGCAGATCCAACTAATCTCGGCCATCAACTAAGTCAATCCAACGACCTAGACTACTCCAATGGCGAGCGTTCAACGTGTTTAATGTGCAATTAATATTATACCAAATATTGCACTAATCATAGAATTAACACACAAATAATAACATACCTAATATCCGCGTGCAATTAATATATTGCTTAAATATCAACGTGCATTGCACGTGCGCATTTACTAGTCTTAACAAAAAAACTAACTAAAACCTGTTTTCCTAAAATTTCTCTCAAAACCTGTTTCCGAAAACCCCAACGTTAAATTTTCTAATTCAAACAGCCACTTAGGGTTGGCTACACTTCATTAGAGGATCTACAACCAAACTTGGCAAATCCGGTCCCTCAAATACCCACGGACGCGTCCGGGCGCATTCGCGGGCATTGACTGGGCACCCCTCAAATAATGTAATCCACATCCGGACATTTCAATTACCATATCTCAAATCCATACAAACTCATGCAACTACGTCGACGCACATGCATTGTTCGGCTACTCTATCACACTATACTAAACATGTCATCGGACTACCAAAATTTTGCATGTTTGGTTATGGTGGAGTTCACCCATGGCTGGTCTTGCCCTTCCCGACGCCCTTGACATGCTTCTCGTGGAAGTACCGGTCGAAGACGCAGTACGGATCGAGCCGGATCTGCTCGTCGCCGGAGCTGTCCTCCTTCTCCTCCTTCAGTGGCAGTTCGGCCATGACATAGAACGTCCGATTCTGCTCTTGGGCGAGGGCGCGCATATTCCTCCGCTGCCGTCTCTTCACAATGCAGGCGCGGATGACTTCCTCCTCAGCGGCTGCCCGCGCCACCGCATCAGCCGCCACCGCCGCTGCCATTTCCATCGCGATACGAGCCTCAGCGGCCCTTATCCTCTCCTTCCCACGGCGGGCCGCCCGTTCCTGGTGGGACTCATAGTCTACCCGACCGGCGATGGGGAAGGAGAGGTGTTCCGGCTGCCGGGACCGCGAGGATCCAGCACCAGAGGACCCGAGCGCCCAGTGAGCCGACGCTATGGCGTCACGGCAAACGAATCCGTCGGTCGGGCGGGCGCTGTCCTCCCGCGAGCGGCGGTGTGCAATGCGGACTGCCATTGCCCTCCCCCCCCCCAATCCACACGGGGTGACACCCAGTCGACAAATCCGGACTGGCCAGAGTCCGATCTGCAGCCTGCCATGGCGGAGAAGGCCGGAAACCACCAAAGGTGAGCTCGGGTGGCGGAGGGGAGTGGAGTGAAGTGGTTAGGGTTTGCTCCGGTGAGCGGATGGAGACGAATATAAGTAGGGTCAGATGGGCCAGCATAGGTTGGGTCCGACGTAAAGGGTGTGCACGGACGTCCCCATATCCCGCCCCATATTTGAGCTGGGTATGGGGGTGCCAGTCAGCCCGAACGTTCGAGGCCCGTTTGAGGCGTCCGTCTAGGTCGAAGAAAGTGACCGGTCAGTGACCAGCCGGTCCGTCCCGACATATGAGACGGGGTTGAGGCGCCGGCTGAGTAGATGCTCTTAGCAGAGAGACGCATACGCCTCTCGCAAAAAAAAAAAAGAACGAAACGCAGGTGTAACGTGCTCGCTTGCTACAAATTTGAGGATACTTTTTTTTTCTCCGTTCTCGTGCGCCGAAACGACGTGGTTGAAATCGTGTCCTGTCCGTATCGACGTGTGGTCAGTGCGTCCTTTACATATGAGATTCTTTGCGGATCCTTTCTGTATCGAGTCGGATTTCCTTCCCCTCTTCCACGCAAATCCCCCTTGAACGCACCTATTATTATATACTCTATATATCCCTCAAAGAAATTTATATACTCTACTAGCAAAAGAGCCCGTGCGTTGCAACGGGAGAAAAAAAATACCACATGCCCTAACCCAATAAATTAAATCAGGGACGTTGCAGTAATTTATATACCAGAAAAGGTGTAATCAAAAGGATAATTTATAAAGTCAAACATGAAAACACATTTTTGAGTTTGCCGTGTGTACCCTAACCCGTGTATATATATTAATACAACATTGTCTAATCCTTATCCACCTATGGATGATGTTCGTCTCGTTTTTAGTTTTCCGCCCCCTTATCTACAAATTGCCATTCCTCATCCTCTTCACCCAGCACAGCTATGCTCCATCTTCCTCTTCCTCTTACCTCAACCCCACCCAGCGCTCTGCTCCGATTCTTTCCATTATCATTATTATTATATTGTTTGCTCTATGTTATTTTTGCATTGCATCATGACATCATGTCATCACGTCATTAAATAATTCACACCATTTTTAAAACTATGATGATATTCATAATTTAATTTGAGGCCTCCTTTTATTTTATTTTTATTGCTTTTCTTAGTTCCATTCCAATGTTTCACAAATTCCCATGCTTTTTTCTACTTCAAGCTTAGCCTCTAAACTTTGCCAAGAATTCTTTAATCATTTAACCAAGCTCCATCAAAAGTTCCATGATTTTTGGGCACTTATAATTCAAATCAAATTCAAATGAATTTGAATTTGACTCTTCCAGTTTGGGTGAAACTTATTTTGTTGGACTAATTATAAATCTTAGGATCTACAAAAAGTGTTTCAACATTTTCTGAACACACTGGCTATTTCTTTTCTTCTCTTTTTCCTTCTCTCTATTTTCTTTAAAGGTAGAGAAAATGGAAAGGAAAGGAGAGAGAGAAGGCAAGCAGGCCAGCCGCAGCCAGCCCAACCTGTGAAGCAGGCCTACCAAGGGCCCAGACAGGCCGCCTCCATAACCCTAGATCCCCCGCGCACTCGGATCCCACTCCTCTCGTTCTCTCCCTCACGCAGCGCCGCCAGGGGAGAGGACCAGCGTGCCCTCGCGCGCCACCCCCCAGCTCTCGACCCCGACCGCCGCGCCATCGGCTGACGTCGGCGAGCCGCCTCTCCATGCCCCCCCCCTCGCGCTTCCTCCCTGATTCGCGGCACCCGCGCACTCCCGGCCCCCTCTCTCATCCTCTCTTCCCTTCTCTCTCTAATCTCTCTCACACGTTGTCTCCAGGGAGCCCGCCATGGAGGTCATCGCCTCTCTGTCTCTATTCGTCCGCCGCCGGATCCACGCCGGAGCAGCGAGCCAGCCATGGAGGTCATCGCCTCTCCGTCTCGATTCGTCCGCCGCCGGATCCACGCCGGAGCAGCTGGATCCGCCGCGTGGGCCACGCAGGCCGCCGCCTCTCCCGTCTCGATCCGTTCACCACCGGCTCTTCAGACCCGGGCGTTGATGCTTCAATGCCGCTGGTGTTCCTGTGTCTTTTTTTATTCTTCTTTTATTTCTTTGCCTCGTGCCTTGGCTTGCTTGATTCTTCCAACTGACGAACACATATAAGTCGGTAGGATTTGATTTTAAGGAGCAAGGTGGGACTATTCTTACATATATAAGTTGCTAAATTGTTACAGAACAAAAAATTTTGGAGAGGGCCCCAGGCGGGCCTATCCAGGCCCATCTGATGATCGACGTACGTACGAGAAAATCAAAAGTGACGGACGACCAGAAACATTAGCTGCTTTATTAGTAGGGAAAGAGGGAAAGATATATTACCACGTAATAGGTACACGTGCGACGCAGCTTTTATCTTCGAAGGTTTATTGAAAGTCATATTCGAAGGTAACGCAGCTTTTATCTGTGGACAAGCATCGGCACCACAGTAGATCGGCTCGAGCCATGCCGGCGACTTTGGGGCCTTCTTCTCATCAGTGGGCCGACCTCCTGCCGGAGCTCCTAGGGCGGGTCATCGACCGCCTCCCGCGCCCCGACGATCGTGCTCGCTTCCGTGCCGTGTGCCGTCCATGGCACCTTGCCGTGCGCCAGCATAATCGTCCGCAGCTGTCGTGGATCATCTACTTGGATGGCACCTTTGTCACCTTCCCTGATCATGGTATTCATCACGGGCTATCACTCCCCCACGACACGACCTTCATCGGCGTCTGTAACAACTGGCTCGTCTTTTACCGGATCGCTAACGGTAGGCGTATTCATCTCTTGCATAACCCTTTCACAAAATCAACGGTGCCGCTCCCAGGGCTCGACTCCGTCATCGATGATACCTTTGACCTGTTCGAGATTCGGAAGGTAATCATGCCGTCGACCGAAGATGATATCATTGCGGTGACGACCAGCAATTGCAATCACCCGATCATCTTGTGTCGCCTTGGGAAGCCCGGCGCATGGTGGCCCCAACGGGGAGAGATGCCGTATGCGTCTATATATGATGTCGTGTTCTATAGAGGCAAACTATGTGGGATCACTAAGGGCAATGATCTTGTTGTGATGGATATTGGTGAAGACAATGACAGAATCCCCGTTGTTAAAAATGTAAAGTATATTATGAAGCACCTGATGATGATGATGACGAGGAGGAAGAATACGAAGATGATGGACAAGTGTCGAGCAATGACGAAGAAGAAGAGGTGGTGTACAATGAAGCGTCAAGCATCAACGAGGACGACGAAGAGTTGGACGATGCATCGATTGTCAACGACGACTCTGACGATGATAAGGTAACAATGAACAAACCGGCAAACAAGGACAACAACTTTAACATTGATGACCACGAAGAAGTGTTGAGCAATGAGGATGAAGAAGAAGTGGATGATGGAGATTATGATGATGGGTCGAGTATCTTAGGTGATTCATTTTTTCAAGGCATGAGACCGAACACCTTGGACTACATGGTTCCGGACGGCACTGAGCAGCTCTTTTGTCCACACGGAGAAGACCTAGATGCCATCATAACCAGTCGAAATCTCTTTGAGTCGAATGGCAAGTTATTCATGCTCAGGCGGCAACAATATGTGCCTGTATTCTCTCGTCACTACAATCTTAAGATCGAGGTCTTGGAGGCAGACGTCAAAACAGGCGTATGGATTCAGCGGATGGACGGCGTGCCAGGTGCATTCTTCGTGAGCCAACATTACTCAAAATATGTCCCCACATACCAAGAGGCAGGAAAGAAGTTTATCCACCACTTTGTAGACGAGCATAACGTAGGGGTCGATTCAAGATCTCAACGGTTTACTCTATGGGATGGCAAGCCGACGTGGTTCTTCCCGCAAGAGCCGGTTGTATGACCTTAATAGTGTTTATCTTTTTTTGTGTTGGTACAGAGGGTGATGTGAACCATTGTGCATGTGCTCCATCCGTTTCTTCTAACTCTGCATATATGTTTTTTCTTAAGTAATTTCTCGTAAAGTTTTACCAAGTTGATAAAGAAGCTATCTAATACTAAATCATGGAATTAATTTTCATATACTAGTTTGAGTTCAGAAGAAATCTTAAGTCAATTTTGCATTTTATAAAAGTCTGCTTTGTTTGCTGTGCCTGTATGTGTTTGTGACGCGGCAAAAGGTTCCATGATAAACTTGCGGCCGGCGAGTTTTCACCAGTGAGGGAAGGCGACTCCTTAATTTTTGATCCATCCGGAGCCATGCCCTCCTCCGCGTCACTCAAGCTGCCACCAGCGGTGCTGGATGCTTGAAACATCAACGGGTGTGCTATGACCGGCGGTGCGGGATGCTGGAACCAGCTCCAGCAGCAACTGGGCATCACCGATCGAAGCTGCGACCACGGGAAGACCGACTCTAGCGCTGCGCTGCGCTGCGCAACGTCGGCCCGCCGTGCTGCAAGCACCGGCCGTGGTGCTACGAGAAATAAATAATAAAAAACTACCACATTACAGGCTAGGATAATAAAAAACTACCTGTTTTCTCAATGTTCTAAAAAGCTATCACAAAATTGATGGAGTGTTAAAAAAAGCCAAATTGCCATGTGATTAAATTTTAATCATGCTTATAACTACTGGGTCCCAACAATAAGTGAACTGTTTATTTGACTGCTTGCTTGACTGTTAACTGACACATGAAGCCCACATGTCAAGCCATCCAACGCCGACCTGTATCGATCCGCGGAGCGGTTCGGATGCGATTTCTCCCGCAAACCGGATACAAATGTGAGGAAGGTTTACGGGAGTCCGGACACGCGAAACATCTCTCTCCGACACCCATGGCCCGCCCAAAAAGGAAGGTCGAGCCCACGCTTTTGTAGCATCCTGCCATGTTTCCGCGCCAAAATCCCCACTATGTTCTTCCACTCCCCGCCGCTCTCCATCCAATTCCCACTCTTCTCTCCCACCCTCTCCTTCTCTCCGTCGCCGACCCATGGAACCGTCGGGGCGGAGATGGAGGCGGCGGAGGTGCCGAAGGATCCGAGCATCACGCTCGCTCGAAAGATCAGCTCGGAGGAGAAGATGAGGAAGCGTCTGGCCGCCGGTGGGCCTGTTGGTGGCGATGGGCGTGGCAGAAGAGGCGGTCGGCTAGGTCGTGGCAGACGCCGCCAGACGGGTGGGCCCACAATACAGACGGCGCCGTGCCCGGAGCCTTAAAAGCCTCTATACTACTATGCTGCCAAGCAACACGCAAAACCCGTCGGTACGGTTCCTTACATTGTTGATGTTAACGCGGCGCCACTCTTCTCCGAATATTCTTCGTCGCCGCTCGTCCGGGCGAGGATGGCGGGTAAAAGTCAGATGGGTGCCCGCGTGCTGTTTGCTACAATGCCGAGAGCGTGGGAGCTGGCATACGACGCGGACAGGGAGATGCTTGATATCATCCACGACAGAGGTGAGCGAGGAGAGGGGGCTATGAGCACAAGCAGGTGGAAGACTCGGATCCCACCTAGTCCGGCAACTACCAGCAGTAGCAGTCCTACACCCAGACGGCCACGCAGCAGTCCTACACTCAGACCGGCGATGGCACATAGCAACAACAACATTGAGCCGCCGGAGAGCAGCATCTGGAGGGGATCGACCCGGCGTGGGCGTGATCCGGTGCGTTGTGTGAATCGACGTAGATTTGAATTTGAATTTGCTGACGGACAAATGCGGCTATGGTTAGATGGCGTCCTCCCGCATCCATGTGCGCGGACTGGTCCTCCTAACCGCGGATGGATGCGGGAGATTTTTTATGGGTGGCGCTTGGAGATGCCCTCAATCAATGAGGAGGTGCGGGAGTTCATTCTCCTCTTTGGGAAAAACCATCGTGTAGCTTAGGTGGTGTTTGGTTCTCTAGTCCTAGAACTTTTTCTAGTCCCAACTAAAAAGTTCTTAATCCCTAAAAAGTCCCTCCTTGTTTGTTTTCAGAGACTAAAAAGTTCCTAGTCCCTTGCTAGAGGTTATTAAATGACCATGTTGCCTCGAGTATATAGAAAAATAACAATCAAACAACCCCATGGGGTGGCGGGCCAATGGGTGCACGGAGGGGCATTGTTGGAAAAGTCCCAAAAAGTCCCAAAAAGACTCTCATTGAGAGTCTTCATTTAGTCTCAAATGCCTAGTTTAGTCTCTAAAAAGTTTCTCCCATTTGATAAAAAAGTCTTTAAGAGATATTTTTTCTAGTCCCTACACAAAAAAATCTCTGAAAACAAACACCCCCATTAGTTGTTGCCGTGTTAATAGCCAGAACAAAAACATTGGTCATTTATTAGCATTTCCTAAATCCTACTACTAGCTAGTAAAACTTATTACAACTTCCCTTGAGGCGCATGCTCTCGTTTGATGCATGCGCGCGCTACACATCTGCTTTGATACATATATACGGACGTCGGTCGCATGCCGCGCCCGCGCGCATCAGCACTGCGCCGGAGCGAACGACAGGGTCTCCGCCTCCAAATCGTAGAGCACGCGCATGTCCTGCTGCACGAAGTTGCCGATGGTGGAGCCCGAGTCCCCGGAGTCGGCCAGGAGGATGCACAGGCTCCCCCTCCTCGGGTCGTCCAGCACGTAGTTCCGGCGCGGCAGCTCGAGGTCCGCGCCCTGGAAGTGGAACACCATCCTCGGCACCGCCACCACCGCCCTCGCGGCCGACGCGCGCCTCCCCCCGCCCGCGGCCATCGGCGTCGCGAAGCAGACGCCGTCGTCCGGGCTGCTGCTGTTCGCGAACGGCAGCCTCAGCTGCGCGCGGAACGCCCTCAGCACCTCCGCGAGCACCGCCGCCGGGAACAGCGTGAGCGCCGTGCCGGAGTCGACGATCACCCCTCCGGAGCCGTCGGGCCTCAGGGCGAACGCCGAGAGCGGTATCCGCAGCCGCCGAGCGCCGACCGTCACGCCGGTGAACGGTACGTAGTAGAAGGTCGGGTTCTGGCGGCTCTGCAGCAGCCTCGTGGTCTGGACTGCGCCGGTGGCGGCGTCGTCGGCGTCGAAGACGCCGTCGGAGAGGGACCCGAACAGGAGCGTGCTCTTCCTGGTGCTCGTGTAGGGCGTGAGGCAGTAGGAGAAGCGCCGGATGGACATCTGGGACACGAGCGAGAGCAGGTCCCGGCCGAAGCCGACGATGCCGGAGCCGTTGTTCAGGCTGCCGACGTTCATGGTGCCGCAGCCGAACCCGAGCGGCACGCTGAGCTTCTCCCCGGACGACGACGCGAAGGTGAAGTGGTCGGTGGCGTAGACGCCCAGCGTGGTCGTCCCGTCGCCGTAGTTGTAGCGGTAGGTGCAGGTGTCGGGCCTCTGGCAGCTGTGGTGCAGGATGTCGCTGCAGAGCTGGCCGGAGCAGCGCATGGGAACGTACGACGACGACGCGGCCGGGGCGAAGAGCGGGTCCGGCTGCGCGAGGCAGCTCGCGCACGGCGCGCACTGCGTCCAGATGAGGTCGCTGCCGGTGTCCAGCAGCGCCGACACGGGCTGCGGCGGCGTGCCGATGGCGAGGTCGATGAGGTACTCGAGGTCGCCGGACGGGCGGACCGGCACGCCAGGCTGCTCCTGCTGCGCGCTCTTGCCGGCGACACGGCCGCTGCCGCTCCTCGCCACGGAGAGCGCCGCTGCCCTCGCCTTGCTGCGCTGCATGGCGCGCCTGATCAGCTCGCGCCTGGACATCTGCTTCCCGGCGTCCACGTGGGTCAGGCGGACGCGGACGTCCCCGGCGAAGGCCTCGGCCGTGTCCGGCGGCGTCGAGGCGTACAGCGACGCGGCGAGGAGCAACGGCAGTGCCAGCGCCACCAATGCCTGCTTCATGCCGCCCTCCGCGATCAAGCCAGCTCCCGAACGAATTGGAATATCTAGTTCGCGCGGCAAGGCGTCGCATATATATCCATCCATCCACGCACGAACGATTTATTCCTTCCTGCACCGCCCGGACGCAAGCACGCAAGGAAAGCAACCTTGCGAGGGCCAAGACGATGATGGTCCGGGCGGCTTTAGAAAATTCTCTTGTCAATGGTGGACGAAGCACCAAAGTCGGGGAATGCTCTTGGCCCCGGGCCGGGCATCACCGGTCGATCGCTCGGTGTGTGGAGGTGGAGCCGAGCGAGGGAGAGAGTTTGGCGACCTGCACCTCATCGACCGCAGGCACCACTAAGATAACGGCTAAATTCTTGATATGATCACCGAACTTAGATGGGAACTCCGCATAGATAAGGTATGCCGGTGAGAAATGCTCGGGCCCTAGCAATGCGCGCCGCCGGATTCCTGCAAGAAGAGATCAGATATTCGATGTCCGGATCTAATTCGAACCTAATCTAAAACTAGTCACAGTGAAGAGTAACTTACACTACTAGTAACATACCTTTTCCGGAATTGCTCCACACACGACATCATGTGGCCGATCCATGAACGACAATAAATCCAGCGAACAGAGTGTGGGCTGTGGACGAGTTTCGGTGGCTGGGATTCATCGTCGTGCACTGGTCGTCTAAATTAGTCGTCCGCCTAGCAGTGCTGTACCTTTTCCATCTCAAAATAAGTGTCTCGAGTTTTTATTAGTTTTAATACAAAGTTGTACTCCCTCCGTAAAGAAATATAAAAGCGTTTAGATAAATAAAGTAGTGATTTATACGCTCTTATATTAGTTTATAAATGGAGTACTAGACTCAAGACACTTATTTTGGGACAGAGAGAATACATGTTTTGCTAGACTATGTTACTACCTTCGTAGTGAATAGTGAAAAAATAAAAATAAAAATGAGACCAACCCAAGGGCTTAGCTTTGTTGGCCTTTTCTTTTATAGGAGAAACACAGCGAGCGCCGTGTGTTAGAGCCGAGGCTCAAACCCGGACAGGCTGGCAGCTATCCCAGCTGCCCAGCTAACGGGTCGATGTTACTCATAAAATGAACTAGAACATAAAGGCGCGCGTTGCCGCGCCCGACCATCCTGAGAAATAAGTAATAAAGATGTTTGAGAAAGTTAAACTACTCTGAGTAAAGACTGACCCACCCATGTATATGACATTCATGAGAAGGGAATATGCAACATAATGTAGTATCTTGTTGTGCAAAACACATTCAATTTAATATTTCATTTGCATTAATATCACCGCGCATCGCCACGCTCGTCCATTCTGAAGAAGTGACAGAAATAATACAAAAAACTGAACACAAATGTATGTGTGAGATTCAAATTATATTACCTCAATACAGAACCACGGTCCACGGACAAATTGTGATAGAAGCCTTGTGTAGATTTTATCGTGTCCATGGAGCATACATAAAAGATGACACTCCAGACACTACACTACCCCGCATGATACCGGAAGCACAACATGCAAATACGACAAGAACAAAAACATACAAGCCGGATGGTTTGACAATGAAGCAGATGCACCTATGCGTTTCCTTAATGTAAGCTAGAAAATATGGCATGTTGTGTTAATAAGATAAAGGAGAAAAACATCACATGTGTACATTTCACTGCCTTGGCGCCTTCGGCAATTGTAGGGCAGAAGGGAGGTGGCGATGGAAACCGAGGCAGCAGGAACCACATCATGCATCGGGAGGGGATAACCAAATCAACAGAGAAGCTAATGAACAAACTACTCTTACTCTTTTGTCCGGCACATGTTCAGCTATGTTATTCTGATTGACGACATTTGTGGATATAACAAAAATATTTGCATATGCAAAATGATGTGAAATGCATTTTCAAAGACAAAATATGATGTAACTCACCGGATCAGGGGCAAGGGAATTGTTCTAGTTTCAGGAGAGTCGGCACGCAGACCATCAACTACTTTGGCACCAAGGTAACAAGAAAAATCTATGCACCACGGGACGAAATTAGGAGTTTAACAGCATATAAATAATACATACACTAAGATACAGCGACTACTGTTCAATCAGGCAATTAAGATTTGGTTCAACCTCAATTCAACATTACGGCATTTATTTTGGATCAGAGGGAGTAACATATAACATATATAAATGATGTATTCTAGAAAAACATATATAAATACTGAAACGTGACATCAATGATGTGAACATGAAAGATACATTCGAGTATAGACATTACTGGTCGAGCTATAAGATCTCTCGTGAAGAACAGGATTAGCAATTGGGAACCTGCACTCTTAAACTTGGGTGGTGTATTGAGAACAAAACTACTTGATTTCCACCGATCACCAACTGAAAAAATGCAGCAATAAAATTACTACAACTCAAGAAACTACTGATAAGATAGCTAGGTAGTATTTTGCATCAGATTGGTATGCTAATTAATGGGCATTTCCGTATGGGGTCTTGCAACGCAAGCTCTCTGAATTGAGAGGGATTAGACAACAACTTGAACAAGCGTGGGTAGCAGGGGAGATAGCGACTGCGGCATCACTGCAGCTAGCCACAAGCTTCGCTGCATCTCCTTTGCCGCAAGCGCTTCACTGCACCGCCAGAGCGCGTCCGCCGCGCACCCACGTCGTCGGGATGGGAGGAGTAGCAAGATCAGCAACGAAAACGTGCTTACATGGGGCCAGTAGCGTCACCGGGATGGTGGGATTGAGGATCCACCCTATAGGCGCGCGAAGGAGCAGCTGCCGTCCCCATCGCATCGGCGGACTGTGATGGAGACAGGGCTCGACGTTGGGTTGTAGGGCCTAAAAAGTCTGGCGAACAAGGAAAGTCTACCGAGATCTACATGCACGTTGAGGAGAATGGTCGAAGCATGCCGAACGCCGCCGTCGCCGTCGTCGCTGCCGCCGCCGCCGCCATAGGGAGGTAAAAGGTGAGGAGACGCTCTATTTCTTGCCACGGGCTAGGGAGGAAGAGAAGGGAAACGAGCTGCAAACGACTCGGGTATCCCATACGCAGTTTCCCGGCCCATTTGGCCCGATAAACAACATGACGCCCAGGTAACTCTCCGGAGCAGCTGCCCATGAGACAAATGACTACGGCCAGACGATATGTGATAGATTAAATCGGATGGTCAGGGACGTCAAAGCACTGTGGAAGCTCCTAGGTCGCCTCGTTTTACTGTTTCTCAATAACTAGTTAAGTTACATAATTTATTTTTTTTCTCATTAACTCATTACCACATAAGTAAATTTATTAACTTGGATATGATGTTACTTTTGAAATTACTCTCGTTGTGGCCGGTCTAAACTTTCGAAGGCAGTACACAAGAAATCCAATGTACTCCTCAAGATTGTGTCATGACAGTATGTCATCAAAGCAGTCTTTCCGACCGTTTCGGGCCGGCACCACTTCCTGTGATGGTGCATTATGCTTGGCTTGCAGCCTAGTGAACGAAGGCACTACACAAAGCATCTGTGTGGGCATGAGTAGTGCAGGACGCTGCCCCGGTTCCATCAGCTCGCCACGGAATGAATTATGCCTTGCCCTTTACGTAATGGGGCGTTGGCTGGTGTGATGTTGATGCAAGTTGACTGGATATGTTCTGGATGGTCAAACACAGAAAACACATATGTGCGGTACACGACTGCATGGATCGAGGATGAAACCGGCCATCAGCATCAGCTAGCTATCATCTTCCCACAACTTTGAGCTTATTAATCAGTCCAAGTGCTCCATCCTATGTGTGATCTTCACACAACTTTCAGCTTAAGGGTGGTTGGCGGAGACCTCCCGTCCCCCGTGTTTGGCGACACGGGGAAACCCTTGATCGCCGCCGGGTGCCCCCCTCCTCCACCACCGCCCCCTAGCATCGCCTCCGTCAGCCGGTTGGGCGGCGAAGCCGTGCTGCGCCGGGGGATGGTGGCAGCGGGGCGGCATCAACTTCCTCACGCCAACCCCCCTACCTCCCAGATTCGATATGGTGCACCGTGGGCGGCTCCTCCAACTACTGCGTCCTCCATTGCTAGTCTAGGCCCAGCGTGGTAGCGCGGCCATTCCAGTGGGTGCTTCTCCCGCGTCGACGTAACTTCCTCTTCGCGTTGCTGCTCGTGGGGGGCGCACGAGGCCCTTGGGTGGAGGTGCCTGAGGCTCGGTCCTGCCCAGTGCAGGGCGCCCTTTGTCTCCGATGACGCCTCCTCCAAGCTGTAGCGACGACTTCTGCGGGTGTTTGGTCACAATGGTACCTCTTGGTATATGGTTGAAGCTTCGCGGTGGATTCTTGCCGGCACTGCTCCGGTCACGGCGGCCACGAATGTGCCTTCTCCATCGTCCATGGCTTGACGGTGTCCCCTACCAGTGTAGTTTTTGGCCCTGACGCTCCAGTTGTTGCACCCCCTCCAGCTTCTTCAACTCGTTGGCATTCTGTCGGCTCCGCCTCCGGTGGACAGAACTGCGTCCCCTTCCGGTTCTTGGCTAGTCAATGGCACCGATCGCCACCCCCTCCTTGTTGGCTCTCTACCCTGCTACCTCCCTAACCCTGTCCACCTACACGCCATGTCGGTTCTAGATCTCGTGTTTTCGATGAAGGAAGGTGCAGCCCCACCTCCCCTTCTTAGGGGGAGGTTGAGCGGCATGCTGACTTACTAATCTTCGGATCCTGATCAGGCGGTTGTGGGATTGCTCAGACTCAGGCTAGGCAAAATTCATGCTCAGCTTGCCGATGCTGGCAGCGATGACACTCGTGGGTGTCATTTCCCTTCTTGGAGGTGCTGCCATGACTTTATCCGTGCCCCTCCTCGAGCATCGAGGAAACCCTAGGACCGGTTATTCAGATCGGATGGCAACAACATCACAATGTCATTCCTTTCTTGAAGGCGCTATTTTCCTCACTCGCGACGTCCCGAGTGTTAGACTTTGGAGATGTTCAACGTTGTGCTGGTTTGACCTACCTCTCTAATTTTAGCTTGGTGGTTTTAGTTGTGTCTTTCCCCTGTTCGTGCCGAGCATTCCTTCTCTCTCTGCTCTGGGTTTCATGCTCATGCTGTGTGTTCATGTCATGCATTGTATCCTCAATTGTACTCATTCTCTTTTCTTCTATCAATGAAAAGATACACAAGCTTTGTGTATTCGTAAAAATACTTTCAACTTAAGATTCAGAAAGAAGGAAGTCCACATTTCCCTTGAACTTTCGAGAATATTTACTTTCCATCCTAGAACTTTCTTTTGGTCCAAGTCGAACCACAAACTCTCCAAATGGTTCGCCAACTCGGTACCTGATTTCCTAGTGATGTGAACACCATCCGGCTAAAATCAAATAAAAATTAGAGAAGTTGTGTAACTTGTGTTACTGAACTATTATGTGAATTTAAGATTCTTTTTTGATAGAAAAAGTATTTATGATGAAAAGTGAAAGTTAAAGGATGGAGAATAGACTTTCTTTGTTTAGGAAAAGGATCGCAGAGTTGAAGCTGATTACATACATAGACATCGGACTAGGATGAGTGTTGGCTAGGAGGCAGACGACTGAAAAAAGAATGTTTGATCCAGTTTTTTTTTCCTCAACCGTTAGATGTAAAGCGAGCGGTTAACTTTCTACACCACCTGCCTCCAGTTACAGTTCATGGCTCTGCTGCTGCTCCAAAAACTGTTTTTTAGCTGCTGCCCCAAAAACTAGATGTTCTGCTTTCTTCCAAATTTTTTTATGCAAAGCTCTGCGTTCTTCCAAAAAAAAAATTAGGCAAAGCTCTGCCTTCTTACAAACAACAGGAGTCATGTAATTAATTCAAATGAAATAGTGTAAATTTTATATAAGAAATGCGCTGGCCCAGCCCAGCCCGGTAGGTTGAGCTGGAGACTAGGCTTGTGAGTCGCGATCGTTTCATTCGGATCCGCGGGTGGGGGCAGCTGTTGGCATAAGCCATGCCATGTGCGGTGGCGACCGGCGTCGGTATGAGCCGGTGTTGTAGCGATGTAGCCAGTGTACAAAGGAAAAGATTTGGGCGTTCGTGCGCCCGTGGCGGCGTTCATGCGCCGGCCGGAAAATCTCTCGTGTCCATCTTCTTATTCGTTTGTTTTTGAGCGAGAGGAGAGGTAGCTAGAGGGCTGCGGTTCCAACAATTGGTATCATGAGCTGGTTCATCTTGGGTGTCGTCCCCGTGCCAGAGGCATGCCGGCGGTGGCGGCGTTCGCCGGCGGCTGCGCGGTGAAGCTCCGGGCCGTGTGTCAATCTATGGAGGTGCGTGGCGCGACGAGGAGGCCGCGGTGGCACGGTGAGGAGGCCGCGGAGGACCTTCATGGTGGCGGCTCCAATGACACACGGCAGCATGGAGGTGCCGCGCTGCGGTTGAGGCCGCAGCGGTGCAGGGCAATAAGCCATGGCGGCGAGCCGGGCGCGACCGGTGCATGTTATGGGTGTGCATTGGACGCGTCGGGACCACGAGCGCGTGTACGAGCGTGCGGTTGACGTTGGGAGGAGGCGTATGTCGCCGTTGTGTCATTACCCACAAGTATAGGGGATCTATCGTAGTCCTTTCGATAAGTAAGAGTGTCAAACCCAACAGGAGTAGAAGGAAATGATAAGCGGTTTCCAGCAAGGTATTCTCTGCAAGTACTGAAACAAGTGGTAACAGATAGTTTTGTGATAGGATAATTTGTAACGAGCAACAAGTAATAAAAGTAAATAAGGTGCAGCAAGGTGGCCCAATCCTTTTTGTAGCAAAGGACAAGCCTGGACAAACTCTTATATAGAGAAAGGCGCTCCCGAAGACACATGGGAATATCATCAAGCTAGTTTTCATCACGCTCATATGTTTCGTGTTCGGTACTTTGATAATTTGGTATGTGGGTGGACCGGTTTTTGGGTACTGTCCTTACTTGGACAAGCATCCCACTTATGATTGAACTCTATTGCAAGCATCCGCAACTACAACAAAAGTATTAAGGTAATTCTAACCATAGCATGAAACATATGGATCCAAATCAGCCCCTTACGAAGCAACGCATAAACTAGGGTTTAAGATTCTGTCACTCTAGCAACCCATCATCTACTTATTACTTCCTAATGCCTTCCTCTAGGCCCAAATAATGGTGAAATGTCATGTAGTCGACGTTCACATAACACCACTAGAGGAGAGACAACATACATCTCATCAAAATATCAAACGAATACCAAATTCACATGACTACTAATAGCAAGACTTCTCCCATGTCCTCAGGAACAAACGTAACTACTCACAAAGCATAAACATGTTCATAATCAGAGGGGTATTAATATGCATATAGGATCTGAATATATGATCTTCCACCAAATAAACCAACTAGCATCAACTACAAGCAGTAATTAACACTACTAGCAACCTACTAGCACCAATCCTGGACTTAGAGATAAGAATTGGATACAAGAGATGAACTAGGGTTTTGAGAGGAGATGGTGCTGATGAAGATGTTGATGGAGATTGCCTTCTCTCGATGAGAGGAGCGTTGGTGATGACGATGACGATGATTTCCCCCTCCCGGAGGGAAGTTTCCCCGGCAAAACAGCTCTGTCGGAGCCCTAGATTGATTCCGCCAAGGTTACGCCTCGTGGCGGTGGAGTTTCGTCCGAGAAGATGGCTTCCTATTTTTTCCCATCGAAAGACTTCATATAGTAGAAGATGGCCACCAGAGGGCCACCAGGGGGCCCACGAGGTAGGGGCATGCCCAGGGGGTAGGGCGCGCCCCACCCTCGTGGGCAGGGTGTGGCCCCCTGGTGAATATCTTCTGCTGGGTATTTTTTATATATTCTGAAAACGTCTTCCGTGAAGTTTCAGGACTTTTGGAGCTGTGCATAATAGGTCTCTAATATTTGCTCCTTTTCCAGCCCAGAATCCCAGCTGCCGGCATTCTCCCTCTTCATGTAAACCTTGTAAAATAAGAGAGAATAGGCATAAGTATTGTGACATAATGTGTAATAACATCCCATAATGCAATAAATATCGATATAAAAGCATGATGCAAAATGGACGTATCAACTCCCCCAAGCTTAGACCTCGCTTGTCCTCAAGCGAAAAGCCGAAATCGAAAAATATGTCCATATGTTTAGAGATAGAGGTGTCGATAAAAAATAAAATACGGACATGAGGGCATCATGATCATTCTTAGAACAACAACTTACAGAATTCTTGTCATGTGATTTCTTATGCTAGAGTAATAATTCAATCACAATTTCAAGTATGAATCGTAAACTTTATTGAAAACTAACAAACTATAATCTCAGTCATTGGAGCAATTGCAATTTATCATAACATAGGAAAGAGTCAATGTGTAAGAGCTTTTCAGCAAGTCCACATACTCAACTATCATATAGTCTTTCACAATTGCTAACACTCACGCAATACTTATGGGTATGGAATTTTAATCGGACACAGAGAAAGATAGGGGCTTATAGTTTTGCCTCCCAACGTTTTACCTCAAGGGTAATGTCAACAATAATAGTTCATGAAAACTCACATCCAATTAGCCATATATACCAGGATCTTTCCAACATACTGTGCTTGCCAAAGGATAAAATGTAAAAAGGAAGAGTGAAGATCACCATGACTCTTATGCAATGTAGGAGATAAAATTAAAAGATAGGCCCTTCACAAAGGGAAGCAGAGATTGTCATGCGTTTTTATGGTTTGATGCACAAAATCTTAGTGCGAAAGAACGCCACTTTATATTGCCACTTGTGATATGGACCTTTATTATGCAGTCTGTTACTTTTATTTCTTCCATATCACACGATCGTAGAAAGTTTATTTTCTCCCACACTAATAAGTCATACATATTTAGAGAGCAATTTTTATTGCTTTGCACCGATGACAACTTACTTGGAGGATCTTACTCAATCCATAGGTAGGTATGGTGGACTCTCATGACAAAACTGGTTTAAGGGTATTTCGAAGCACAAGTAGTATCTCTACTTGGTGCGATGAATTTGGCTAGCATGAGAGGGAAAGGCAAGCTCAACCATGTTGGATGATCCATGACAATATAATTTATCTCAGATGTAAGAAAACATAACCCATTACGTTGCCTTCCTTGTCCAACATCAACTCTTTAGCATGTCATATTTTAATGAGTGCTCACAATCATAAAAGATGTCCAAGATAGTATATCTATATGTGAAGACCTCTCTTTCTTTATTACTTCTTATTAATTGCAACGATGACCAAAACTATGTTTGTCAACCCTCAACAACTTTTATTCATCATTTTTTTCTATGTGAGCTCATTACTCTCCATAAGACTCACATGATCTCTTTGTTTCTTTTTATTTCTTTCTCTTTTCTTTTGTTCCCTTAGGATCATGGCAAAATAATCAAGCCCTTGACTCAACACTAATCTTTATTATATAGCTCACGGACTCGATTACATAGAAGGATTATAAAGCAAAACTCACGACTAGATCATACTAAGAACTTTTATTCTACTAGATCAAGATATTACCAAAAGGATCGAACTAAGAAAAACCGTAAAGATAAAAGTGATGGTGATATGATACCGGGGCACTCCCCCAAGCTTGGCAGTTGCCAAGGGGGGTGCCCATACCCAGGTGATTATGTCTCTTTTGTTGGTGAAGAAGGTGGAGTTGTTGATGATGGATGGTCGCACATTGAGCGTAGGAGGTCTTCTAACTTGCGGATAATGCCCTTGAGTGCGGGGATATGCTCCTTCAACAAAATATTTTCACGTGTGAGATACTTATTTTGTACATGAGCTAACTCAATCATCTTGAAAGCTTCGATTTCTATTGGGGTAAGAAGATTGTGATCAAGTTGAAGAGTGTCTTCTGTTGCCGGAACTTGGTCCCCCATGGCCTTCTTGATCCCTTCATCCTTGTTGATCTCCAAGGGTTCTTCTCTCTTCAGCTCTATCTTCATTAGCCAAGCATCGTTGCCCTCATGGTTGGAGGAGGAGGGAGACGACATAGTGCCTGGCCTTGAAAACCCTGACAGAAAACAACTCGAAACAAGAACAAGAGATTTTTGCGTGATACGTGATGTCAAAACCTCCGGGAGATTATATAATGAATTTTTACCGACCAAAACACGTATTGTGTAAGAAAACGGAGTCAGGAGAGCACACGAGGTGCCCACGAGGAAGGGGGCGCGCCCTCCACCCTCGTGGAGCCCTCGTGTCCTTCCCGGTCTGCTTCTTATTTTTCTATTTTTCTAAATATTCCAAAACGGAGAAATATTGCCTTAAACACCATTTTGGAGTCGGTTTACTTACCGTACTGATGAGGACATCACTCCTTCGGATACACACAAAACTCCACTGTATATACAAGGACCGATCACTAGAGCTCGAGCGCGACAATTAAATTTAGAGGTGAGCTCGTTCCTAAGCACTTCTTTATATGTTCCTGAGAATAGATTGCTACCTAATGATTATATTATGATTAGGAACCATGATGAGCACCAGGAGATACTAGGAGAGGGGCTTGGAGGTGGAGAGGACCAGCAAGGGCGTCCAAGTCAAGGTGGAGGCCCAAACAAAGTTGACTTCGAGTCTGTTTCGGAGTCCAGGAGCAGTCTGCACTAAAACGGTTGCCCAGGTCGCATACGGGCTCGGTTTTGGACGTTCTATATATGCACGGATAGTGAGAAGATAACCTTTCCAATGGCACTGGTTCCATGGCCAAATTCCTCCTGAATCAACGGGAATCACCGAAAAAAAAGACGTCCATAATCTGTCTTGGTGCTGCGCCACCGTTTTTGGCCTTTGGGCCATGTATCTTTTTGAGCCCAATTAGGGGCGTGACCAGAGGGTCCTTGCTTAACCCTAGACCATATTTACAGCCGCCGGTGCTTAGGTTAGGGTTGGGTTTTGCTTAGATTATTCTGTCAAGAACAGTTTCGCCGTTCATCGGTTTGTGAGACCCCAACTTCGTGAGGTTAATCATACATCTGCAATTTGGTTGCATTCTTTCTTGTTCTTGCTTGTGTTCTTCGATTCGCAGACAAGGATTAGCCTTCTTGGCGAGGTCGACCGTGCATTGCCGGTCGATAACCAGAGGAGACGTGGTGCTGCGATTGCGGGGTTCAGAACGTGTTGTTCGAAAGCTGGATCGAGTTGTGTCAAGTTTCCACCAAATCAAGAGTTATCAGAACCTATCGGCAGGTTGGGACACCCTTGTTCATACCACGTACC
The DNA here is from genome assembly GCF_002162155.2 of Triticum dicoccoides. Classification (NCBI taxonomy): domain Eukaryota; kingdom Viridiplantae; phylum Streptophyta; class Magnoliopsida; order Poales; family Poaceae; genus Triticum; species Triticum dicoccoides. The sequence goes on along the minus strand of NC_041388.1, from coordinate 398,169,996 downwards.
ACATACCTATTCCTTTTCGGAGTCTGAAACGTTCCGGAAAGTGTCCCTTATGTATTCCTCCGGGGTTACGGTTTCAATAACATTGGTTTCAACATTTATGGGATTACCTAAGATATAATGTTTGATTCTTTGACCGTTCACCACCTTCGGATTTGTGCCTTCGAAGTTGTTGATTTTTATGGCACCGGAACGATAGACCTCCTTGATAACGTAAGGACCTTCCCATTTAGAGAGAAGTTTTCCCGCAAAAAATCTTAAACGAGAGTTGTATAGCAATACATAATCACCTACATTAAACTCACGCTTTTGTATTCTTTTGTCATGCCATCTTTTAACCTTTTCTTTAAACAACTTAGCATTTTCATAGGCTTGGGTTCTCCATTCATCAAGTGAGCTAATATCAAATAACCTCTTCTCACTGGCAAGTTTGAAATCATAATTGAGTTTTTTAATAGCCCAATATGCCTTGTGTTCTAGTTTGAGAGGTAAGTGACATGCTTTTTCATAAACCATTTTATACGGAGACATACCCATAGGATTTTTATATGCAGTTTTATAGGCTCATAATGCATAATCAAGTTGCTGGTCTAGTTAGTGTTTTAGTCCACAATCATGTTCACAATCCGCTGCCACCACCTACGTCCTGTTCACAATCTTGATCTTTTTCCATCCCCTATACGTCTTGTGCTCACCACACAACACCATAACTCCAGCCTACAATCTGCTGCCACCATACCACTATTTTTCTTTCCACTATTTTAATTCAGCCTCCTAAAAAAACAGACACCAGAGTTGCGCCAAGCTGCCTTACCTTTCGCACACAGACTCGAATCAGGCAAAGAGTGAATCGGCCAAAAAAAAGAGAAAAAAGGAAAAAAAGGAAAAAAGAAAGTCACATTGTTGGTGCTCAGATTCACCGGGGTTGCCGAATTTCGATTGGCAAAATTTCTGTTAAGAAAATTGTTTGTGCACGCGATATAGTTTCAGCACGGCCCTTATTTTCTATCAGGTTGAGCTGAAACTTCCTCTCCTGCTTGTAAGAAAAACATCAAACAAAAAGTGCAGGAGCACAATTTTTTTGCATTGAGTGTTGGTGCTGAGCTACTGTCCCTGCTCTGTTCTTGTCTATCGTTGTCTTTACCCTCATACTTGTTTCTACCTTTGTCTTCAATATCATAGTTGGTTTAGAACACGAGTAGGCCAGCAACTAGGACAAGATTTTTGGACATTTATTCAGCATTACTATCTATTTTTGAATTGTGTTCCACTCACATATAGTGCCTTCCAAGCTCCACATACACCCTTCTGAATAGGCACATGTTTTTGACCCTCGCAATCGCCGGATTACGCCCTCCAGGTATCCTTTGCTTTGCTAGTAAGAACCTTGTAAGAGCTTGTTAAGACGCTTCCATTTGCTGTGTTGAGAGGCACCACTACAACTGCATAGTAGTTGATAGGGATAACCTTCACTGTGTGTTCCTGTTTTTTGTGTGTTTATAATGGCAGGTACCGGCGAAAACGGCGATAGCACTCCCAAGGATTTCAAGGAATGTGTCAGCCAAGAGCAACTACAAGCTACCGTAGAGAAGGTTCAAGATGGGATGAATGAGGCAATCAAGAAGGCTGTTACTGATGCGCTCATTGAACTCAACCTCGGCAACAACATCGAGCGGTTGGACAAACGGATATCCACGTTAACTGACAGGGTTACCGAGTTGGAAACCCGTTTAACAACCAACAACGACGACGTGTCTGGCAGCAACACCAGTGGACAAATGCCAGAAGACACGGTGTATGATGCTAATGGGAACATAGATCAAGCAGCTACACGACAAGCAAGATTGCGCCAACGTCTTCGTCGTAACATTCAAGGTATGGGTAGTACAGTTAATCAACATCGCCATCAAGGTAATAATAATCATGCTCCTGATGATCCTTAAGCTAAGATTAAGTTAACAGTACCAAATTTTTCGGGTCGTTATGATGCCGAGGGCTACCTTGATTGGGAGATGATGTTAGAACAGAAGTTTAATTCCCACCTTGTTCCTGAGCAACATAGAGTTCGACTAGCTACTAGTGAGTTTAAGGACTTTGCTATTATTTGGTGGAATGGGCTAGCTGGACAGGGTGCTTTACCTGATACATGGGAACGGCTTAAGGTAGCTATGCGTGATCATTTTGTTCCTCCTTCGTATCATAGAGATTTGCATAACAAACTGCAGCGTTTAGAACAAGGAGAAAAATCTGTACAAGATTACTATGCTGAGCTTCAAAAGGGTTTGATGCGTTGTGGTATAGTGGAGGGGCTTGAGGATTCTATTTGTCGTTTTTATTCGGGTTTGAGGCGTGATATTCAGGACATTGTTGATTATAAAGAATTTCATACTGTCAACCAGTTGTTCCAGTTTGCTATGCTTGCAGAGAAGGAATTGCAGGGACGTGAGCAGTGGAACAAGAGCAACGTCCACGCCTCCTACACGCCACGCATGACGGCTCCTTCGAGGCTGCCTAAGCCATCCTCTTTTCGGGTGCCCCTAACAGCGGACCAGCAAGCTTCTGCCTCAGCCAATCGTATTACTACAACACCTACACCACCCGCTGCACGTCCTACATATCCACGTAAAAATTCTTTGCAGGTTCCCACCAATAGTGCTTCGTCTGTCGCCTCGACGGGACGCACTTCCAGCATTCAGTGCCACAGCTGCCAAGGACGTGGCCATATGCAGAAGGATTGCCCAAGTCAGCGGGCATATGTGGCAACCGAAGATGGAGGTTATATCAGCACCTCTGATGTGGAGGATGATGCTAATGATGATGATGCTGCCATCGACGACGATGATGAGGGTCATGTCCTTGGGGGAGCCGATACTTCAGGCTACATGAACATTATTGTTCAGCGTGTGCTCAACACACAAATTCAGCAACCTGAGAAGCTACAACGCCACAATTTGTTTTAGATTTTCTTCATTATCAAGAACCGACGAGCACGTGTTATCATTGATGGAGGAAGCTGCAACAATTTGGTGAGTTCTGATCTGGTCAAGAAGCTTTGTTTGACCACACGACCACAGCCACATCCATACCATATTCAGTGGTTAAATGACTCTGGAAAAGCTAAGGTAACACAAACATGTAGAGTTCCTTTTTCCATTGGTGCCTATGCTGATTCTGTTGATTGTGATGTCGTACCGATGCAAGCTTGTTCACTTTTGTTGGGTCGGCCTTGGGAACATGATAATGATGCTACACACCATGAAAGAAGTAATAAATACACTTTTGTGCATAAAGGGCAGAAAATTACTTTGGTACCTTTGACCCCTGCTGAAATTGTAGAAGCTGATAGAGAGAGAGCTGCTAGTTCAAGTGATGCTAAATCTGAAAATCAGCAAGTTGCTAATTCTGTTTTTCCACCTAAAAAGGATAAGCCTGCACCTATTTCTAAGGCCGAGGGAATTAAATTGAAGGGTGGTGTTATGCTTACTACAAAATGTGACCTTGCTGAAATTTCTGATGATGATATTTGCTATGCTTTCATATGCAAACGAGCTTTGTTTTCGCTTGATGATATTGCTAGTTCGTTGTCTCCTGCTGTCACTAACCTTTTGCAGGAGTTTGAGGACATTTTCCCAGCTGAGATACCCTCGAGGCTGCCACCTATGAGAGGGATAGAGCATCAAATTGATTTGATTCCGGGTGCAACTTTGCCAAATCGTGCTGCCTATCGAACCAACCCCAAGGAGACCAAGGAAATTCAGCGACAAGTCCAAGAACTTTTGGACCGCGGGTATGTACGTGAAAGCCTTAGTCCTTGTGCTGTTCCTATACTTTTGGTTCCTAAGAAAGATGGTACTTGGCATCTGTGTGCTGATTGTAGAGCCATCAATAATATTACTATTCGGTATCGTCATCCTATTCCTAGGTTAGACGACATACTTGATGAGCTGTGTGGTTCTATAATTTTCACAAAGATTGACTTGCGTAGTGGCTACCACCAAATTAGAATGAAACTTGAAGATGAATGGAAAACAGCTTTCAAAACTAAATTTGGGTTGTATGAGTGGCTGGTAATGCCTTTTGGCTTGACAAATGCACCTAGCACTTTCATGCGCTTAATGAATGAGGTTTTAAGAGATTTTATTGATAGATTTGTGGTGGTTTACTTTGATGATATCTTGATTTACAGCAAGTCTTTGGATGAACATATGGACCATTTACGTGCTGTTTTTAATGCTTTAAGGGATGCACGTTTGTTTGGTAACCTTGAGAAGTGCATTTTTTGCACGGACCAAGTCTCTTTTCTTGGTTACGTTGTTACTCCATAGGGAATCGAGGTGGATGAAACGAAGATTGACGCCATCCAAAGCTGGCCGCTACCCCAAACTATCACATAGGTGAGGAGTTTTCTTGGTCTTGCAGGTTTCTACCGCCGCTTCGTCAAGGATTTTAGCACCATTGCTGCACCACTGCATGAGTTGACGAAGAAGGGTGTGGCGTTCCATTGGGGGAAGGCACAAGAGGAGTCCTTTGGCACCTTGAAGGACAAGCTTACGCACGCACCATTGCTGCAACTTCCTAACTTTGGTAAGACTTTTGAGTTAGAATTGCATGGTCCCGTTCTGAATTATTCCACATATGACAAGGAATTGTATGCACTTGTGCGTTCTTTAGAAACATGGAGTCATTATTTGTTGCCTAAAGAATTTGTTATTCATTCTGATCATGAATCGCTTAAGTATCTTCGCTCTCAAAATAATTTGAATCGTAGGCATGCTAAGTGGGTTGAATTTATTGAATCTTTCCCTTATATCATCAAACACAAGAAAGGGAAGGATAATGTGATTGCTGATGCTTTGTCTAGACGATATACTTTGTTGTCTCAACTTGATTGTCAGATTTTTGGACTTGAGTCAGTAAAAGAACAATATGCGCTTGATTCTGACTTTAAAAATGTTTTGCTGCAATGTCGAGAGGGGCGTACATGGAATAAATTTGTCCTTAACGATGGCTTTTTGTTTAGAGCTAACCGTCTATGCATTCCAGTTGGTTCCGTTCGTCTTTTGTTGTTACAGAAGGCGCATGGAGGAGGATGGATGGGTCATTTCGGTGCGAAGAAGACGGAGGATGTTCTGGCCAGACATTTCTTTTGGCCAAAGATGAGGAGAGATGTTGAGAGGTTCGTGGCTCGCTGCACCACATGTCAAAAAGCTAAATCTCGCTTGAATCCACATGGTTTATACATGCCTCTTCCTGTTCCTTCTATTCGTTGGGCAGATATTTCTATGGATTTTGTGTTAGGATTGCCTAGGACTAAGAGGGGAAGGGATAGTATTTTTGTTGTGGTGGATCGTTTTTCTAAGATGGCACACTTTATACCATGTCATAAAAGTGATGATGCTGTTTATATTGCTGACCTCTTTTTCAAAGAGATTGTTCGTTTGCATGGTATGCTTCTACTATTGTTTCAGATCGTGATGCAAAATTCTTGAGTCATTTTTGGCGCACCCTATGGAACAAGTTGGGTACAAAATTGTTGTTTTCTACAACTTGTCACCCACAAACTGATGGGCAAACTGAGGTGGTGAATCGCACGTTGGGCACCATGTTGAGGGCTGTTTTGAAGAAAAATTTGAAGATGTGGGAAGAATGTTTGCCTCATGTGGAGTTTGCTTACAACCGGGCAACACATTCTACCACCAAGGTAAGTCCTTTTCAGGTAGTGTATGGTTTCAATCCCCGTGCTCCTATTGATATCTTGCCTTTACCTACAAGTGAGAGGATTCACAATGATGCCAAAGAACGTGCTGATTTTATCTTGAAAATGCATGAGACAACAAAGAACAATATTGAAAAAATGAATGAAAAGTACAGAATTGCTGGTAGTAAAGGTAGACAAGAAGTTAAACTAGAACCGGGTGATTTGGTTTGGTTGCACTTGAGAAAGGATAGGTTTCCGGATTTAAGAAAGTCTAAGTTGATGCCTAGAGTTGATGGTCCTTTCAAAATACTTGCCAAGATAAATGATAATGCATATAAACTTGAGTTGCCTCCTGAGTTTGGGGTTAGTTCCACCTTTAACATTTCAGATTTGAGGCCATATTTGGGAGAAGAGGATGAGTTTGAGTCGAGGATGACTCCAATTCAAGAGGGGGAGGATGATGAGGACATCACTCCTTCGGATACACACAAAACTCCACTGTATATACAAGGACCGATGACTAGAGCTCGAGCGCGACAATTGAATTTAGAGGTGAGCTCGTTCCTAAGCACTTTTTTATATGTTCCTGAGAATAGATTGCTACCTAATGATTATATTATGATTAGGAACCATGGAGAGCACTAGGAGATACTAGGAGAGGGGCTTGGAGGTGGAGAGGACCAGCAAGGGCGTCCAAGTCAAGGTGGAGGCCCAAACAAAGTTGACTTCGAGTCTGTTTCGGAGTCCAGGAGCAGTCTGCACTAAAACGGTTGCCCCGGTCGCATACGGGCTCGGTTTTGGACGTTCTATATATGCACGGATAGCTGAGAAGATAAACTTTCCAATGGCGCTGGTTCCACGGCCAAATTCCTCCTGAATCAACGGGAATCATCGAAACAAAAGACGTCCAGAATCTGTCTCGGTGCTGCGCCACCATTTTTGGCCTTTGGGCCATGTATCTTTTTGAGCCCAATTAGGGGCGTGACCAGAGGGTCCTTGCTTAACCCTAGACCATATTTACAGCCGCCGGTGCTTAGGTTAGGGTTGGGTTTTTCTTAGATTATTCTATCAAGAACAGTTTCGCCGTTCATCGGTTTGTGAGACCCCAACTTCGTGAGGTTAATCATACATCTGCAATTTGGTTGCATTCTTTCTTGTTCTTGCTTGTGTTCATCGATTCGCAGACAAGGATTAGCCTTCTTGGCGAGGTCGACCGTGCATTGCCGGTCGATAACCAGAGGAGACGTGGTGCTGTGATTGCGGGGTTCAGAACGTGTTGTTCGGAAGCCGGATCGAGTTGTGTCAAGTTTCCACCAAATCGAGAGTTATCAGAACCTATCGGCAGGTTGGGACACCCTTGTTCATACCACGTACCACATACCTATTCCTTTTCGGAGTCTGAAACGTTCCGGCGGCTGTAAATATCGGATAATGTAAGGACCTTCCCATTTAGAGAGAAGTTTTCCCGCAAAAAATCTTAAACGAGAGTTGTATAGCAATACATAATCACCTACGTTAAACTCACGCTTTTGTATTCTTTTATCATGCCATATTTTAACCTTTTCTTTAAACAACTTAGCATTTTCATAGGCTTGGGTTCTCCATTCATCAAGTGAGCTAATATCAAATAACCTCTTCTCACCGGCAAGTTTTAAATCATAATTGAGTTTTTTAATAGCCCAATATGCCTTGTGTTCTAGTTTGAGAGGTAAGTGACATGCTTTTTCATAAACCATTTTATACGGAGACATACCCATAGGATTTTATATGCAGTTCTATAGGCGCATAATGCATAATCAAGTTTCTTGGACCAATTCTTTCTAGATCTATTAACAGTCTTTCGCAAAATTAATTTGAGCTCTCTATTACTCAATTCTACTTGACCACTAGACTGTGGGTGATAAGAAGATGCAATTCTATGATTAACATCATATTTAGCAAGCATTTCACGGAAAGTACCATGAATAAAATGTGAACCACCGTGAGTCATTAAATATCTAGGTACTCCAAATCTTGGAAAAATAACTTCTTTAAGCATTTTAATAGAAGTGTTATGATCATCACTACTAGTTGGAATAGCTTCTACCCACTTAGTAACGTAATCAACAGCAACTAAAATATGTGTATATCCATTAGAGGAAGGAAAAGGTCCCATATAGTCAAAGCCCCAAACATCAAATGGTTCAATAACGAGTGAATAGTTCATAGGCATTTCTTGACGTCTACTAATATTATCAATTCTTTGATATTCATCACAATATAAGGCAAACTTACGGGCATCCTTGAAGAGAGTAGGCCAATAAAAACCAGATTGCAATACCTTATGTGCGGTTCTATCTCCAGCATGGTGTCCTCCATAAGCTTCGAAGTGACACTTGCGTATGATCTGTTCTTGTTCATGTTCAGGTACACAATGTCTAATAACACCATCTACTCCTTCTTTATAAAGATGTGGGTCATCCCAAAAGTAATGCCTCAAATCATAGAAGAACTTTTTCTTTTGCTGGTATGTGAAACTAGGTGGTATAAACTTAGCAACAATGTAATTAGCATAATCAGCATACCATGGTCCATGGAGTAGTATGAGAGGTATTTATGACATTTAATTGCTCATAGGGAAAGCTATCATCAATAAGTAGTGGGTCATCAAGCACATTTTCTAGCCTAGATAAGTTGTCTGCAACGGGGTTCTCAGCTCCCTTTCTATCAACGATATGTAAATCAAATTCTTGTAGCAAGAGAACCCATCTAATAAGTCTAGGTTTAGCATCTTTCTTTTCCATAAGATATTTAATAGCAGCATGATCAGTGTGAATAGTTACTTTAGAATCAACAATATAAGGTCTGAACTTATCACAAGCAAATACAACTGCTAAGAATTCTTTTCAGTAGTAGTGTAATTTCTTTGAGCATTGTCTAGGGTTTTAGTAGCATATTGAATAAAATTTAATTTCTTATCAACTCTTTGACCTAGAACAACACCTACAGCATAATCACTAGCATCACACATAATTTCAAAGGGTAAGTTCCAATCAGGTGGCTGAATGATAGGTGCAGAGATCAATGCTTTCTTAAGTATTTCAAATGCTTCTACACAATCATCATCAAAATTAAATGGTATATCTTTTTGTAATAAACTACTCAGAGGCCGAGAAATTTTTGAGAAGTCCTTAATGAACCTCCTATAAAATCCGGCATGACTAAGGAAAATTCTTATACCTTTGATGTCCTTGGGACATGGCACCTTCTCAATAGCATCAACCTTGGCTTTATCAACCTCAATACCTCTTTCAGAAACTTTGTGCCCCAAGACAATACTTTCATTAACCATAAAGTGTCACTTTTCCCAATTCAAGACAAGATTAGTTTCTTCACATCTCTGCAAAACTCGATCAAGGTTGCTCAAGAAATCATCAAAAGAAGATCCATAGACAGAGAAATTGTCCATGAAAACCTCACAAATCTTTCCACAAAAGTCAGAGAATATAGCCATCATGCATCTTTGAAAGGTAGCAGGTGCATTACATAGACCAAAAGGCATACGTCTATAAGCAAAAGTACCAAAAAGGCAAGTAAAAGTAGTCTTTGATTGATCTTTGGCTGACACAGGTATTTGAGAAAAACCAGAATAACCATCTAGAAAGCAAAAATGTGTATGTTTGGATAATGTTTCTAGCATTTGATCGATAAAAGGTAAGGGGTAATGATCCTTTTTAGTGGCCTTATTTAATTTGCGGAAATCAATTACCATCCTATAACCCGTAATAATTCTTTGAGGAATCAATTCATTTTTATCATTAGGAACAACAGTAATACCTCACTTCTTAGGGACACAATGGACAGGACTTACCCACTGAATATCAGCAACGAGATAAATTATACCTGCCTCACCTTCCTTACCACTTCTTTCATTTTAGGATCCAGCCATTGTTGATGATCACAAACTGATTTAGCATCTTCTTCCAAATTAATTTTATGTTGACATAGAGTGGGACTAATGCCCTTAAGATCATCAAGAGTATACCTAATAGCAGCACAGTGCTTCTTCAGAGTTTTCAATAATCTCTCCTCCTCATGCTCTGAAAGATTAGCACTAATAATAACATGATATATCTTTTTCTCATCAAGATAAGCATATTTAAGAGTATCAAGTAACGGTTTAAGCTCAAACACGGGATCACCCTTGGGTGGAGGAGGATCCCCTAGGATTTCAACAGGAAAATTGTGTTTCAGAATAGGTTCCTGTTTAAAGAATACTTCATCTATTTCCCTTCTTTCATTCATAAACATGTCATTTTCATGGTCTAGCAAATATTTTTCTAAAGGATCACTAGGAGGTACGGCAATAGAAGCAAGACCAATAATTTCATCCTTACTAGGTAATTCTTCTTCACGGTGTTGTCTACTAAATTTAGAGAAGTTAAATTCATGAGTCATATCATCTAAACTGATAGTAACAACATCCCTTTTGTAATCTATGGTAGCATTAACAGTATTTAAGAAGGGTCTACCAAATATAATGGGACAAAAGCTATCTTGTGGGGAACCAAGAACCAGACAATCAGCAGGATATTTAGTTTTCCCACACAAGACTTCAACATCTCTAACAATTCCCATTGGTCAAATAGTATCTCTATTGACAAGTTTAATTGTGACATCAATATCTTCTAACTCAGCAGGCGCAATATCATGCATTATTTCTCTATATAGGCTAATAGGTATTGCACTAGCACTGGCACCCACATCACATAAACCATGATAACAATGATCTCCTATTTTAACAGAAATAACAGGCATACCTACCACAGGTCTAGGTTTATCTTTAGCACAAGGTTTAGCAGTTCTAGCAGTTTCATCATAGAAATAAATAACATGCCCATCAATATTATCAGACAAGAGATCTTTAACAATAGCAATATCAGGTTCAACTTTAATTTGCTCATGAGGTGTATATGTTTTAATATTGCTTTTATGAACCACAGTTGAAGCTTTACCATGATACTTTATCCTAACAGGAAAAGGTGGTTTCTCAATATAAGAAGTAGGAACAATAGGATAATTATAAGTGACAATCTTTTCTTCAACTTTAATAGGTGCGGCTACTTTTACTTCTATGGGAGGATGATATTTAAACCACTTCTCCTTGGGGAGATCAACATAAGTAGCAAAAGATTCACAGAAAGAAGCTACTATCTCAGAGTCAAGTCCATATTTAGTGCTAAATTTACGGAAAACATATGTATCCATAAAAGATTTAACACAATCAAACCTAGGTGTCATACCTGACTCCTTACCTTTGTCGAGGTCCCAATCTTCAGAGTTGCGTTTAATTCTTTCCAATAAATCTCATTTGAATTCAATAGTCTTCATCATAAAAGAGCCAGCACAAGAAGTATCAAGCATGGTGCGATTGGTATCAGAAAGCCGAGCATAAAAATTTTGAATAATCATTTCTCTTGAGAGCTCATGATTGGGGCATGAATATAACATTGATTTAAGCCTCCCCAAGCTTGAGCGATGCTTTCTCCTTCGCGAGGCCAAAAATTATATATATAATTGCGATCACGATGAACAAGATGCATAGGATAAAAGTTCTGATGAAATTCCAATTTCAACCGCTTGTAATTCCAAGACCCCATATCATCACATAGCCTATACCATGTTGATGCATCTCCCTTCAAAGATAAAGGGAAGACCTTCTTCTTAACAACATCTTCGGGTACACCTGCAAGCTTAAATAATCCACAAACTTCATCCACATATATTAGATGCTCATGAGGATGTTTTGTTCCATCTCCTAAAAAGGGATTAGCTAGCAGTTTTTCTATCATACCCGAAGGAATTTCAAAGCAGGCATTTTCATTTTCAGTAGGTTGAGGAGCAACTCTTTGCTCTGCTGGTTGGGGTGAAGATACCCCGAACAAGCCCCTCAGAGGATTACTTTCCATACTAACAAGTGACAGTAAATTTCAGCACACTATATAAAATTTTCCTTACCAAATTCCACCTACCAAAGGCGCTTCACTCCCCGGCAACGGTGCCAGAAAAGAGTCTTGATGAGCCACAAGTATAGGGGATCTATCGTAGTCCTTTTGATAAGTAAGAATGTCAAACCCAACGAGGAGTAGAAGGAAATGATAAGCGGTTTCCAGCAAGGTATTCTCTGCAAGTACTGAAACAAGTGGTAACAGATAGTTTTGTGATAGGATAATTTGTAACGAGCAACAAGTAACAAAAGTAAATAAGGTGCAGCAAGGTGGCCCAATCCTTTTTGTAGCAAAGGACAAGCTTGGACAAACTCTTATATAGAGAAAGGCGCTCCCGAGGACACACGGGAATATCATCAAGCTAGTTTTCATCACGCTCATATGATTCGCGTTCAGTACTTTGATAATTTGGTATGTGGGTGGACCGGTGCTTGGGTACTGTCCTTACTTGGACAAGCATCCCACTTATGATTAACCTCTATTGCAAGCATCCACAACTACAATAAAAGTATTAAGGTAAACCTAACCATAGCATGAAACATATGGATCCAAATCAGCCCCTTACAAAGCAACGCATAAACTAGGGTTTAAGATTCTGTCTCTCTAGCAACCCATCATCTACTTATTACTTCCCAATGCCTTCCTTTATGCCCAAATAATGGTGAAGTGTCATGTAGTCGACATTCACATAACACCACTAGAGGAGAGACAACATACATCTCATCAACATATCGAACGAATACCAAATTCACATGACTACTAATAGCAAGACTTCTCCCATGTCCTCAGGAACAAACGTAACTACTCACAAAGCATAAACATGTTCATATTAAGAGGGGTATTAATATGCATATAGGATCTGAACATATGATCTTCCACCAAATAAACCAACTAGCATCAACTACAAGGAGTAATTAACACTACTAGCAACCTACTAGCACCAATCCCGGACTTGGAGACAAGAATTGGACACAAGAGATGAACTAGGGTTTTGAGAGGAGATGGTGCTGATGAAGATGTTGATGGAGATTGCCCTCTCCCGATGAGAGGAGCGTTGGTGATGGCGATGATTTCCCCCTCTCGGAGGGAAGTTTCCCCGGCAGAACAGCTCTGCCGGAGCCCTAGATTGGTTCCACCAAGGTTCCGCCTCGTGGCGGCGGAGTTTCATCCGAGAAGATGGCTTCCTATTTTTTTTCATCGAAAGACTTCATATAGCAGAAGATGGCCACCGGAGGGCCACCAGGGGGCCCACGAGGTAGGGGGGCACCCAGGGGGTAGGGCGCTCCCCCACCCTCGTGGGCAGGGTGTGGCCCCCCTGGTGAATCTCTTCCGCTGATTATTTTTATATATTCTGAAAACGTCTTCCGAGAAGTTTCAGGACTTTTGGAGCTGTGCATAATAGGTCTCTAATATTTACTCCTTTTCCAGCCCAGAGTCCCAGCTGCCGGCATTCTCCCTCTTCATGTAAACCTTGTAAAATAAGAGAGAATATGCATAAGTATAGTGACATAATGTGTAATAACAACCCATAATGCAATAAATATCGATATAAAAGCATGATGCAAAATGGACGTATCATTGTGCTCGAGTCCATGCTCGAATTCTACTACATCCTTCCGGCGTTTGTCGCTGGCGGCGGCCATGGCGGACGCAGAGGCGGCATGCGGGAGCATCTGGTGCGGTCGGGCTCGTCGGGTGCGCGCGGGACGTGCGGGATGCACTAGTGCGGTCTGGCTCGTCGGGCGCGTCGAGCGCGCGCGGGACGTGCAGGACGCACAGGGACGCCAGGCGTGTGTCGCCGGCGGAGAAGGAGCTCGACGTATGTCGCCGGGGTCGTGACGGAGGATGGTGTGACCGGCGTCAGTACGCCATGTCGGGTCCGTGGCGGTGTGACCGACGTCGATGCGCCGGGTCGGGTCCGCTGGCTGGGTCATGGCCGTGGCAACGACGATGGGAGCTGCAGCGAGGACAACGACGGCGATGTCATGGCTTAGGAGGTGAGTGTTGGCATAAGCCATGCCATGTGCGGTGGCGACCGGCGTCGGTATGAGCCGATGTTGTAGCGATGTAGCCAGTGTAAAAAGGAAAAGATTTGAGCGTTCTTGCGCCTGTGACGGCGTTCGTGCGCCGGCTGGAAAATCTCTCACGTCTATCTTCTTCTTCCTCTGTTTTTGAGTGAGAGGAGAGGTAGCTAGAGGGCTGTGGTTCCAACAGCAGCGACGCCGCCCGACCCCCCAGCCGTCGGACATGAAGGTGATGGCGGCGGAGGAGGAGGCTGCTGCGCCCGCACCCAAGAGGAGCGCATCCGATGAAGCTGCCAGGCCCAGATCACAAAAACAGTCACGTGATAGCTTCTGCGACGGCAACGCCATCAGCCATGGCGATCTCATCAGCGACCTTCCCGACGCCATCCTCGGCACCATCATCTCCTTGCTCCCCATCAAGGACGGTGCCCGCACGCAGGCCATCGCCCGGCGATGGTGTCCCCTATGGCGCTCCTCGCCTCTCAACCTCGACGTCCCGTACCACCTCATCGACGGGGTCGAGCGTCTCTCCGCCGTCTGCAGGATCCTGTCGAACCACCCTGGCCCAGCATGCCGCTTTGACGTCTGCCTCATCAGCCTCCGCAGCGAGAAAAAAGGCACGACGAAGACGCCGCGCAGATCGAGGGCTGGTTCCATTCCCGAGCCCTTGACAACCTTCAGGAGCTCCACATCAGCTTCATGCCTTGGAATACACGCAAGGACTGCCCAAGAAGGAGACGCTCTGCCCGCTGCCGTTGTCTGTGCTCCGCTCAGCATCGACCCTGCTCTTGGTCAGCATTGGATCCTGCGATTTCCCGAGGGAGATGGCACCTTCGCTGAGTTTCCCCCTCCTCAAGCAGCTCAAGCTGTGGAGCGTTTCCATCTCCGAGGATGTCTTCTCGAGGGTGCTCTCTAGCTGCCATGTCTTGGAGAGCTTACATTTGTCGAGGATTCTTGAGGGGTCTTGCCTTTGCATTAGTTCACCAACTCTTAGGATCATCGTCACCCTTCGTTTGTTCGAAGGCAAAGGAAAATTGGTCATTAAGGAGGCCCCTCATCTTGAAAGGCTGCTATTGCGTTCTCCAGGCTTAGGCGTCGAGGCTATCCAGGTAGTTAGGGCACCTAAACTGGAGATACTGGACCTTTTGTCTCCCTGCGTGTTACAAATTCAGATCAACAATCTAGTCTTCCAGGTAGAAGCTTCAGCCTCTAGACTCGTGCGATCGTGCCTGGCATTTTTTCTTCAAGACTTTTTGTTTTTAAATAACTATCCATTTGTTTTCTTCAGGGATTAATCCCATCGAGCTTGGAAAACCCAATACGCAGTGTAAAGGTTTTGGCTCTCCAGTTCTGTGGCCCTGATTTGAACGCGGTTCTTGGAATCCTGAGATGCTTCCCCTACTTGGAAAAGGTCTATGTCATTGTGAGTATTCATATTTTTTTGCTTTAAATATCAAAACGAAAATGAAATTCTCATATAATTATTCATATTTTTAACATATGTATGTTATGTCCTTTCCCAGTGGGACGAACGTGTAAAGGCAGAGATGAAAAATGTGTGTCAGTATAACCCACTCGATCCAATCAAATGCCTTGAGAGCCATCTCAAAGTACTGGTGTTGAAGAATTATGAAGGTGGTGAGGAAGAGATTGACTTTGTCAAGTTCTTTGTTTTGAATGCTAAAGTGGTGAAGGAAATCAAATTTGCACTGTCTAAGAAGATTCGCATCGATGAGAAATGGATGACCGATCAACTCAGTCTACTAAAAGTGGAAAATAGATCTTCTCAAGAGGCTCAACTGGAATTCAGAAGTGGTTAAGTCTACTAAAAGTGCGAAGCGGCTGCAGTTGGGCCGAGGCCAGTTGGGCTGGGCCATTGGGTAGGAGGCCCCGACGGGTTCTGTATCGATCGAGTAAATGTGAGGCGCATGCAGCGATTGATCTGTTTCCCCTGCCCCCACCTCGCGTCATAGGGTTTTCCTTCGCCGGAGTCCGTGATGGCATTCTGATTGTGGCGGTCGCACTCGTCGCATTCCCTCGCTTGAGGCCATGGCTGGTCGTGGTAATGCGTTGTCACCGGGGAAAAGGCCGACCGCGCCTCCTGGGACTGGTCGCGTCGGGGTCGCGCTGCCGTCGGGCATTGGTGGTGGCCGTGGCGTGGTGCCGCCGCCGGCCTCTAGGTCCGGCCGTGGTGCCGTGATGCAGCATAACCCTGGGGCTGGCCGTGGCGTGGCGCCCACGGTGATACCGGCTACGGGTCGGGGTGTCGCATGATACGTCCATTTTGCATCATGCTTTTATATCGATATTCATTGCATTATGGGCTGTTATTTCACTTTATGTCACAATACTTATGGCTATTCTTTCTTATTTTACAAGGTTTACATGAAGAGGGAGAATGCCGGCAGCTGGAATTCTGGGCTGGAATAGGAGCAAATATTAGAGACCTATTCTGCGCAACTCCAAAAGTCCTGAAACTCCACGGAATGTCTTAAAATAAATAAAGAAAAATCCTCGCCAAAGATGAAGGCCAGGGGTCCCACACCCTGCTCACGAGGGTGGGGGCGCCCCCCTAGGGCGCGCCCCCTACCTCATGGGCCCCCTGGTGGCTCTCCGACGTCCATCTTCTCCTACATGAAGTCTTTCGATGAGAAAAAAAGGAGGAACTTTTCAGGACGAGACTCTGCCGCCATGAGGCGGAACCTTGGTGGATCCAATCTAGAGCTCCGGCAGGGCTGTTCTGCCGGGGATACTTCCCTCCCGGAGGGGGAAATCATCACCATCGTCATCACCAACGCTCCTCTCATCGGGAGAGGGCAATCTCCATCAACATCTTCACCAGCACCATCTCATCTCCAAACCCCAGTTGATCTCTTGTATCCAATTCTTGTCTCAAAGTCTGGGCTTGGTGCTAGTAGGTTGCTAGTAGTGTTGATTACTCCTTGTAGTTGATGCTAGTTGGTTTATTTGGTGGAAGATCATATGTTCAGATCCTATATGCATATTATTACCCCTTTGATTATGAACATGAATATGCTTTGTGAGTAATTACGTTCGTTCATGAGGACAAGGGAGAAGTCTTGCTATTAGTAGTCATGTGAATTTGGTATTCGTTTGATATTTTGATAAGATGTATGTTTGTCTAGCCTCTAGTGGTGTTATGTGAACGTCGACTACATAACACTTCACCATTATATGGGCCTAGAGGAAGGCACTGGGAAGTAATAAGTAGATGATGGGTTGCTAGAGTGACAGAAGTTTAAACCCTAGTTTATGCGTTGCTTCGTAAGGGGCTGATTTGGATCCATATGTTTCATGTTATGGTTAGGTTTATCTTAATACTTTTGTTGTAGTTGTGGATGTTTGCAATAGAGGTTAATCATAAGTGGGATGCTTGTTCAAGTAAGAACAGCACCTAAGCACCGGTCCACCCACATATCAAATTATCAAAGTATCGCACGCGAATCATATGAACGTGATGAAAACTAGCTTGATGATATTCCCATGTGTCCTCGGGAGCGCTTTTCCTATTATAAGAGTTTGTTCCGGCTTGTCCTTTGCTACAAAAAGGATTGGGCCATCTTGCTGCACTTTATTTACTTTTGTTACTAATTGCTCGTTACAATTTATCTTATCACAAAACTATCTTTTACCACTTATTTCAGTACCTGCAGAGAATACCTTGCTGGAAACCGCTTATCATTTCCTTCTGCTCCTCGTTGGGTTCGACACTCTTACCTATCGAAAGGACTACGATAGATCCCCTATACTTGTGGGTCATCAAGACTCTTTTCTGGCGCCGTTGCCGGGGATTGTAGCGTCTTTGGTAGGTGGAATTTGGTAAGGAAAAATTAATATAGTGTGCTGAAATTTACTGTCACTTTTTACCATGGAAAGTAATTCTATGAGGGGCTTGTTCGGGGTATCTTCACCCCGTCCAGTAGAGCAAAGATTTGCTCATCAACCTACTGAACCTATTGAAAATGAAACTCCTTTTGAATTTCCTTCGGGTATGATGGAAAGACTACTAGCTGGCCCTTTTACAGGAGATGGAACAAAGCATCCTGATGAGCACTTAATATATGTGGATGAAGTTTGTGGATTATTTAAGCTTGCAGGTATACCCGATGATGTTGCTAAGAAGAAGGTCTTCCCTTTATCTTTGAAGGGAGACGCATTGATATGGTATAGGCTATGTGATGATATGAGATCATGGGACTATAAAAGATTGAAATTGGAATTTCATCAGAAGTATTACCCTATGCATCTTGTTCACCGTGATCGCAATTATATATATAATTTCTGGCCTCGCGAAGGAGAAACCATCGCTCAAGCTTGGGGGAGGCTTAAATCAATGTTATATTCATGCCCCAATCATGAGCTCTCAAGAGAAATTATTATTCAAAATTTATATGCTCGGCTTTCTGAAAACAATCGCACCATGCTCGATACTTCTTGTGCTGGCTCTTTTATGATGAAGACTATTGAATTCAGATGGAATTTATTGGATAGAGTTAAATGCAACTCTGAAGATTGGGACCTCGACGAAGGTAAAGAGTCAGGTATGACACCTAAGTTTGATTGTGTTAAATCTTCTATGGACACAGATATTTTCCGTAAGTTTAGCACTAAATATGGACTTGACCCTGAGATTGTAGCTTCTTTCTGTGTGCTACTTATGTTGATCTTCCTAAGGAGAAGTGGTTTAAATATCATCCTCCCATAGAAGTAAAAGTAGCTGCACCTATTAAAGTTGAAGAAAAGACTATCACTTACAATGATCCTATTGTTCATACTGCTTATGTTGAGAAACCACCTTTCCCTGTTAGAGTAAAGGATCATGCTAAAGCTTCAACTGTTGTTCGTAAAAGCAATATTAAAACTTATACACCTCCTGAGCAAGTTAAAGTAGAACCTAATATTGCTATTGTTAAAGATCTCTTGTCTAATAATATCGATGGGCATGTTATTCAGTTCGAAGGTGAAACAGCTAGAATTGCTAAACCCTGTGCTAAAGATAAACATAGACCTGTGGTAGGCGTGCTTGTTATTTCTGTTAAAATAGGAGATCATTGTTATCATGGCTTATGTGATATGGGTGCCAGTGCTAGTGTTATACCTCATGACTTATACAAAGAAATTATGCATGATATTGCGCTTGTTGAGTTAGAAGATATTGATGTCACAATTAAACTTGCCAATAAGATACTATTTCACCAATTGGAATTGTTAGAGATGTTGAAGTCTTGTGTGGGAAAACTAAATATCCTACTGATTTTCTTGTTCTTACTTCTCCGCAAGATAGCTTTTGTCCCATTATATTTGGTAGACCCTTCTTGAATACTGTTAATGCTAAGATAGACTGCGAAAAGAATGTTGTTACTATTGGCTTGGATGATATGGTTCATGAGTTTAATTTCTCTAAATATAGTAAACAACATCGTGAGGAAGAATTACCTAGTAAGGATGAAATTATTGGTCTTGCTTCTATTGCCGTACCTCCTAGTGATCCTTTAGAACACTATTTGCTAGACCATGAAAATAATATGTTCATGAATGAAAAAAGGGAAATAGATGAAGTATTCTTTAAACAGGAACCTATTCTGCAACACAATTTGCATGTTGAAATTTGAGGGGATCCTCCTCCACCCAAGGGTGATCCCGTGTTTGAGCTTAAACTTTTTCCTGATAATCTTAAATATGCTTATCTTGATGAAAAGAAGATATATCCTGTTATTATTAGTGCTAACCTTTCAGAGCATGAAGAGGAAAGATTATTGAAAACTCTAAAGAAGCATCGTGCCGCTATTGGATATACTCTTGATGATCTTAAGGGCATTAGCCCACTCTATGTCAACATAAAATAAATTTGGAAGCAGATGCCAAACCAGTTCGTGATCCTCAACGACGTCTGAATCCTAAAATGAAAGAAGTGGTAAGAAAAGAAATACTTAAGCTTCTGGAGGCAGGTATAATCTATCCCATTGCTGATAGTGAGTGGGTAAGTCCTGTCCATTGTGTCCCTAAGAAGGGAGGTATTACTGTTGTTCCTAATGATAAAGATGAATTGATTCCACAAAGGAATTATCACAGGTTATAGGATGGTAATTGATTTCCGCAAATTAAATAAAGCTACTAAGAAGATCATTACCCCTTACCTTTTATTGATCAAATGCTAGAAAGATTATGCAAACATACACACTATTGCTTTCTAGATGGTTATTCTGGTTTCTCTCAAATACCCGTGTCGGCTAGAGATCAATCAAAGACTACTTTTACATGCCCTTTTGGTACTTTTTCTTATAGACGTATGCCTTTTGGTTTATGTAATGCACCTGCTACCTTTCAAAGATGCATGATAGCTATATTCTCTGACTTTTGTGAAAAGATTTGTGAGGTTTTCATGGACGACTTTTCCATCTATGGTTCCTCTTTTGATGATTGCTTGAGCAATCTTGATCGAGTTTTGCAGAGATGTGAAGAAACTAATCTTGTCTTGAATTGGGAAAAGTGCCACTTTATGGTTAATGAAGGTATTGTCTTGGGGCACAAAGTTTCTGAAAGAGGTATTGAAGTTGATAAAGCCAAGGTTGATGCTATTGAAAAGATGCCATGTCCCAAGTACATCAAAAGTATAAGAAGTTTCCTTGGTCACGCTGGATTTTATAGGAGGTTCATTAAGGACTTCTCAAAAATTTCTCGGCCTCTGACTAATTTATTGCAAAAATATATACCATTTCTCTTTGATGATGATTGTGTAGAAGCATTTGAAATACTTAAGAAAGCATTAGTCTCTGCACCTGTTGTTCAGCCATCTGATTGGAATTTACCCTTTGAAATTATGTGTGATGCTAGTGTTTATGCTGTAGGTGCTGTTCTAGGGCAAAGAGTTGATAAGAAATTAAATGTTATTCATTATGCTAGTAAGACTCTAGACAATGCTCAAAGAAATTATGCTACTACTGAAAAAGAACTTTTAGCAGTTGCATTTGCTTGTGATAAGTTCAGATCTTATATTGTTGATTCTAAAGTAACTATTCAAACTGATCATGCTGCTATTAAATACCTTATGGAAAAATAAAGATGCTAAACCTAGACTTATTAGATGGGTTCTCTTGCTACAAGAATTTGATTTGCATATTGTTGATAGAAAGGGAGCTGAGAACCCCGTTGCAAACAACTTGTCTAGGTTAGAAAATATTCTTGATGACTCACTGCCTATTAATGATAACTTTCCTGATGAATAATTAAATGTTATAAGTACTTCTCGTAGTACTCCATGGTATGCTGATTATGCTAATTATATTGTTGCTAAGTTTATACCACCTAGCTTCACATACCAGCAAAAGAAAAAGTTCTTCTATGACTTGAGACATTACTTTTGGGATGACCCACATCTTTATAAAGAAGGAGTAGATGGTGTTATTAGACGTTGTGTACTTGAGCATGAACAGGAACAGATCCTACGCAAGTGTCATTCCGAGTCTTATGGAGGACACCACGCTGGAGATAGAACTGCACATAAGGTATTGCAATCTGGTTTTTATTGGCCTACTCTCTTCAAGGATGCCCGTAAGTTTGTCTTGTCTTGTGATGAATGTCAAAGAATTGGTAATATTAGTAGACGTCAAGAAATGCCTATGAATTATTCTCTTGTTATTGAACCGTTTGATGTTTGGGGCTTTGACCTTTTCCTACCTCTAATGGATACACACATATCCTAGTTGCTGTTGATTACGTTACTAAGTGGGTAGAAGCTATTCCAACTAGTAGTGCTGATCATAACACTTCTATTAAAATGCTTAAAGAAGTTATTTTTCTGAGGTTTAGAGTCCCTAGATATTTAATGACTGATGGTGGTTCACACTTTATTCATGGTGCCTTCCGTAAAATGCTTGCTAAATATGATGTTAACCATAGAATTGCATCTCCTTATCACCCACAGTCTAGTGGTCAAGTAGAGTTGAGCAATAGAGAGCTCAAATTAATTTTGCAAAAGACTGTTAATAGGTCCAGAAAGAATTGGTCTAAGAAACTTGATGATGCATTATGGGCATATAGAACTGCATACAAAAATCCTATGGGCATGTCTCCGTATAAAATGGTTTATGGAAAAGCATGTCACTTACCTCTCGAACTAGAACATAAGGCATATTGGGCTATTAAAGAGCTCAACTATGATTTCAAACTTGCCGGTGAGAAGAGGTTATTTGATATTAGCTCACTTGATGAATGGAGAACCCAAACTTATGAAAATGCCAAGTTGTTTAAAGAAAAAGTTAAAAGATGGCATGACAAGAGGATACAAAAGCGTGAGTTTAATGTAGGTGATTATGTATTTCTATACAAATCTCGTTTAAGATTTTTTGCAGGAAAACTTCTCTCTAAATGGGAAGGCCCCTACGTCATCGAAGAGGTCTATCGTTCTGGTGCCATAAAAATCAACAACTTCGAGGGCACAAATCCGAAGGTGGTAAACGGTCAAAGAATTAAACATTATATCTCAGGTAATCCCATAAATGTTGAAACCAATATTATTGAAACCGTAACCCCGGAGGAATACATAAGGGACACTTTCCGGAACGTTTCAGACCCTGAAAAGGAATAGGTATGTGGTACGGTAAGTAAACCGACTCCAAAACAATTTTAAGGCAATATTTCTCCGTTTTGGAATATTTAGAAAAATAGAAAAATAAGTAGTAGTCCGGGAAGGACACGAGGGCCCCACGAGGGTGGTGGGCGCGCCCTACCCCCCTGGGCGCGCCCCCTACCTTGTGAGCACCTCGTGTGCCTTCCGGACTCCGTTTTCTTGCACGATACGTATTTTGGTCGGTAAAAATTCATTATATATTCTCCCGAAGGTTTTGACTCCCGTATCACGGAAAAATCTCCTATTTTTGTTTCGAGCTATTTTTCTGACAGATCTAGATTATCATGACTGTAACGCCCTCGATGCGGCTATATCTCCCACGTGTCGAAGCGCGACTTAGAGGCATAACCGCATTGAAAGCAATGTCGCAAGTGAGGTAATCTTCACACAACCCATGTAATACATAAGGGAAAGAGATACATAGTTGGCTTACAATCGCCACTTCACACAATTACATGAATAAAGCATTACATCATCCAAATACAATCAAGGCCCGACTACGGAGGCCAAATAAAAGAAGACTACCCCAAATGCTACACAGATCCCCAATCGACCCCAACTGGGCTCCACTACTGATCAACAAGAACGAAACAACACAAAGGACAAAATCTTCATCGAGCTCCTCCTTGAGCTTGGTTGCATCATCTGCACGGTCCAACGCACCTGCAAACTGGTTTTTGGAAGTATCTGTGAGTCACAGGGACTCAGCAATCTCACACCCTCGCGATCAAGACTATTTAAGCTTATAGGAAGGGTAAAAGGTATGAGGTGGAGCTGCAGCAAGCGGCTAGCATATTTGGTGGCTAACATACGCAAATGAGAGCGAGAAGAGAAGGCAAAAGCACGGTCGAGAAACTATGATCAAGAAGTGATCCTACAACAACCTACGTCAAGCATAACTCCAACACCATGTTCACTTCCCGGTCTCCGCCGGAAAGAGACCATCACGGTTACACACGCGGTTGATGTATTTTAATTAAGGTCAACTTCAGGTTTTCTACAACCGGACATTAACAAATTCCCATCTGCCCATAACCGCGGGCACGGCTTTCGAAAGTTCAAAACCCTGTAGGGGTGTCCCAACTTAGCCCATCACAAGCTCTCACGGTCAAAGAAGGATATTCCTTCTAGCGGGAAGACCCGATAAGGCTCGGAATCCCGGTTACAAGACATCCTCGATAATGGTAAAACAAGTCCAGCAAGACCGCCCGATGCGCTGACATCCTGAAAGAAGCTACACATATCTCATTCTCAGGGCAACACCGGATGAGACATCCTACGAGTAAAACCAGCCCTCAAGTTTCCTCGAGGTGGCCCCGCAGTCTACTCAGTTCGGACCAACACTTTGACAAGCACTGGCCCGGGGGGGGGGGTTAAAATAAAGATGACCCTTGGGCTGGCCTAACCCAAGGGAAAAAGGTTAGGTGGCGAATGGTAAAACCAAGGTTGGGCCTTGCTGGAGGAGTTTTATTCAAAGCGAACTGTCAAGGGGTTCCCATTATAACCCAACCGCGTAAGGAACGCAAAATCTGGGAACATAACACCGATATGACGGAAACTAAGGCGGCAAGAGTGGAACAAAACACCAGGCATAAGGCCGAGCCTTCCACCCTTTACCAAGTATATAGATGCATTAATTAGATAAGAGATATTGTGATATCCCAACAAGTAAACATGTTCCAACAAGGAACAAACTTCAATCTTCACCTGCAACTAACAACGCTATAAGAGGGGCTAAGCAAAGCGGTAACATAGCCAAACAACGGTCTGCTAGGACAAGGTGGGTTAGAGGCTTGGTTCAACAATATGGGAGGCATGATAAGCAAGTGGTAGGTATCGCAGCATAGGCATAGCAAAAGAGCGAGCAACTAGCAAGCAAAGATAGAAGTGATTTCGAGGGTATGGTCATCTTGCTTGAAATCCCGCAAGGAGAAGAACGAGTCCATGAAGAAGACAAACGGACGAAGTCGAACGGATCCTCGCAAACGCGACGTTATCGGAACCAACCCGAAGAAGCAACACCGGAAAGAAGCAAACAATCATGGTAATCAACCATCACATAATCATGGCATGATGCATAATCAAGTATGATGCATGTCCGGTTAAATGATACATGGCATGGCATGGCAAAGTGCACAAACAACACTACAAGTTAAGTGGAGCTCAATATGCAACTAGTTGCATATTGACGGAACACCACATTCAAGTTATGTAGTTCGATCTCGTTTATGTACCCAACAATATTAAATGTTGTTAAACATGGCAAGAGGGTGAAGCAAAGTAAAACTACCTATCTAGTCAAGGTTAAATGAGGCCGGAAGCAACGAACAACAATTCCGGTAAATCCCCATATGCATATATTAGGTTTGGTACTGTTTTGCCCTAAACACAATTTTTGAGTTGTTAAACATGCAAAGTAAAGGCATCATGATAATCTAGGCATTTTTCTACCCCATTTACATATAGAGATTATTTAAAACCGAGCTACGGTTATTTAGTTATGAAATAAATCATTTTAACATGGCAATATGGGAAAATATATGCAAACATGATATTAAATATTTTAAACATGGATGAAAATGACATATTATGAAACTACACAAAATTCTAAGCAACTTTCATGTTAAGTTTGTTTAAATCCGATGCACGGTTAAAGAGTTATTATATGCATGAAGTTAGAGGGTTTTTTTCGTAAAACTATAATTCCCCGGTTAATTAGCAAAACACAGAGGCCAGAAAAAATGGAATGGGCTGAAACTGGCAGGCCCAGAGGTGCACAGGGGAGGCTGGGGCTGCTCACCACTAGGCCTTGGCCCAACTAGTGGAGAGGGAAGGCCTGCAGGGGGCGCGCAGCTAGGCCTGCTAGCGCTGCACTCGGTCAACGCGCGAGCGAGACGAGCGGGTGAGCTGCTGCTGTTTGTTTCTGAAGAACAGAAACAACAACACGCCCATGGAGATGCAGGCGACGACGGCAGGGGGGTCCCGGCGACGGGGACGGCGGGAACCGGCGGGAACCGGCGGATCGAGTCGTGCGGCGTTGGTTCCGAGCAACGGTGGCGGCAGATGGAGCTCGGGCGCGGGACATGGCGGCGGTCCTGCTCGAACAGAGAGGCACGAGCTATGGAGAGGTGAGGAAAGGAGAAAGAGCGCGAGGCGAAGGGAGAGGGAAGCGGCAGCAGGGCTCACCGGAGCGCATGGGGCGGCGCGGAGTAGCTGCTTGCTCCGGCGAGGTCTAGCTGTGGAGGCGCGCCGGCGTCGAGGTGTGGCGAGACGTGGGCGTCCTCCTCTGCTCAAAGCAGAGGCTGGAACTGTCGTTGGCGGCGCACCGGAAGTTGACAACGGCGAGGAGCAGCAGGAATGGGGGTCTGACGACGGGACGGTGACGGCGATGGACTTGGCAGGCGCGCTCGGGGTCGAGCTCGCGCGCGAGGCCCTCGGGCACGAGGAGCTAGGTATGCCGCAGGCTCGGGGAGGCATCGGAGGATCGATTGGAGGAGGCCATGGCGCTCCCTCTAAAACAGCACACGAGGAGAGGGAGTGGTTAGCGAAGAGAAGAAAACAGGGAAAGGAAGGGAAAGGAAACGGAGGGGGCGATGCGTGTTCCTGGGGGTGGTCGTCGGGCGAGGAAGGAGGCCGCGGAGGAGCTTCGGTGGCCGGCTGGTGCACGGGTTGTTGGGGCCTCGGGCGCTCGGGGCTGCAGGAGGTGGACGAGGGAATCAGGGGAGGCGCTGGTTGGAGGGGGGAGATCGACATGATTTTTGGATCGGGGACGCACAAACTGATTGGATGGGGATCGATCCCGAGGTGGGAGATGCAGTGTGGCGGCAGCGGCAGGGACAAACCCCTATATTTTAGGGTTTTGTCCAGATTTAGACTAGGAGTCTTCTATAACTGAAAAGAGGGGGGAAGTTTAGGGTAGATTCGGACCCTTCGATCGAAATCGGGCGGTTGAGAAAAATAGACTGGTTGAGTGCAAAACTAAACCGAAGGTAATTGGGGAACTAGGTGTAGCGCGATTTGGTCCCTCCGATCAAAATTGGACAGGCCGAGATAACTAGGTTAGGAAGTCCAATAAACAAAACGGAGATGTTTTGTAGACGTTTGGGGATGATCCGAATCCAACGGTGACGAAAGTCCGGTTCGATTTCGGGGCAGCTTTTGGACGCGCGCGAGGAGGGCCGCGGGCTGACAAGAGAGGTTAGGTTGGACCTGACGGTAGGTAGTGGGCTGTGTAGACAGTCTAGAGAGGAAAGAGAGGGAAAGCCCGGCAACAGTTTTCGGAGACCAAAAACGTCCGACATTAGACTGGCTATACTGCCGCTATAGTTATTCGTTGGGGCGTCAAACGGACTCCGAACGCGATGAAACTGCAGGCGGCCTACCTACAACATAACAACACCGCACGCCAACTTTCATCCCATTCCGAGAATATTTTCCGGCCACTTATAAAACACTATTTCGGATAAGCCGCGGGCGCGTGTGTAACGCCCTCGATGCGGCTATATCTCCCACGTGTCGAAGCACGACTTAGAGGCATAACCGCATTGAAAGCAATGTCGCAAGTGAGGTAATCTTCACACAACCCATGTAATACATAAGGGAAAGAGATACATAGTTGGCTTACAATCGCCACTTCACACAATTACATGAATAAAGCATTACATCAACCAAATACATACAAGGTCCGACTACGGAACCAAAATAAAAGAAGACTACCCCAAAAGCTACACAGATCCCCGATCGACCCCAACTGGGCTCCACTACTGATCAACTAGAAAGAAACAATACAAGGACAAAATCTTCATCGAGCTCCTCCTGAGCTCAGTGGCGTCACCTACACGGTATCATCGGCACCTGCAAACTGGTTTTGGAAGAATCTGTGAGTCACAGGGACTCAGCAATCTCACACCTTCGCGATCAAGACTATTTAAGCTTATAGGAAGGGTAAAAGGTATGAGGTGGAGCTGCAGCAAGCGATTAGCATATATGGTGGCTAACATACGCGAATGAGAGCAAGAAGAGAAAGCGAAGCACGGTCGAGAATCTATGATCAAGAAGTGATCTTAGAACAACCTACGTCAAGCATAACTCCAACACCGTGTTCACTTCCCGGACTCCGCCGGAAAGAGACCATCATGGTTACACACGCGGTTGATGCATTTTAATTAAGGTGAACTTCAGGTTTTCTACAACCGGACATTAACAAATTCCCATCTGCCCATAACCGCGGGCATGGCTTTCGAAAGTTCAAATCCCTGCAGGGGTGTCCCAACTAAGCCCATCACAAGCTCTCACGGTCAACGAAGGATATTCCTTCTAGCGGGAAGACCCGATCAGACTCGGAATCCCGGTTACAAGACATTCTCGACAATGGTAAAACAAGTCCAGCAAGGCCGCCCGATGTGCCGACATCCTGATGGGAGCTGCACATATCTCGTTCTCAGGGCAACACCGGATAGGTCAAGCTACGAGTAAAACCAGCCCTCAAGTTTCCCCGAGGTGGCCCCGCAGGCTGCCCATTTCGGACCAATACTTAGACAAGCACTGGCCCGGGGGAGGTTAAAATAAAGATGACCCTTGGGCTGGCCTAACCTAAGGGAAAAAGAGGCTAGGTGGCGAATCATAAAACCAAGGTTGGGCCTTGCTGGAGGAGTTTTATTCAAAGCGAACTGTCAAGGGGTTCCCATTATAACCCAACCGCGTAAGGAACGCAAAATCCGGGAACATAACACCGATATGACAGAAACTAGGGCGGCAAGAGTGGAACAAAACACCAGGCATAAGGCCGAGCCTTCCAACCTTTAGCAAGTATATAGATGCATTAATTAAATAAGAGATATTATGATATCCCAACAAGTAAACATGTTACAACAAGGAACAACATCTCCATGTCCCAACAAGGAACAAACTTCAATCTTCACCTGCAACTAACAACGCTATAAGAGGGGCTGAGCAAAGCGGTAACATAGCCAAACAATGGTTTGCTAGGACAAGGTGGGTTAGAGGCTTGGTTCAACAATATGGGAGGCATGATAAGCAAGTGGTAGGTGTCGCAGCATAGGCATAGCAAAAGAGCGAGCATCTAGCAAGCAAAGATAGAAGTGATTTCGAGGGTATGGTCATCTTGCCTGAAATCCCGCAAGGAAGAAGAACGAGTCCATGAAGAAGACAAACGGACGTAGCCGAACGGTTCCTCACAAATGCGACGTTATCGGAACCAACCGAAGAAACAACACCGGAAAGAAGCAAACAACATAGTAAACAACCAACACATAACCAAGGCACGATGCACAATCAAGTATGATGCCAGTCCGGTTTAATGAGGCATGGCATGGCAAAGTGCACAAACAATCCTACAAATTAAGTGAAGCTCAATATGCAACGAGTTGCATATTGACGAAACACCACAACAAGTTATTTAGTTCGATCTCGTTTATGTACCCAACAATATTAAATGTTGATTAACATGGCAAGGGGTGAAGCAAATGAAAACTACCTATCTAGGCAAATTTAAATGAGGCTGGAACAACAAACAACAAGTCCGGAAAAATCCTCATATGCATATATTAGGTTTGGCACTGTTCTGCCCTAAACCGTATTTTATAGTTGTTAAACATGCAAAGAGATGCCACCATGTTAAACTAGGCAAAATTCTACCCCATTTACATATAAAGTTTATTAAATTCCGAGTTACGGTTAAATAGTTATGAAATAAATCATTTTAACAAGTTATTTAAGCAAATTAATGCAAACAGCAGTTTGAACATTTTAAACATATATGAAAATGGCAGATTATGAAAGTAGATAAAATTCTAAGAATTTTACATATATAACATGTTTTATTTGGATGCATGGACATTTAGTTATGAGCATTTTAAAATGATGGCATTTACTGTAAATATGCATGCACTGGAAATTTAGGGAAAACCAGAACAGGAAAAAATCTAAACGGGCTGAATCTGGAGCTGCATGGGCTACACAGGCCAGCGGTAGATAGATATAGAGCCCTATGTGCGCAAGGCAATAGCAGCAGCAGAATCGGGCCAAGCCCAAGCGGTTGGCTGTGTGGTGTGCAAAAAAGGTAAATAAGAGGCAAAAATAGGGGCGCCTGGGACTCGAACCCAGGACCTCCTGGATGGATGCATGCACGACTGACCAGTGGGCTACGAAGGAAGTTGATAAAAAGCATTTATACGCAACATGAACCATACCCTGGTGCAAGTCTGACAAAATTAAAAACTGAAACAGCGATAGCTTGCTCTGTAACCGTGGCTGCTCGATCAATGCGGGGTCAACGCGAATAGCAGTGAGGCATTCGCGCGCAGGGTCGAAGGGGACGCAACCATGGCGGCTCTCGAGCGGATTCGTTCTGAGGCAACATAGAGAGATATGGCGAGATGAGAGAAGAACAGAGAGGAAAAGCAGTGACACGCGAGGCAACTGCGTGCCTCACCTTGTTCGTGACGGTGCTGCTGCTTGCAGACGGCCGGTGGAGGTGAGCGTGCATGAGCACGGGCATGCTGGAGACGTGGATCCGGCGGCAGCAAGCTCGCCGGCCTCGGGGACGAGGGCAGGCAGCGGTGCTCGGGCGGCGAGAAACGAGCGTCCTCCTCCTCTGCTCAAAGCAGAGGCTGGACCTGGCATTGGCGGCGCACATGAAGAAGACGACCGCAAGGAGCAGCAGGGACGAAGCTCTGGCGACGAGATCTGAAGGGGAACGCCGGCGAAAGGACGGAGGGCCTCGGGCCCGGTCGGAACTAGCGGCGGCCTGTGATGTTCTCTATTACAGAGGAGACAGAGGGAGTCTGGTGAGAGAGATCAATAGGAAGGAGGGGACGGAGGAGAAGGTGCAGCGACCTGCTGGTGGTGGGCAGCTCCGACGACAACGGACTCAGAAGGCGGGCCTTAGCACGCTGATGCTCGAGGCGAGGGCATCTCCTCGAGGAGGAGGAAGAAGCAGGGCACAGCGGCAAGGGCCCTGGACGGCGTCTGTCCATGGCGCCGGTGGTGGTCTTGCAAGGAGGCCTCGGACGCCATGGCGGTTCAAGAGGAGGAGGTGCTCGGGCGGCTCGGCGGCGGCAGCCATTGGAGCTCCTGATTCTGTTCAAAGAGAGAAAAAAGGAGCGTAGGGGAGGTCAGAGGCCAAGGAGAGAGAGAACCAGGGCGCCGGTGGCGAGGCCTTACCGGCGAGGGGCTCCGGTCTGGTGGCTGCACTGGTTGGGTGCACGCGGGATCCAGAGGAGGCACTAGTTGGTTGGCGCGGAAACTGAGGAGGAGCGGGGGCGGTCGTGGTTGGTGGTTTTGGATCGGGAGGGGATCCCAAGGAGGAGGAAGACAGTGGACTGGCGGCGCGACGGAGGGATGGATGGGACAAGTCCCTAGATTTTAGGGTTGCTAGTTTATATAGTTAGTGGGTTAGGATAGGGGCTAAACGGATCCTTCGATCATAATCGGGCGGTCGAGAAAATATAGGTTAGGAAAGTCCAAACAAGAAAACGGAGATATTTTGTAGATGTTTGGGGATGATCCGGACACAACGGTGACGACTGCTTGGGTCGGGTCTAGGACAATTTTTGGACACGCGCGCGAGGAGGGCCGCGGGCTGACGAGAGAGGTTAGGTTGGGTCTAGTGGAAAGGTAGTGAAATGTGAATAAGGTCTAGGGAGGAAAGAGAGGGAAAGCCTGGCAACAGTTTTCGGAGACCGAAAACGTCTGACGATAGACCGGCTATATTGCCGCTATAAATATCCATTGGGGCATCAAACGGACTCGATTGCGATGAAACTTGGCACGCGGTCTACCTACACTATAACAAGACCGCACGCGAACTCTCATCCCATTCTGTGAACATTTTCCGGCCACTTATAAAATACTATTTCGGACATGCCGCGGGCGCGTGCGAGTGTGGTTGGGCTCAGAACGGACACGGAGAGAACCGGCAGACCCGGACGGATGCAAGTTTCAAAAACATGATGATGCAATGCACATGATGACATGATGAAATGCAACACGCAAGCAAAAGACATGGCAACGACAGCGAATAACTAGGAGACACCTGGCACAATGGTGTCGGGGCATTACAACACTCCACCACTACGAGAGGATCTCATCCCGAGATCTAGAATGGCACCGGAGGGAAAAGGAAGAGGAAGATAAGAGGTAAAACTAAGTTGCTTCTTTAACAAAAGAGTAAAACCAAACAACCTTGTGAGGTTGAAAATTGAAAGAAAGAAAACGACGAAGATGTTCAAAGTTGAAAACAATCCATTAGAAAAGAGGAACAAGGAACGATAAAGATCAATTACGACAACACTCCGGTTAAAACAATATAGAGAGGGAAAAAGAATGATATAGTTTGGACAGCACTCTGACTGTAAATGGAAGGAATTGAAGAAGAGCTTGACAATATGAGAAGATACTTGATGAGATCAACAACACACCGCCTCCGAAACTATTGAAAGAATGGCACAATGGGTAAAAAGATTTCAGACAACACTCCAGTTGAAAAGTGAGGCAAAACTTGATAAGATGAGAGAACTTGAATGAAGGACACGGCACTCCAGTTGAATGGGTAAGCAAAGGAAAGAACATGATCTTCACAATACGATATGATGAGTGAAGAGAGCATCATCACAATGCCCCGGGAAGAAATGAAAGAATGCAATGAAAAGAACAGAGAAGAAAACAACATGTTGTACCTCAAATGAATTTGAGATGGCATCCTTAAGAAGAAGGATTGAACGGAGTTGTTGGGAAATCAACAACGAAAATAGTAAGCTTGTTGAGGGCTTATGGAAAACATCTCAAAAACTTGAGGTGGAAACCTGCCACAAACGAAAACAATTGCTTGCTTGAGAACGATGGAGAGATGAAAACATCTTTCATCGCGAGAACAGGAGGAAACTTGGATTATTGAAAAGCACCCCAATAGCAACATTCCTTAGGGAAGGTTTTAGGTGAAAAATAACCCAAGACAAATCCAAAGAAGAAATTGATGGTTTTAAATATCTCATTCCTGACAACTTTTGAATCATGAAACATGAAGGGAAATTGTCAAGAAAGACATAACACCATCTCAAAAGAAAAGTTAAAAAGAATTGCACACTGGAATGCAAGAAGAAGAATGATTGAGTTCCTTAAAAAAGAACCTCAATGAACACTTTGAGAAGGAATATAAATCCTTGATGAACCATCATGTAGAACCTTCATGAAGAACTCCGGTTAAAAGAATGATCACAAAGAAGTGAAGGATGAAAAGAATAAGGTTGAAGCCTTGAAATGATTAGATGAAGCTTCGACGAGATAAAAGAGAGATCTTGAAACTCCGGGAAAAGAAAAAGCTGAACACAATTGGAATCAAGAAGTTGATGCACCTCTGGAATAAGGAATTAATCGCTTGGATGAACAAGAATAAGAATTACGTTATGCTTATCCTTCACCAATTTAAATTGATGACAAGCAGCGGATTTGACATACTAGTTATTCTCGTAGAGAGCATTAAGATAGATATAGCGCCAACTTGGGAAAATATTGAACGAACCAACGGTAGGCTAGAAATAACAAATGAATCGATACAATAACAAAGGAAGAGAAATCTTGAATGAGCCACCGGTAAGAATTGAAAACGAACGAAGTAAAAGGGGTGAATCACCGGTAAGAATTAGCAAATGAACGAAGATACATGAGAGAGTTTAGATGAAAGTGAATGAAGAGATCGCGAGCTGATTAGAGGATATTTGAATGAAGCACCGGTAAGATTTGGAGAAAGGTAGGTGGAAGCTGGAATGACTAATATTTGAAAAGATGGCCTTCGGAGTAAAGAAATGGAAATAACTCATGAAATGCTCCGGATAGGTGAAAAGAATACTCACAATCAAAACAATTATGAGAGGATGGTAGTAAGCTAGCATCACGAATCTTGAAGAGAAAGGAGCAAGATTGAGAGAAAAATCTTCTTTGGTCTTCAAATACAGAGAATGACGATGAGAGACACCACCATGAATTATTGAGACACTCCGGAATGATTAAAAGAGGAGAGGTTGAGCCAACGATGAAAAGAATTGTGAAAGATCTAGGAGAAGGCATTTGACTGATGATAAATCATTCTTACATCAAACTTTGAAAAGAGATTTGAGGATAGCTCTGGGAAAATAAGAAGAGTCAGGTAAGATCCTGGGATAAGACTTGTGGGTTAGGGCCCACTCAAAAGAAACACTGTTGAATGATTTAAAAGATAGATTGCGTCGGTTGAATTAAATGGCTTGAATGAGAGAACATCCTCGAAAGATCTTGAACTACTGCAGAGTGGAAACACGAATCTTTGAGATATCTTGAGCACTCTGGAACAATTGAATAGCGAGAGGTGAATGATTAAGAATTGCACCGGCATGAGAGAGAATTGAAACGAGGAAAGGATATACTCAACAAAGCTTGAATTGAAACCACCGGAGAAAAAAAGAATGAATAATGATAACTTGAAACTCCGTTAGAATCTTCATGAGAATCACCGGATAAGAACCATTGACGGAAAAGGAATGAAGAGGCCTCGCATCAATAAGATGGATACTTGATTAAGATATCTGAATCCTTGAAGAAAAAGGGTGGGTGGGTGGGAAAACAAAGGCAACTTGGGACGAATGAAACAAACACCGTTGAGAAGAACTAATAATTGATCTTGCGGATGTTGAAATGATCGGATCCACTTGAAGAGAAGCACACTGGTTAAAAAGGGTTGACAAAACAATCTTGATGATCAAGAAGGATTGGTATTCACATCGGAGTATGAGAAGAACACCATTTGGGGAAGGTATGGAATCAACATTTGACTTCGAAGAAACTCGAATATCACCACTCAAAACAAAACAAAGGATTGGCTTGCAAAATAAGCCGAAACAAACATATGATAGAGATTTCGTCCGAAGTTTTCGTGGTGGGGCCTACACGGGCTCGATCGTACAACACCATCATGTACAAGGCAGTGCACATGACATACGAAGCGTCCCCGAGTCGGCATAGCCAAGGACTCTTTAAGACACAACGAGACCACTGTAAAACCAACCGTGAATAGGCGGACCACTAGACGTCGAACCCCAATTTCATATCATACATCTGTCGGAAAGATATCCTAGGAGCTACTTGAATTCCCACTTATAAACTCCCGAAATTTTCCGGTTATGCAATCAGGTGTTGGGGATACAGGGGAAGCATAATATCTCACCCAAAACTAACAAATCCTACATCTAGTTGTATCCATCTGTCACACCCTAGCTAGCCATGCATTAGAGTGTTGCATCATGTTTACTCTTTCATCAGAAACCTGAAATGGGGATGACAGAACCCCCAGTCCCCTCTGAAACCAATTAGGGTTTACTAAAAAACTTTTTCAATGAACCTGAAATGCCCTTCTAAAATGCCCATCATTTTTGTCTTGGTTCAGAACCTCTGCCAAAAGTGATGCACATTTTCCTAGGCCATCTTAGGGTTTTTGAATTAAATCATAAATATTTGAATTTGGGCATTTAAAATTATATAAAATATTTAAATGCTCAAATATCTCCAAACTAAAATGTTTCATGTTGGAAATAATCCAACTATGGACCAGGAGTAGTTTGGTGATTTTAGGAGTTGCCTAAGTATTTTTAATAAATCAACAAAGTTGCAGAAGTATTAAAAAAACAGAAAACAGAAGAAAATGGAAAAACTTACCTAACGCTAGCTCCCGGCCCACCTGCCGGCCCAGCCCAGCGCCGCTCCAGCGAGCTGCTTGCCGGCCAGGCAGGCAGGCAGGTGCCCGACGGCGACCGCAGCGCGCGTCACGCACCTGCTCGCCGCCTCGCCGCTCTCCTCGCCCGGTGACGTCGTGGATCGGCCTCCCTCTCTCCCCCGAACCCCCCAGACACCCCCTCTCCTCTCCAGCTCCTCCCCCTCGCGCTCCCCTGCCATGACCGACGCCACCACCGCCGTGCCTTCCTCGTAGCCGTGCTCCCCGCCGCCCGTGCGTCCTCTCATCGTGTCCAGGAGCTCCGCCGCTGTCCACTCCATCGAGCAAGCCGAGCCCCGAGCGCTCGCAACACCCGGGTCCACCGCAATGACCTCGCCCGAACCGCCGTCGCCGGAGATCCCCTTCAACATCGTCGTCGCTCCGGTCCATCCCCGGCCGCACCAAGGGCTTCGTCGCACTCACTGTGAGCTTAGCCATCTTCCCCCCTCCTTTTCTTGCTCCCGAGCCGTGTAGCGACCTCCCGGAGCTCAACCGCACCCACCATCGTGGAGCTCATCGCCGACGTGCTCCCAGTCACCCTCCGGCCATTCCACGGTGTCCATCATGCTCACCGCGTCACGTAGCACCTAACTAGCTACTCCCCGCACCTCACCGACCCCCCTAGCGACAAGTTCGACTTCGGCCGAACCCCAGTGGCCGCCAAAGTCGTCGCCGGCGCCAACTCCGGCCACCCCGACCCCAACGGACTCCACCAAGAGCTGCGGCTCGACCCCAGCTCCTCTCCGGTGGCCTCCGCGGCTCGTTTGGTTGCCGGAACGGCAAAAATCACTTCCGCCGCCGCGTCGGGCTCGCCGGCGGCTAAACGCCGGTGCAGCCGACCCGGGTTTGACCACGGGTGGGCCCTGGTTGACTCCCCTGAGTCAATGACAGGTGGGGCCCAGCCCTGTTAATTAAACAGGTTTAGTTTTAATTAAACCTTAATTAATCTAATCACACTGGCACGCGGGACCCACTGTCAGGTTTGACCCGGACGTGTCCCGTTGACTTGCTGACATCACACTGACGTCAGGCTGACGCAATAATTGATTTTCTGGATTTAATCTAATATAGGAAATTCCAGAATATAGTTTAAACTTCAAAAATTCATAACTTTTATTTTGTAACTCCAAATCAGACAAATTATATATGAAAAATGATCAAAAAAATCCAATCTATCCATCTGTACTACTTTCATGCATGATTAAACAAGTTAACCTGATGTTTAATACAGAACAAGGAAAAACACTTTAAAGGGCCATGTTTGAGTTTGAAATTTGAATCTTTGATTCAAATTGGTTCAAACCCTTCTGGTCTTAGTTGCATTAGCCCAACACACTCATATTGCTATGTTTCATGCATGCATCATATTGTTGCACATTGTTTGGTGGTGGTTGTGTATCGGTGTTCTTTGCGGCAGGTTCTGCCTCCGAGGAGTACCGTGATTACCCTAACGAAGAACCGTATCAGTGCATCGAACCATCAGGCAAGCAACCAACCATTTGATCATATCGATACAATCCCATGTTCTCGCTCCTGCTCTCTTTTACTGCATTAAGACAACGCGTTTCAAACTGCTGTGTGCTACGGTAGTTGAACCCACTTCCTCTGCATGACCTGTCATTGCCACAGTAACTAGATGAAACCCACTAGCATGTGTAGGAGTTGATTGAGCCATATGTATGTGTTGTTCCTACCTTGCTATGCCTGCTATGCTTAGAGTCGTGTCAGGTCTGGTTCATCTGGGTGATGGGCTAGAGTGAAATGATTATGTCGGTAATGAGAGTGGTGTGGTGAACACGATTTGGTAAAGGTATCGATGAGAGGCCATGTAGGAGTACATGGTGGGTTGTTTCATTGAAGCCGACCTTAAGCACTGAGATCTGTATGTCTGATTTAAGAATCAGCTACTACCATGCATTGGGCCCGAAACCAATGGACCCTCTCGGCTTCTTATTCACCCTAGTTCTCCATCCAGGAGTTGCAAGTAGTTTCTGGTGTTTGTAGCCTACTAGAGGCCGTGGACAGCGCTGACCGTAGGGGTGGGCTGTGATGCGGTAGGTACGTGGCCGGGTGTACCGAATACCCGTTAGGTATCTCGGGAACCCTGTTCACATCGTTCGGGGCCGTATGGGAAACCTCGGCCGGACTCCCTGCGGATGGAACCTGGATAGGCGATAAACCTGGACTGGAGGCTTAGGTGATTAGGTAGGTCATGGCCGACACCCACGTTGGGCTTCCGCTTGAAGGTTGCCGAGTACATGTCGTGTAAACGACGGTAAGTGGTGAGAGCGTGTATGAAGAAGTACACCCCTGCAGGGTTATCATGATCTATTCAAATAGCCGCGTCCGCGGTAAAGGACTACTTGGTTGCCTATACAGTTCATAGACAAGTAAATGGAAACTACTAAAAGCCTCAAGATAAGTGTGAGTGCCGAGGATGGCTCTTCCGTAGGAAGACGGAGGTGGATCCTCGGTAGTGTATTGAAGTGGTGAGTAGTGGACTCGTGTGCGTAAAACCATTTCAAGTTGGAGTCTCGTAGGTTAGCCTAGCTAAGAGTCAAAGCTGGCTTGCTGCAACAACTCCACCAACCCTTCTTGATAATGTGCATGTATGTAGGATCTGATGTAAGTCTTGCTGAGTACCTTTGTACTCATGTTGCTATAATTTACATTTTTACAGAAGACGCTGCAACCCCTTCTGATGGGTTCTACGTAGACGTTGACATCAATGAGTAGGCTAAGGCCCAGGTGGTGATCCTGAGCTTGTGAAGGACCACGTAGTATAGCTAGGCTTTCCAAGCCTCTTTTATTTTACTAGTTGTCTGTACCCAGACAAGCTACTTCCGCTGCTGGTTTGTCTGACTGTATGACTTGAATGCTGGGTCGTGTGACCCGTACCTTTGTGTATGTTATGTATGGCTCTCTGAGCCTTAAATAAAGTACTTGTGTCATAGAGTCATGTTGTGATGCCTTGTTGTATTTGCACATATCGAGCATATTGTGTGTATGATTGAAATGCTTGGTATGTGTGGGATCTGACTATCTAGTTGTTTATCCTTAGTAGCCTCTCTTACCGGGAAATGTCTCCTAGTGTTACCACTGAGCCATGGTAGCTTGCTACTGCTCTGGAACACTTAGGCTGGCCGGCATGTGTCCTTCTTCGTTCCTGTGTCTGTCCCTTCGGGGAATTGTCACGCATTGAGTATCGGAGTCCTGTTAGCCCGCTACAGCCCGGTTTACCGGAGTCCTACTAGCCCAGCGCTACAGCCCGGACCCACTTGCTGATGACCGACACGTTCGTTGCTGGGTCATGGATGCCTGTCCCTGTAAGTCTGTGCCACTTTGGGTTTACGACTAGCCATGTCAGCCCGGGCTCCTTATCATATGGGTACTAGCGACACTATCATATACGTGTGCCAAAAGGCGCAAACGGTCTCGGGCAAAGGTAAGGCGACACCCGTGGGAATACCGTGCGTGAGGCCGCAAAGTGATATGAGGTGTTACATGCTAGACCTATGTGGCATCGAGTCGAGGTCCTGACAGCGTTGGCATCAGAGCCGGACTGCCTATAGGTTCTCCAAGCCAAACTGGTCGATGTTGAGTCTAGAAATTCTTTAGTTATATGTAGGGGAATTGTTTGTGGGTGGAACGTAAGGCTCTTTTTACTCCTTTATCTTATGACATTCTGATCTGAGTCAGTCTATTCTTCCACCGGGGGTTAAGGAATTAGGATCTATTCTCTCTATCAGGATCACGTGTTACTAATCAGTAGTACCTTATAGGTTTGATGGATACAAGCCTAGTTCAGTTCTACTACCACATTATGTTGTTAGGATGGACTCAGAACTTTGATATGATGATGTTGAGTGTGTATGAAATCCTTTGTCAAATGTCTCAAATCCTTTCTTGAGCATTTACAACTGTTATGCTGCCGAAATTTTGCTAGAAATTCTAATGCCTTTGCATTATGGTTGTGCTTTCAGATGGCCACTCGCGATCTTAATCAAGTGGTTCGCCTGACTCGATGCCTAGATGTACCCGGCCATACCGCCATGTTGGTCAGGGTAATGACTGAGGCTGGATACCATTGGTATCCCGAGTACACGGTCGAAGAGCAATTTCGAGACTTTAATCAAAGCCAGTATCTCTGCACTGTTAGGATATTTCCATCTTATCCTGGATCCACCGAGCCCCTTCACTGCTCCTATGGACTCGGGGTTACTATTGAGATGGCTGTGCAGGACGCCGCCTACTCTATGATGACCATTATGCGAGTCAGGTCTGGCCTATTTCGGGACTCTGATTTCTGGTATATGCCAGGATCACTTCCGGGAGCACAAGGGTATCTCCAGGCTATCTATGCTGACCCCACTCAGGAGGATTCACGGACTCGCACCACTGCTGAGATGCTCGAGGATAAGGACCGTGAAAATCGGGCCTTGAGGCTAGAGCTCTTCAATACCCGTGCTGACCATTGGGCCACATTGACTCGGTTTGCACCGGCGGTGCAAGCTGGATGTTCGGATATGCGCGATCTCTATCCTGTGAGATCTGCTTTGCCAGACGTGATGGGTTGGCGTGATGTAGGAGGCATCACCCCACCTCGCGGTCCTCGCAGGCCACCGTCTGTTGGTCCAAGACCTCATCCTAGCCCCTATGGTCCACAAGCTCCGCGAGATCGTCTGTTTACGGATGACCATGTTGAGCTTCCAGGCTATGGAGGTGACTTCCACGAGGACTACTACGGATCGGTCTGAGCTAGTGGTAGTATCACTAGTTTGATCTAGTTGTGTCGTCTATCGTCCTGCGTGAACCGTGGGATATGACCTAGTTTGTACCGCCTTCCGGAGGTGTAGAAAAATAATGTATGGGAGCTCGGGATGCCTCCGATGAGATGTAATCCTCTTTTCACCGTAATAGTACCTTGTTTGGTCTTGTACTAAACCCTGTATGGTGTGTATGACGATGGAATAAAGAAGCAGTTTCTGTATCTACCATGTCATACGGATGATCATCTTGCATTCCGAGTTATTCCTTACATTATGTATCCTATGTCGGAATTTTATCATTTTGACTAAATCATTGTCTTGTTTACCTAGGATGGTCAACACGCGCACTAACCCTGCTCCTCAAGAGCAGGCCGAAGGCAGTGAAGTCAGGAATGCAAATCTGCCTCATCCTCCTTCCCTAGCTGAGGTTATGATGGAAGCCGAAAGAAACAAGCGGGAGACCAACCGTTTGTTGGAGCGTATTGAACAGAACACAGCACACCATCAGAGGACTAACGTGGTGTCACTCAGTGATTTCATCAAGTTACATCCACCCACGTTCCACCACTCCGTCGAGCCTCTCGATGCTGATGACTGGCTTCGCAGTATCTCTCACAAGCTGCGTTCCGCGCTAGTAGCTGAGGCTGACAAGGTCACCTTTGCTGCATATCATCTTGAAGGCCCCGCCAGTCTATGGTGGGAGAATTATGGAGCTATGCGCCCAGCGGGCCATGTCACTACTTGGGCTGAATTCAGCGAGGCTTTCCGTGAACATCACATTCCGGAGGGTCTCATGGACCGTAAACGAGAGGAATTTTGCAGTTTCACTCAGGGCCGACTCTCTGTGGATGCTTACAGCAGGGAGTTCGGTAACCTCGCACGATATGCCACTGAGGAAGTTTCTACCGATGCCAAGAAGCAAGCAAGGTTCCGTAAGGGGCTTAGTCCTGAGCTTCACCGCGACCTCCGTCTGCATGAGTGCACATCCTTTCAGAAACTTGTTAACAAGGCCATCAGTGCTGAGACTGGTCAGACTGATTATGACGCAACACGCAAGCATGGCCGTGACATGGGTTCCTCATCCGATGCTGGTCCTCAGAAGCGCCGCGTGTGGGTGCCCAACAATGCCCTGCCACCCAGGTTCACACCGAGGCCATCCTTCCAGGCGCCTCGCCCCGTTCAACAGTCTGCACCAGCCAAGCCCTATGGGGGTCCAACCAACAGTGCTCCTCCACGCACCAGTTCAGTGACTTGTTTCAAGTGTGGGGAATCTGGCCACTATATGCGTGAGTGTCCCCAGACCAACCCCAACCAATCTGCTAAAGCTGCTGGCCGTGGCAAGCCGACAGGGAAAGTGTTCCACGCCAAGCCGGCCACCGCTACACGTGGCCATGTCAACTGTATCTCTGCCGAAGAAGCTCAAGAGGATCCCAACGTCGTTCTCGGTACGCTCCTTGTTAATTGCCACCCGGCATCTGTTCTTTTCGATACAGGAGCCTCTCATTCATTTATATCCGAGAACTATGCTCGTTTGCATAACACCGCATGCTGTGACATGCCATCCACTATGGAAATTTCTACTCCCGGTTCTAGATGGCAAACCTCCAGGGTAAGTTATGGAAATGAAATCCAAGTCGACATACTTGTTTTCCTTGCATCTTTGATAGCTCTCAAATCTTCAGATATTAATATCATCTTGGGTATGGACTGGATGTCAGCTCATCATGCCAAAATTGATTGCTTCTCTAGGACTGTTCAACTCACCCATCCTTCGGGGAAGATAGTCAATGTCTTGACCCGATTAGCCAAGCGACAATTATATTCTCTTAACGCCAGCCCTTTGCCAGACCTTGAGGACGTTCCGGTAGTCCGTGACTTCCCGGATGTCTTCCCAGAGGAATTGCCAGGTGTTCCACCTGACAGGGATGTTGAGTTCGTAATAGACCTCATTCCAGGAACCGTTCCGATTGCTAGAAGACCCTATAAGATGGCACCACTAGAGCTAGCCGAGCTTAAGAAACAACTCGATGAGTCCTTGAAAAAGGGTTTCATCCGACCTAGTTCATCTCCGTGGGCTTGCCCCGTCCTATTCGTCAAGAAGAAGGATGGTACGGACCGGATGGTTGTAGATTATCGACCTGTCAATTTGGTCACAATCAAGAACAAATATCCGCTCCCCAGGATCAACGACCTGTATGATCAGCTCGCTGGATCCTCAGTATTCTCTAAGATGGATTTGAGGTTGGGCTACCATCAAATCAAAATCAAAAACGGGGACATTCCTAAAACAGCCTTTGTTACTCGTTATGGCCAATACGAGTACACCGTCATGTCCTTCGGTTTAACCAACGCTCCAGCCACCTTTTCTCGGTTAATGAACTCAATCTTCATGGAGTATTTGGATAAATTCGTCGTGGTTTACCTCGATGATATACTCATCTACTCCAAGAACGAGGAAGAACATGCCGAACATCTAAGGCTAGTATTGAAGAAACTTCGAGAGCATCGTCTTTATGCCAAATTCTCTAAATGTGAATTTTGGTTGTCAGAAGTGACCTATCTGGGTCATGTAATATCTGGTAAAGGTATTGCTGTTAACCCTGGGCGAGTTCAAGCCGTCCTTAATTGGACTCCACCTGAATCGGTCAAGCAAGTTCGGAGTTTTCTGGGCTTAGCGAGCTATTGTCGTCGCTTGGTCGAGAACTTCTCCAAAGTTGCTAAACCTCTAACCGAACTCCTCAAGAAAGATAAAAAGTTCGAATGGACTCCACAATGTGAGCACAGCTTTCAGGAACTGAAAAGACGCCTGACTTCTGCTCCCGTGCTGGTACCGCCAGACTTCTCTAAGGACTTTGTTATCTACTGCGACGCCTCACGACAAGGATTAGGTTGCATTCTCATGCAAGATCGACATGTAATTGCTTACGCTTCACGGCAATTGCACCCACATGAGGAGAATTATCCTACCCATGATCTAGAGCTTGCAGCCGTAGTCTATGCACTTAAGACCTGGCGACATTACCTCCTCGGTAACCGTTGCGAAATATTCACTGATCATCAAAGTCTGAAGTACATTTTCACCCAACCGGATTTGAATCTCAGGCAAAGACGTTGGGTTGAGTTGATCACAGAATTCGACTTAGGAATAACTTACACCCCAGGGAAAGCCAACGTCATGGCTGATGCGCTAAGTCGTAAATCTTATTGTAACAACCTAATGTTACAACAAAGTCACCCACTTCTCCATGAGGAATTTCGGAAGCTTAACCTTCACATTGTTCCTCAAGGTTTTCTTTCCACCTTGGTGGCGAAACCTACCCTTACGGATCAGATCATCAAAGCACAGAAGGTAGATCCGGGAATTTCCCGCATCAAGAGAAACATCAAGAAAGGAGTTGTGAATTGTTTCTCCATTAATGATCAAGGGGTCGTATACTTCTGGAATCGACTAGTGGTTCCCAAAGTGCGAAACCTGAGGCGATTGATCCTTAAGGAGGCTCATGAATCTCCTCTCACCATTCATCCCGGTAGTACTAAGATGTATCAGGACCTACGCCAGAGGTTCTGGTGGACTAGGATGAAGAGAGAAATTGCCCAGTATATTGCTAATTGCGATGTCTGCCGTCGTGTAAAAGCAGAGCATCAACGGCCTGCTGGCACCCTTCAACCCTTAGCTATTCCTGAATGGAAATGGGATAAAATTGGTATAGATTTCATTACCGGTTTTCCCGGGACCAAGAGAGGGA
The DNA here is from genome assembly GCF_002162155.2 of Triticum dicoccoides. NCBI lineage: Eukaryota > Viridiplantae > Streptophyta > Magnoliopsida > Poales > Poaceae > Triticum > Triticum dicoccoides. The sequence continues at coordinate 398,126,365 of NC_041388.1, read as the reverse complement.
ATAATGCTATCTTCGTCGTTGTCGATCGTCTTTCCAAAGTGGCCCATTTCTTACCTGTTCGTGAGAGTATAACCGCTAGTCAGTTGGCAGACTTATACATCTCCCGAATAGTGTCTCTCCATGGTGTTCCTTTGGAAATTAACTCGGATCGAGGAAGTCTTTTCACCTCTCGATTTTGGGAAAGTTTCCAAAATGCTATGGGAACCCGCCTTTCTTTTAGCACCGCTTTCCACCCTCAGACGAATGGTCAAGTGGAACGCGTCAACCAGATTCTAGAAGACATGCTTCGAGCCTCTATTATCTCATTCGGAATGGAGTGGGAGAAATGCCTTCCATTTGCCGAATTTGCTTACAACAACAGCTATCAATCTAGCTTGGGTAAAGCCCCTTTTGAAGTTCTCTATGGACGACGGTGTCGAACACCCCTTAACTGGTCAGAAACCGGGGAAAGACAATTCTTTGGCCCGGATATGATTCAGGAGGCAAAAGAGCAAGTTCGCATCGTTCGTGAAAAGTTGAAAATAGCCCAATCTCGTCAGAAGAGTCAATATGACCGAAAACATAAGGCTATGACTTTCGAGGTTGACGAGAAGGCTTACCTTCGGGTTACCCCTCTGAAGGGAACCCATCGTTTCGGTATCAAAGGAAAATTGGCTCCTCGTTACATTGGACCTTTTTGCATTCTCGCTAAACGAGGAGAAGTTGCCTACCAGTTGGAACTACCTCCGCATCTCTCCAGAGTCCATGATGTCTTCCACGTTTCCCAACTCAGGCATTGCTTCTCGGATCCTATCCATGGAGTGGACCACGAAACGCTTGATCTCCAAGATAATCTTACATATCGAGAGTACCCCATTCGTATCCTCGATCAGGCCGAGCGTACCACTCGACGTCATAATATCAAGTTTCTCAAAGTTCAATGGTCGCACCATTCTGAGGATGAAGCAACTTGGGAAAGGGAGGATCGTCTTCGGCTCGAGTACCCCGCCCTCTTTCCGGAGGAACCCAAATCTCGGGACGAGATTCTTTTGAGTGGGGGTGAGTTGTCACACCCTAGCTAGCCATGCATTAGAGTGTTGCATCATGTTTACTCTTTCATCAGAAACCTGAAATGGGGATGACAGAACCCCCAGTCCCCTCTGAAACCAATTAGGGTTTACTAAAAAACTTTTTCAATGAACCTGAAATGCCCTTCTAAAATGCCCATCATTTTTGTCTTGGTTCAGAACCTCTGCCAAAAGTGATGCAAATTTTCCTAGGCCATCTTAGGGTTTTTGAATTAAATCATAAATATTTGAATTTGGGCATTTAAAATTATATAAAATATTTAAATGCTCAAATATCTCCAAACTAAAATGTTTCATGTTGGAAATAATCCAACTATGGACCAGGAGTAGTTTGGTGATTTTAGGAGTTGCCTAAGTATTTTTAATAAATCAACAAAGTTGCAGAAGTATTAAAAAAACAGAAAACAAAAGAAAATGGAAAAACTTACCTGACGCCAGCTCCCGGCCCACCTGCCGGCCCAGCCCAGCGCCGCTCCAGCGAGCTGCTTGCCGGCCAGGCAGGCAGGCAGGTGCCCGACGGCGACCGCAGCGCGCGCCACGCACCTGCTCGCCGCCTCGCCGCTTCCCTCGCACGGTGACGTCGTGGATCGGCCTCCCTCTCTCCCCCGAACCCCCCAGACACCCCTCCCCTCTCCAGCTCCTCCCCCTCGCGCTCCCCTGCCATGACCGACGCCACCACCGCCGTGCCTTCCTCGTAGCCGTGCTCCCCGCCGCCCGTGCGTCCTCTCATCGTGTCCAGGAGCTCCGCCGCTGTCCACTCCATCGAGCAAGCCGAGCACCGAGCGCTCGCAACGCCCGGGTCCACCGCAATGACCTCGCCCGAACCGCCGTCGCCGGAGATCCCCTTCAACGCCGTCGTCGCTCCGGTCCATCCCCGGCCGCACCAAGGGCTTCGTCGCACTCACTGTGAGCTTAGCCATCTTCCCCCCCTTCTTTTCTTGCTCCCGAGCCGTGTAGCGACCTCCCGGAGCTCAACCGCACCCACCATCGTGGAGCTCGTCGCCGACGTGCTCCCAGTCACCCTCCGGCCATTCCACGGTGTCCATCATGCTCACCGCGTCACGTAGCACCTAACTAGCTACTCCCCGCACCTCAACGACCCCCCTAGCGACAAGTTCGACTTCGGCCGAACCCCGGTGGCTGCCAAAGTCGTCACCGGCGCCAACTCCGGCCACCCCGACCCCAACGGACTCCACCAAGAGTTGCGGCTCGACCCCAGCTCCTCTCCGGTGGCCTCCGCGGCTCGTTTGGTTGCCGGAACGGCAAAAATCACTTCCGCCGCCGCGTCGGGCTCGCCGGCGGCTAAACGCCGGTGCAGCCGACCCGGGTTTGACCACGAGTGGGCCCTGGTTGACTCCCCTGAGTCAATGACAGGTGGGGCCCAGCCCTGTTAATTAAACAGGTTTAGTTTTAATTAAACCTTAATTAATCTAATCACACTGGCACGCGGGACCCACTGTCAGGTTTGACCCGGACGTGTCCCGTTGACCTGCTGACGTCACACTGACGTCAGGCTGACGCAATAATTGATTTTCTGGATTTAATCTAATATAGGAAATTCTAGAATATAGTTTAAACTTCAAAAATTCATAACTTTTATTCTGTAACTCCAAATCAGACAAATTATATATGAAAAATGATCAAAAAAATCCAATCTATCCATCTGTACTATTTTCATGCATGATTAAACAAGTTAACCTGATGTTTAATACAGAACAAGGAAAAACACTTTAAAGGGCCATGTTTGAGTTTGAAATTTGAATCTTTGATTCAAATTGGTTCAAACCCTTCTGGTCTTAGTTGCATTAGCCCAACACACACATATTGCTATGTTTCATGCATGCGTCATGTTGTTGCACATTGTTTGGTGGTGGTTGTGTATCGGTGTTCTTTGCGGCAGGTTCTGCCTCCGAGGAGTACCGTGATTACCCTAACGAAGAACCGTATCAGTGCATCGAACCATCAGGCAAGCAACCAACCATTTGATCATATCGATACAATCCCATGTTCTCGCTCCTGCTCTCTTTTACTGCATTAAGACAACGTGTTTCAAACTGCTGTGTGCTACGGTAGTTGAACCCACTTCCTCTGCATGACCTGTCATTGCCACAGTAACTAGATGAAACCCACTAGCATGTGTAAGAGTTGATTGAGCCATATGTATGTGTTGTTCCTACCTTGCTATGCCTGCTATGCTTAGAGTCGTGTCAGGTCTGGTTCATCTGGGTGATGGCCTAGAGTGAAATGATTATGTCGGTAATGAGAGTGGTGTGGTGAACACGATTTGGTAAAGGTATCGATGAGAGGCCATGTAGGAGTACATGGTGGGTTGTTTCATTGAAGCCGACCTTAAGCACTGAGATCTGTATGTGTGATTTAAGAATCAGCTACTACCAATGGACCCTCTCGGCTTCTTATTCACCCTAGTTCTCCGTCCAGGAGTTGCAAGTAGTTTCTGGTGTTTGTAGCCTACTGGAGGCCGTGGACAGCGCTGACCATAGGGGTGGGCTGTGATGCGGTCGGTACGTGGCCGAGTGTACCGAATACCCGTTAGGTATCTCGAGAACCCTGTTCACATCGTTCGGGGCCGTATGGGAAACCTCGGCCGGACTCCCCGCGGATGGAACCTGGATAGGCGATAAACCTGGACTGGAGGCTTAGGTGATTAGGTAGGTCGTGGCCGACACCCACGTTGGGCTTCCGCTTGAAGGTTGCCGAGTACATGTCGTGTAAACGATGGTAAGTGGTGAGAGCGTGTATGAAGAAGTACACCCCTGTAGGGTTATCATGATCTATTCGAATAGCCGCGTCCGCGGTAAAGGACTACTTGGTTGCCTATACAGTTCATAGACAAGTAAATGGAAACTACTAAAAGCCTCAAGATAAGTGTGAGTGCCGAGGATGGCTCTTCCATAGGAAGACGGAGGTGGATCCTCGGTAGTGTATTGAAGTGGTGAGTAGTGGACTCATGTGCGTAAAACCATTTCAAGTTGGAGTCTCGTAGGTTAGCCTAGCCAAGAGTCAAAGCTGGCTTGCTGCAGCAACTCCACCAACCCTTCTTGATAATGTGCATGTATGTAGGATCTGATGTAAGTCTTGCTGAGTACCTTTGTACTCATGTTGCTATAATTTACATTTTTACAGAAGACGCTGCAACCCCTTCTGATGGGTTCTACGTAGACGTTGACATCAATGAGTAGGCTAAGGCCCAGGTGGTGATCCTGAGCTTGTGAAGGACCACGTAGTATAGCTAGGCTTTCCAAGCCTCTTTTATTTTACTAGTTGTCTGTACCCAGACAAGCTACTTCCGCTGCTGGTTTGTCTGACTGTATGACTTGAATGCTGGGTCGTGTGACCCGTACCTTTGTGTATGTTATGTATGGCTCTCTGAGCCTTAAATAAAGTACTTGTGTCATAGAGTCATGTTGTGATGCCTTGTTGTATTTGCACATATCGAGCATATTGTGTGTATGATTGAAATGCTTGGTATGTGTGGGATCTGACTATCTAGTTGTTTATCCTTAGTAGCCTCTCTTACCGGGAAATGTCTCCTAGTGTTACCACTGAGCCATGGTAGCTTGCTACTGCTCTGGAACACTTAGGCTGGCCGGCATGTGTACTTCTTCGTTCCTGTGTCTGTCCCTTCGGGGAAATGTCACGCATTGAGTACCGGAGTCCTGTTAGCCCGCTACAGCCCGGTTTACCGGAGTCCTGCTAGCCCAGTGCTACAGCCCGGACCCACTTGCTGATGACCGACACGTTCGTTGCTGGGTCATGGATGCCTGTCCCTGTAAGTCTGTGCCACTTTGGGTTTACGACTAGCCATGTCAGCCCGGGCTCCTTATCATATGGGTACTAGCAACACTATCATATACGTGTGCCAAAAGGCGCAAACGGTCTCGGGCAAAGGTAAGGCGACACCCGTGGGAATACCGTGCGTGAGGCCGCAAAGTGATATGAGGTGTTACATGCTAGACCTATGTGGCATCGAGTCGGGGTCCTGACACCATCCTTCAACACATAACCAAGAAACCTTCGGAAATCGTTTACCTCAACCTTCGAAAAGCATCCGTTATACAAGTTATGGAGATACTCCCGAACTCCCGCCCCAGTACTGGGTGGCATCGAGGTTATCTCACCAACAACTACATAACGGAGATTTTCGATGTCGGCGAAACTAATCTCAGGTATTCTAGAACTGCAACGATAAAGTTGTGACGACAACACCTCGGAGCTCAACTCCCCGGGACACTGCCACAACCCCTAAATGTCAGGAGGCACCAAGAACAATGTTCTCGTCACAAAACCATCAGAACGATTCCAAGATACCCGTGTGATCCTAAATTTTTTTTAGTGAAATTTGAGAAGAGAAGAGACGAAACTCTACGTCAGGATGCCTCACCAGAGCGACGAAGGGACTGAGGAGTAAAAAGAAGTCCTACTCTCCGATATATATAATTCCTAAAAGACTCAAAACATTTCTAGACTCAATAACGTCAGCGATTCGATCAAGCAGGGGGCTCCTAAGGTCGGGGAAGGCTCTGATTACCAACTTGTAACGCCCTCGATGCGGCTGTATCTCCCACGTGTCGAAGCACGACTTAGAGGCATAACCGCATTGAAGCAATGTCGCAAGTGAGGTAATCTTCACACAACCCATGTAATACATAAGGGAAAGAGATACATAGTTGGCTTACAATCGCCACTTCACACAGTTACATGAATAAAGCATTACATCAACCAAATACATACAAGGTCCGACTACGGAACCAAAATAAAAGAAGACTGCCCCAAAAGCTACACAGATCCCCGATCGACCCCAACTGGGCTCCACTACTAATCAACTAGAACGAAACAATACAAGGACAAAATCTTCATCGAGCTCCTCCTGAGCTCAGTGGCGTCACCTACACGGTATCATCGGCACCTGCAAACTGGTTTTGGAAGAATCTGTGAGTCACAGGGACTCAGCAATCTCACACCCTCGCGATCAAGACTATTTAAGCTTATGGGTAAGGTAAAAGGTATGAGGTGGAGCTGCAGCAAGCGACTAGCATATATGGTGGCTAACATACGCAAATGAGAGCAAGAAATGAAAGCGAAGCACGGTCGAGAATCTATGATCAAGAAGTGATCCTAGAACAACCTACGTCAAGCATAACTCCAACACCGTGTTCACTTCTCGGACTCCGCCGGAAAGAGACCATCACGGTTACACACGCGGTTGATGCATTTTAATTAAGGTCAACTTCAGGTTTTCTACAACCGGACATTAACAAATTCCCATCTGCCCATAACCGCAGGCACGGCTTTCAAAAGTTCAAATTCCTGCAGGGGTGTCCCAACTTGGCCCATCACAAGCTCTCACGGTCAACGAAGGATATTCCTTCTAGCGGGAAGACCCGATCAGACTTGGAATCCTGGTTACAAGACATCCTCGACAATGGTAAAACAAGTCCAGCAAAGCCGCCCGATGTGCCGACATCCTGATGGGAGCTGCACATATCTCGTTCTCAGGGCAACACCGGATAGGTCAAGCTACGAGTAAAACCAGCCCTCAAGTTTCCTCGAGGTGGCCCTGCAGGCTGCCCATTTCGGACCAACACTTAGACAAGCACTGGCCCGGGGGGGGGGGGTTAAAATAAAGATGACCCTTGGGCTGGCCTAACCCAAGGGAAAAATAGTCTAGGTGGCGAATGGTAAAACCAAGGTTGGGCCTTGCTGGAGGAGTTTTATTCAAAGCGAACTGTCAAGGGGTTCCCATTATAACCCAACCGCGTAAGGAACGCAAAATCCGGGAACATAACACCGATATGACGTAAACTAGGGCGGCAAGAGTGGAACAAAACGCCAGGCATAAGGCCAAGCCTTCCACCCTTTACCAAGTATATAGATGCTTTAATTAAATAAGAGATATTGTGATATCCCAACAAGTAAACATGTTCCAACAAGGAACAACATCTCCATGTTCCAACAAGGAACAAACTTCAATCTTCACCTGCACCTAACAACGCTATAAGAGGGGCAGAGCAAAGCGGTAACATAGCCAAACAACGGTTTGCTAGGACAAGGTGGGTTAGAGGCTTGGTTCAACAATATGGGAGGCATGATAAGCAAGTGGTAGGTATCGCAGCATAGGCATAGCAAAAGCGCGAGCATCTAGCAAGCAAAGATAGAAGTGATTTCGAGGGTATGGTCATCTTGCCTGAAATCCCGCAAGGAAGAAGAACGAGTCCATGAAGAAGACAAACGGACGTAGCCGAACGGTTCCTCACAAATGCGACGTTATCGGAACCAACCGTAGAAACAACACCGGAAAGAAGCAAACAACATAGTAAACAACCAACACATAACCAAGGCACGATGCACAATCAAGTATGATGTCTGTCCGGTTTAATGAGGCATGGCATGGCAAAGTGCACAAACAATCCTACAAATTAAGTGAAGCTCAATATGCAACGAGTTGCATATTGACGAAACACCACAACAAGTTATTTAGTTCGATCTCGTTTATGTACCCAACAATATTAAATGTTGATTAACATGGCAAGGGGTGAAGCAAATGAAAACTACCTATCTAGGCAAATTTAAATGAGGCTGGAACAACAAACAACAAGTCCGGAAAAATCCTCATATGCATATATTAGGTTTGGCATTGTTCTGCCCTAAACCATATTGTGTAGTTGTTAAACATGCAAAGAGATGCCGCCATGTTAAACTAGGCAAAATTCTACCCCATTTACATATAAAGTTTATTAAATTCCGAGTTACGGTTAAATAGTTATGAAATAAATCATTTTAACAAGTTATTTAAGCAAATTAATGCAAACAGCAGTTTGAACATTTTAAACATAGATGAAAATGGCAGATTATGAAAGTAGATAAAATTCTGAGAATTTTACATATATAACATGTTTTATTTGGATGCATGGACATTTAGTTATGAGCATTTTAAAATGATGGCATTTACTATAAATATGCATGCACTGGAAATTTAGGGAAAAAACAGAACAGGAAAAAATCTAAACGGGCTGAATCTGGAGCTGCACGGGCTACACAGGCTAGCGGTAGATAGATATAGAGCCCTATGTGCGCAAGGCAACACCAGCAGCAGAATCGGGCCAAGCCCAAGCGGCTGGCTGTGTGGTTTGCAAAAAAGGTAAATAAGAGGCAAAAATAGGGGCGCCTGGGACTCGAACCCAGGACCTCCTGGATGGATGCATGCATGAGTGACCAGTGGGCTACAAAGGAAGTTGATAAAAAAGCATTTATACGCAACATGAACCATACCCTGGTGCAAGTCTGACGAAACTAAAAACTGAAACAGCGATAGCTTGATCTGTAACCGTGGCTGCTCGATCGATGCGGGGTCAATGCAAACAGTAGTGAGGCATTCGCGCGCAGGGTCAAAGGGGACGCAACCATGGCGGCTCTCGAGCGGATTCGGTCTGAGGCAACATAGAGAGATATGGCGAGATGAGAGAAGAACAGAGAGGAAAAGCAGTGACGCGTGAGGCAACTGCGTGCCTCACCTTGTCCGTGACGGCGCTGCTGCTTGTAGACGGCCGGTGGAGGTGAGCGTGCACGAGCATGAGCATGCTGGAGACGTGGATCCGGCGGTGGCGAGCTCACCGGCCTCGGGGACGAGGGCAGGCAGCGGTGCTCGGGCGGCGAGACACGGGCGTCCTCCTCCTCTGCTCAAAGCAGAGGCTGGACCTGGCATTGGCGGCGCACATGAAGAAGACGACCGCGAGGAGCAGCAGGGACGAAGCTCTGGCGACGGGATTTGAAGGGGAACGCCGGCGAAAGGACGGAGGGCCTCGGGCCCGGTCGGAACTAGCGGCGGCCTGTGATGTTCTCTATTACAGAGGAGACAGAGGGAGTCCGGTGAGAGAGATCGATAGGAAGGAGGGGACGGAGGAGAAGGTGCAGCGACCTGCTGGTGGTGGGCAGCTCCGACGACAACGGACTTCAGAAGGCGGGCCTTGGCACGCTGATGCTCGAGGCGAGGGCATCTCCCCGAGGAGGAGGAAGAAGCAGGGCACAGCGGCAAGGGCTCTGGACGACGTCTGTCCATGGCGGCGGTGGTGGTCTTGCAAGGAGGCCTCGGACGCCATGGCGGTTCAAGAGGAGGAGGTGCTCGGGTGGCTCGGCGGCGGCAGCCATGGGAGCTCCAGATTGTGTTCAAAGAGAAAAAAAGGAGTGCAGGGGAGGTCAGAGGCCAAGGAGAGAGAGAACCGGGGCGCGCGGTGGCGAGGCCTTACCGGCGAGGGGCTCCGGTCTGGTGGCTGCGCTGGTTGGGTGGACGCGGGATCCAGAGGAGGCACTAGTTGGTTGGCACGGAAACTGAGGAGGAGCGGGGGCGGTCGTGGTTGGTGGTTTTGGATCGGGAGGGGATCCCAAGGAGGAGGAAGACAGTGGACTGGCGGCGCGACGGAGGGATGGATGGGACAAGTCCCTAGATTTTAGGGTTGCTGGTTTATATAGTTAGTGGGTTAGGATAGGGGCTAAACGGACCCTCCAATCGTAATCGGGCGGTCGATAAAATATAGGTTAGGAAAGTCGAAACAAGAAAATGGAGATATTTTGTAGATGTTTGGGGATGATCCGGACACAACGATGACAACTGCTTGGGTCGGGTCTGGGACAATTTCCGGACACGCGCGCGAGCAGGGCCGCGGGCTGACGAGAGAGGTTAAGTTGGGTTTGGTGGATAGGTAGTGAAATGTGAAGACGGTCTAGGGAGGAAAGAGAGGGAAAGCCCGGCAACAGTTTTCGGAGACCGAAAACGTTCGACGACAGACCGGCTATATTGCCGCTATAAATATCCGCTGGGGCATCAAACGGACTCCGATTGCGATGAAACTTGGCACGCGGTCTACCTACACTATAACAAGACTGCACGCCAACTCTCATCCCATTCCGAGAACATTTTCTGGCCACTTATAAAATACTATTTCGGACATGCCGCGGGAGCGTGCGAGTGTGGTTGGGCTCAGAATGGACACGGAGAGAACCGGAAGACCCGGACGGATGCAAGTTTCAAAAACATGATGATGCAATGCACATGATGACATGATGAAATGCAACACGCAAGAAAAAGACATGGCAACGACAGCGAATAACTGGGAGACACCTGGCACAACGGTCTCGGGGCGTTACAACACTCCACCACTATGAGAGGATCTTGTCCCGAGATCTAGAATGGCACCGGAGGGAAAAGGAAGAGGAAGATAAGAGGTAAAACTAAGTTGCTTCTTTAACAAAAGAGTGAAACCAAAGAACCTTGCGAGGTTGAAAATTGAAAGAAAGAAAACGACGAAGATTTTCAAAGTTGAAAACAATCCGTTAGAAAAGAGGAACAAGGAACGATAAAGATCAATTACGACAACACTCTGGTTAAAACAATATTGAGAGGGAAAAAGAATGATATAATTTGGACAGCACTCTGACTGTAAATGGAAGGAACTGAAGAAGAGCTTGACAATATGAGAAGATACTTGATGAGATCAACAACACACCACCTCCGAAACTATTGAAAGAATGGCACAATGGGTAAAAAGATTTCAGACAGCACTCCGGTTGAAAAGTGAGGCAAAACTTGATAAGATGAGAGAACTTGAATGAAGGACACGACACTCCAGTTGAATGGGTAAGCAAAGGAAAGAACATGATCTTCACAATACGATATGATGAGTGAAGAGAGCATCATCACAATGCCTCGGGAAGAAATGAAAGAATGCAATGAAAAGAACGGAGAAGAAAACAACATGTTCTACCTCAAATGAATTTGAGAGGGCATCCTTAAAAAGAAGGATTGAACGGAGTTGTTGGGAAATCAACAACGAAAATAGTAAGCTTGTTGAGGGCTTATGGAAAACATCTCAAAAATTTGAGGTGGAAACCTGCCACAAACGAAAACAATTGCTTGCTTGAGAACGATGGAGAGATGAAAACATCTTTCATCGCGAGAACAGGAGGAAACTTGGATTCTTGAAAAGCACCCCAATAGCAACATTCCTTAGGGAAGGTTTTAGGTGAAAAATAACCCAAGATAAATCCAAAGAAGAAATTGATGGTTTTAAATATCTCATTCCTGACAACTTTTGAATCATGAAACATGAAGGGAAATTGTCAAGAAAGACATAACACCATCTCAAAAGAAAAGTTAAAAAGAATTGCACACTGGAATGCAAGAAGAAAAATGATTGAGCTCCTTAAAAAAGAACCTCAGTGAACACTTCGAGAAGGAATATAAATCCTTGATGAACCATCATGTAGAACCTTCATGAACAACTCCGGTTAAAGAATGATCACAAAGAAGTGAAGGATGAAAAGAATAAGGTTGAAGCCTTGAAATGATTAGATGAAGCTTCGACGAGATAAAAGAGAGATTTTGAAACGCCGGGAAAAGAAAAAGCTGAACACAATTGGAATCAAGAATTTGGTGCACCTCTGGAATAAGGAATTAATCGCTTGGATGAACAAGAATAAGAATTACGTTATGCTTATCCTTCACCAATTTAAATTGATGACAAGCAGCGGATTTGACATACTACTTATTCTCGTAGAGAGCATTAAGATAGATATAGCGCCAACTTGGGAAAATATTGAACGAACCAACGGTAGGCTAGAAATAACAAATGAATCGATACAATAGCAAAGGAAGAGAAATCTTGAACGAGCCACCGGTAAGAATTGAAAACGAATGAAGTAAAAGGGGTGAATCACCGGTAAGAATTAGCAAATGAACGAAGATACATGAGGGAGTTTAGATGAAAGTGAACGAAGAGATCGCGAGCTGATTAGAGGATATTTGAATGAAGCACTGGTAAGATTTGGAGAAAGATAGCTGGAAGCTGGAATGACTAATATTTGAAAAGATGGCCTTCGGAGTAAAGAAATGGAAATAACTCATGAAATGCTCCAGATAGGTGAAAAGAATACTCACAATCAAAACAATTATGAGAGGATGGCAGTAAGCTAGCATCACGAATCTTGAAGAGAAAGGAGCAAGATTGAGAGAAAAATCTTCTTTGGTCTTCAAATACAGAGAATGACGATGAGAGACACCACCATGAATTATTGAGACACTCCGGAATGATTAAAAGAGGAGAGGTTGAGCCAAGGATGAAAAGAATTGTGAAAGATCTAGGAGAAGGCATTTGACTGATGATAAATCATTCTTACATCAAACTTCGAAAAGAGGTTTGAGGATAGCTCTGGGAAAATAAGAAGAGTCAGGTAAGATCCTGGGATAAGACTTGTGGGTTAGGGCCCACTCAAAAGAAACACCGTTGAATGATTTAAAAGATAGATTGCGTCGGTTGAATTAAATGGCTTGAATGAGAGAACATCCTTGAAAGATCTTGAACTACTGCAGAGTGGAAACACGAATCTTCGAGATATCTTGAGCACTCCGGAACAATTGAATAGCGAGAGGTGAATGATTAAGAATTGCACCGGCATGAGAGAGCATTGAAACGAGGAAAGGATATACTCAACAAAGCTTGAATTGAAACCACCGGAGAAAAAAAGAATGAATAATGATAACTTGAAACTCCGTTAGAATCTTCATGAGAATCACCAGATAAGAAACATTGACGGAAAAGGAATGAAGAGGCCTCGCATCAATAAGATGGATACTTGATTAAGATATCTGAGTCCTTGAAGAAAAAGGGTGGGTGGGTGGGAAAACAAAGGCAACTTGGGACGAATGAAACAAACACCGTTGAGAAGAACTAATAATTGATCTTGCGGATGTTGAAATGATCGGATCCACTTGAAGAGAAGCACACTGGTTAAAAAGGGTTGACAAAACAATCTTGATGATCAAGAAGGATTGGTATTCACATCAGAGTATGAGAAGAACACCATTTGGGGAAGGTATGGAATCAACATTTGACTTCGAAGAAACTCGAATATCACCACTCAAAACAAAACAAAGGATTGGCTTGCAAAATAAGCCGGAACAAACATATGATAGAGATTTCGTCCGAAGTTTACGTGGTGGGGCCTACACGGGCTCGATCGTACAACACCATCATGTACAAGGCAGTGCACATGACATACGAAGCGTCCCCGAGTCGGCATAGCCAAGGACTCTTTAAGACACAACAAGACCACTATAAAACCAACCGTGAATAGGCGGACCACTAGACGTTGAACCCCAATTTCATATCATACATCTGTCAGAAAGATATCCTAGGAGCTACTTGAATTCCCACTTATAAACTCCCGAAATTTTCCGGTTATGCAATCAGGTGTTGGGGATACAGGGGAAGCATAATATCTCACGCAAAACTAACAAATCCTACATCTAGCTGTATCCATCCTTCAACACATAACCAAGAAACCTTCGGAAATCGTTTACCTCAACCTTCGAAAAGCATCCATTATACAAGTTATGGCGATACTCCCGAACTCCCGCCCCAGTACTGGGTGGCATCGAGGTTATCTCACCAACAACTTCATAACAGAGATTTTCGATGTCGGCGAAACTAATCTCAGGTATTCTAGAACTGCAACGATAAAATTGTGATGACAACACCTTGAAGCTCAACTCCCCGGGACACTGCCACAACCCTAAATGTCAGGAGGCACCAAGAACAATGTTCTCGTCACAAAACCATCGGAACGATTCCAAGATACCCGTGTGATCCTAAATTTTTTTAGTGAAATTTGAGAACAGAAGAGACAAAACTCTACGTTTGGATGCCTCACCAGAGCGACGAAGGGACTAAGGAGTAAAAAGAAGTCCTACTCTCCGATATATATAATTCCTAAAAGACTCAAAACATTTCTAGACTCAATAACGTCAGCGATTCGATCAAGCAGGGGGCTCCTAAGGTCGGGGAAGGCTCTGATTACCAACTTGTAACGCCCTCGATGCGGCTGTATCTCCCACGTGTCGAAGCACGACTTAGAGGCATAACCGCATTGAAATCAATGTCGCAAGTGAGGTAATCTTCACACAACCCATGTAATACATAAGGGAAAGAGATACATAGTTGGCTTACAATCGCCACTTCACACAATTACATGAATAAAGCATTACATCAACCAAATACATACAAGGTCCGACTATGGAACCAAAATAAAAGAAGACTACCCCAAAGCCTACACAGATCCCCGATCGACCCCGACTGGGCTCCACTACTAATCAACTAGAATGAAACAATACAAGGACAAAATCTTCATCGAGCTCCTCCTGAGCTCAGTGGCGTCACCTACACGGTATCATCGGCACCTGCAAACTGGTTTTGGAAGAATCTGTGAGTCACAGGGACTCAGCAATCTCACACCCTCGCGATCAAGACTATTTAAGCTTATGGGTAAGGTAAAAGGTATGAGGTGGAGCTGCAGCAAGCGACTAGCATATATGGTGGCTAACATACGCAAATGAGAGCGAGAAGAGAAAGCGAAGCATGGTCGAGAATCTAAGATCAAGAAGTGATCCTAGAACAACCTACGTCAAGCATAACTCCAACACCGTGTTCACTTCCCGGACTCCGCTGGAAAGAGACCATCACGGCTACACACGCGGTTGATGCATTTTAATTAAGGTCAACTTCAGGTTTTCTACAACCGGACATTAACAAATTCCCATCTGCCCATAACTGCAGGCACGGCTTTCGAAAGTTCAAATCCCTGCAGGGGTGTCCCAACTTAGCCCATCACAAGCTCTCACGATCAACGAAGGATATTCCTTCTAGCGGGAAGACCCGATCAGACTTGGAATCCTGGTTACAAGACATCCTCGACAATGGTAAAACAAGTCCAGCAAAGTCGCCCGATGTGCCGACATCCTGATGGGAGCTGCACATATCTCGTTCTCAGGGCAACACCGGATAGGTCAAGCTACTAGTAAAACCAGCCCTCAAGTTTCCCCGAGGTGGCCCCACAGGCTGCCCATTTCGGACCAACACTTAGACAAGCACTGGCCCGGGGGGGGGGGGTTAAAATAAAGATGACCCTTGGGCTGGCCTAACCCAAGGGAAAAAGAGGCTTGGTGGCGAATGGTAAAACCAAGGTTGGGCCTTGCTGGAGGAGTTTTATTCAAAGTGAACTATCAAGAGGTTCCCATTATAACCCAACCACGTAAGGAACGCAAAATCCGGGAACATAACACCGATATGACGGAAACTAGGGCAGCAAGAGTGGAACAAAACACCAGGCATAAGGCCAAGCCTTCCACCCTTTACCAAGTATATAGATGCATTAATTAAATAAGAGATATTGTGATATCCCAACAAGTAAACTTGTTCCAACAAGGAACAACATCTCCATGTTCCAACAAGGAATAAACTTCAATCTTCACCTGCAACTAACAACGCTATAAGAGGGGCAGAGCAAAGCGGTAACATAGCCAAACAACGGTTTGCTAGGACAAGGTGGATTAGAGGCTTGGTTCAACAATATGGGAGGCATGATAAGAAAGGGGTAGGTATCGCAGCATAGGCATAGCAAAAGAGCGAGCATCTAGCAAGCAAAGATAGAAGTGATTTTGAGGGTATGGTCATCTTGCCTAAAATCCCACAAGGAAGAAGAACGAGTCCATGAAGAAGACAAACGGACGTAGCCGAACGGTTCCTCACAAATGCGACGTTATCGGAACCAACCGAAGAAACAACACCGAAAAGAAGCAAACAACATAGTAAACAACCAACACATAACCAAGGCACGATGCACAATCAAGTATGATGCCTGTCCGGTTTAATGAGGCATGACATGGCAAAGTGCACAAACAATCCTACAAATTAAGTGGAGCTCAATATGCAACGAGTTGCATATTGACGAAACACCACAACAAGTTATTTAGTTCGATATCGTTTATGTACCCAACAATATTAAATGTTGATTAACATGACAAGGGGTGAAGCAAATGAAAACTACCTATCTAGGCAAATTTAAATGAGGCCGGAACAACAAACAACAAGTCCGGAAAAATCCTCATATGCATATATTAGGTTTGGCACTGTTCTGCCCTAAACCATATTTTATAGTTTTTAAACATGCAAAGAGATGCCACCATGTAAAACTAGGCAAAATTCTACCCCATTTACATATAAAGTTTATTAAATTCCGAGTTACGGTTAAATAGTTATGAAATAAATCATTTTAACAAGTTATTTAAGCAAATTAATGCAAACAGCAGTTTGAACATTTTAAACATAGATGAAAATGGCAGATTATGAAAGTAGATAAAATTCTGAGCATTTTACATATATAACATGTTTTATTTGGATGCATGGACATTTAGTTATGAGCATTTTAAAATGATGGCATTTACTGTAAATATGCATGCACTGGAAATTTAGGGAAAAAATAGAACAGGAAAAAATCTAAATGGGCTGAATTTGGAGCTACACAGGCTACACAGGCCAGCAGTAGATAGATATAGAGGGGCACCTGGGACTCGAACCCAGGACCTCCTGGATGGATGCATGCACGAGTGACCAGTGGGCTACGAAGGAAGTTGTTAAAAAAAGCATTTATAGGCAACATGAACCATAGCCTGGTGCAAGTCTAACGAAACTGAAAATTGAAACAGCGATAGATTGCTCTGTAACCGTGGCTGCTCGATCGATGCGGGGTCAACGCGAACAGCAGCGAGGCATTCACGCGCAGGGTCGAAGGGGACGCAACCATGGCGGCTCTCGGGCGGATTCGGTCTGAGGCAACATAGAGAGATATGGTGAGATGAGAGAAGAACAGAGAGGAAAAGCAGTGACGTGCGAGGCAACTGCATGCCTCACCTTGCCCGTGACGGCGCTGCTGCTTGCAGACGACCGGTGGAGGCGAGCGTGCATGAGCACGGGCATGCTGGAGACGTGGATCCGGCAGCGGCGAGCTCGCCGGCGTCGGGGATGAGGGCAGGCAGCGGTGCTCGGGCGGCGAGACACGGGCGTCCTCCTCCTCTGCTCAAAGCAGAGGCTGGACCTGGCATTGGCGGCGCACATGAAGAAGACGACCGCGCGGAGCAGCAGAAACGGAGCTCTGGCGACGGGATCTGAAGGGGAACGCCGGCGAAAGGACGGAGGGCCTCGGACCCGGTTGGGACTAGCAGCGGCCCGTGATGTTCTCTGTTACAGAGGAGACAGAGGGAGTCCAGTGAGAGTGATCGATAGGAAGGAGGGGACGGAGGAGAAGGTGCAGCGACCTGCTGGTGGTGGGCAGCTCCGACGACAACGGACTTCAGAAGGCAGGCCTTGGCGTGCTGATGCTCAAGGCGAGGGCATCTCCTCGAGGAGGAGGAAGAAGCAGGGCACAGTGGCAAGGGCCCTGGATGGCGTCTGTCCATGGCGGCGGTGGTGGTCTTGCAAGGAGGCCTCGGATGCCATGGCGGTTTAAGAGGAGGAGGTGCTCGGGCGGCTCGGCAGCGGCAGCCATGGGAGCTCCTGATTCTGTTCAAAGAGAAAAAAAGGAGCGCAGGGGAGGTCAGAGGCCAAGGAGAGAGAGAACCGGGGAGCGCGGTGGTGAGGCCTTACCGGCGAGGGGCTCCGGTCTGGTGGCTGCGCTGGTTGGGTGGACGCGGGATCCAGAGGAGGCACTAGTTGGTTGGCGCGGAAACTGAGGAGGAGCGGGGGCGGTCATGGTTGGTGGTTTTGGATCGGGAGGGGATCCCAAGCAGGAGGAAGACAGTGGACTGGCGGCGCGACGGAGGGATGGATGGGACAAGTCCCTAGATTTTAGGGTTGTTGGTTTATATAGTTAGTGGGTTAGGATAGGGGCTAAACGGACCCTCCGATCGTAATCGGGCGGTCGAGAAAATATAGGTTAGGAAAGTCCAAACAAGAAAACGGAAATATTTTGTAGATGTTTGGGGATGATCCGGACACAACGGTGACGACTGCTCGGGTCGGGTCCGGGACAATTTTTGGATGCACACGCGAGGAGGGCCGCGGGCTGACGAGAGAGTTTAGGTTGGGTTTGGTGGATAGGTAGTGAAATGTGAAGACGGTCTAGGGAGGAAAGAGAGGGAAAGCCCGGCAACAGTTTTCGGAGACCGAAAACGTCCGACGATAGACCGGCTATATTGCCGCTATAAATATCCGTTGGGGCATCAAACGGACTCCGATTGCGATGAAACTTGGCACGCGGTCTACCTACCCTATAACATGACCGCACGCCAACTCTCATCCCATTCCGAGAACATTTTCCGGCCACTTATAAAATACTATTTCGGACATGCCGCGGGCGCGTGCGAGTGTGGTTGGGCTCCGAACGGACACGGAGAGAACCGGAAGACCCGGACGGATGCAAGTTTCAAAAACATGATGATGCAATGCACATGATGGCATGATGAAATGCAACACGCAAGCAAAAGACATGGCAACGATAGCGAATAACTGGGAGACACCTGGCACAATGGTCTCGGGGCGTTACAGCGTGCAAGTGTGGCTGGGCTCAGAACAGACAACGGAAAGAACTGGGAGATCCGGACGGATGCTAGTTTTGAAAAACATGATGATGCAATGCACATGATGACATGATAAGATGCGACACGCAAGCAAATGACAAGGCAACAACGGCGAATAACTGGAAGACACCTGGCGCATTGGTCTCGGGGCGTTACAATGACGTCCCCAAGTGCTTCCAAGGACAAGTTCTTCGAGAAGGTCATCAACCCTTACCTCGCGGAGGTGCTGCGACACCCTCAAACCATTGAGATGCGTGATGGGTTGCTGCACATCCGCGATGTTGAGGGACCAAAGGGAACAGGAAGCGTGGAGACGAGGCTCGAAGCAATGGAGCAACAAATTTTCAAGTGCCAGGGGATGGTGGAGCTTGGAATCAACGCTAGACACATGATGCTCGCGGAGTTCACTAACAACTACAAGCCGGATGCCAAGAACACCGAGGAGGCCATCTTCAAGCTATATGAGAAGATCGAGCGCCTCCAAGCCCAAATCTATGACCTGCAAAACCAAAACTGTGAGTATGAATATAGATTCAAAAGAATGAGTTTGGCTGTAGATTCGAGGATTCCGGAGACTCGATCATCCTTCTATGATGGTGAACCTATGCCTTGGAAGATGGATGACAAGCCCGCATCATCAACAACACCTTCACCTTCTTCACCAACCAAGGAGATATAATCACATGGGTATGGGCACCCCCCTTGGCAACTACCAAGCTTGGGGGAGATGCCCCGGTATCGTATGACCATCACAACTCCTATCTTTATCATTTTTTTAGTTCGATCCTATTAGTAGTATCTTGATCTAGTAGAATAAAGTTTATGGCGTGATCTAGTTTTGAGTTTTGCCTTTTGATCTCTCTTTGTAATCGAGTATGTGAGCTATATATAATAAAGATTAGTGTTGAGTCAAGGGCTTGATTATTTTGCCATGATCTTGGATGAATAAAAGAAAAAGAGAAAATAATAAAAAGAAACAAAGAGTTCAAATTGATCTTATTGAGAGTAATGACTTCACATAGAAATAGTATGATGATTAAAAGTTGTTGGGAGTTGGCAGACATAGCTTTGGTCATTGTTGCAATTAATAGGAAGTAATAAGGAAAGAGAGGTTTTCACATATACATATATTATCATTGACATCTTTTATGATTGGGAGCACTCATTAAAATATGACATGCTAAAGAGTTGATGTTGGACAATGAAGACAACATAATGAGTTATGTCTTTCTTATATCTGAGATAAAGTATGTTGTCATGGATCCTCTAACTTGTTGAGCTTGCCTTTCCCCCTCATGCTAGCCAAATTCTCAGCACCAAGTAGAAATACTACTTGTGCTTCCAAAATCCCTAAACCAGTTTTGCCATGAGAGTCCACCATATCTACCTATGGATTGAGTAAGATCCTTCAAGTAAGTTGTCGTCGGTGCAAAGCAATAAAAATTGCTCTAAATATGTATGATTGATTAGTGTGGGAGAAATAAGCTTTATACGATCTTGTGATGTGGAAGTAATAAAAGCGACAGACTACATAATAAAGGTTCATATCACAATGGGAAATATAAAGTGACGTTCTTTCGCATTGAGATTTTATGCATCCAACCATAAAAGTGCATGGCAACCTCTGCTTCCCTCCGCGAAGGGCCTATCTTTTATTATTATCCTCTACCTTATGCAAGAGTCATGGTGATCTTCACCTTTTCTTTTTCATTTTATCCTTTGGCAAGCTCAGCATGTTGGAAAGAACATGATATATATATATCTAATTGGATGTAGGGGAGCATGAACCATTATTGTTGACATTACCCTTGAGGTAAAAGGTTGTGGGGCAAAACTATAAGCCCCTATCTTTCTATGTGTTCGATTAAAACTCCGTAACCACAAGTATTGCGTGAGTGTTAGCAATTATGGAGGACTAAATGATAGTTGAGTATGTGGACTTGCTTTTTAGCTCTGACATAGACTCTTTCCGATGTTATGATAAATTGCAATTGCTTCAATGACTGAGATTATAGTTTGTCGGAACCCAATAAGGTTTATGATTTATACTTTTGCATTGTGAATAGATCATCACTTGAACATAAGTAATCATATGACAAAATCTATATATGTTGCTGTTATGAATAATCATGATGCCTTCGTGTCTTTATTTTATTTTTATTGACGCCTCTACCTCTAAACATGAGGACATATTTATTGTTATCGGCTTTTCCCTTGAGGACAAGCAAGGTCTAAGCTTGGGGGAGTTGATACGTCCATTTTGCATCATGCTTTTATATCGATATTCATTGCATTATGGGCTGTTATTTGACTTTATGTCACAATACTTATGGCTATTCTCTCTTATTTTACAAGGTTTACATGAAGAGGGAGAATGCCGGCAGCTGGAATTCTGGGATGGAAAAGGAGCAAATATTAGAGACCTATTCTGCGCAACTCCAAAAGTCCTGAAACTCCATGGAACGTCTTAAAATAAATAAAGAAAAATCCTCGCCAAAGATGAAGGCCAGGGGGCCCACACCCTCCTCACGAGGGTGGGGGGGCGCCCCCCTAGGGCACGCCCTCCTACCTTGTGGGCCACCTGGTGGCTCTCCGACATCCATATTCTCCTATATGAAGTCTTTCGATGAGAAAAAAATAAGGAGGAACTTTTCGGGACGAGACTCCACCGCCACGAGGTGGAACCTTGGAGGATCCAATCTAGAGCTCCGGCAGGGCTGTTCTGCTGGGGATACTTCCCTCCCGGAGGGGGAAATCATCACCATCATCATCACAAACTCTCCTCTCATCGGGAGAGGGCAATCTCCATCAACATCTTGACCAGCACCATCTCATCTCCAAACCCTAGTTCATCTCTTGTATCCAATTCTTGTCTCAAATTCTGGGATTGGTGCTAGTAGGTTGCTAGTAGTGTTGATTACTCCGTGTAGTTGATGCTAGTTGGTTTATTTGGTGGAAGATCATATGTTCAGATCCTATATGCATATTATTACACCTCTGATTATGAACATGAATATGCTTTGTGAGTAATTACGTTCGTTCCTGAGGACAAGGGAGAAGTCTCGCTATTAGTAGTCATGTGAATTTGGTATTTGTTTGATATTTTGATAAGATGTATGTTGTCTAGCCTCTAGTGGTGTTATGTGAATGTCGACTACATAACACTTCACCATTATTTGGGCCTAGAGGAAGGCATTGGGAAGTAATAAGTAGATGATGGGTTTCTAGAGTGACAGAAGCTTAAACCCTAGTTTATGTGTTGCTTCGTAAGGGGCTGATTTGGATCCATATGTTTCATGTTATGGTTAGGTTTACCTTAATACTTTTGTTGTAGTTGCGGATGCTTGCAATAGAGGTTAATCATAAGTGGGATGCTTGTTCAATTAAGAACAGCACCCAAGCACCGGTCCACCCACATATCAAATTATCAAAGTATCGAACGCGAATCATATGAACGTGATGAAAACTAGCTTGACGATATTCCCATGTGTCCTCGGGAGCGCTTTTCCTATTATAAGAGTTTGTTCCGGCTTGTCCTTTGCTACAAAAAGGATTGGGCCACCTTGCTGCACTTTATTTAATTTTGTTACTATTTGCTCGTTACAATTTATCTTATCACTAAACTATCTGTTACCACTTATTTCAGTACCTGCAGAGAATACCTTGCTGGAAACCGCTTATCATTTCCTTCTGCTCCTTGTTGGGTTCGACACTCTTACTTATCAAAAGGACTACGATAGATTCCCTATACTTGTGGGTCATCAAGACTCTTTTCTGGCGCCGTTGTCGGGGATTGTAGCGCCTTTGGTAGGTGGAATTTGGTAAGGAAAAATTAATATAGTGTGCTGAAATTTACTGTCACTTTTTACTATGGAAAGTAATTCTATGAGGGGATTGTTTGGGGTATCTTCACCCCGTCCAGTAGAGCAAAGAGTTGCTCCTCAACCTACTGAACGTATTGAAAATGAAACTCCTTTTGTATTTCCTTCGGGTATGATGGAAAGACTGCTAGTTGACCCTTTTACAGGAGATGGAACAAAGCATCCTAATGAGCACTTAATATATGTGGATGAAGTTTGTGGATTATTTAAGCTTACAGGAGATGGAACAAAGCATCCTTGCTCCGACTGGGGCTGTGCAGATGCAGGCGCCTCCTCATCCGCAAGTTTCCGGCGTTGGAGGGACTAATGCCGCGCCCTGGGTTCAATGGGGAGATGATGGATTCAACGCCTATGGGGTGGGTCAGCACCGTGGTTCGTCGTCGACGGGCGGTGGTCGAGGTTATGCTTGGCAGAGCGATGGCTCGGCGGAGAGACCGTTCTTGGGTCCCCAGGGTGGTTTTGTTGAGGGGGCTTCTGGCCCGGTATATAGACATCGAGGAGGTTTCCACGGTCATCGTGGTGGTCAAGGTGGTCGAGGTGGCCGGTACTGACCACGGCAACCTCCCCCACCTGTTGTTGATCAGATGGCCGTTGATGGGTCTGTGGAGGAGACTGTGTTGTCAGGTCAAGCTTTGGAGGTGGTGTCGGCATTAGCTAATGCTGAGATACCCGAGAGTGAAACCATGCTGACAGCGTCAGTGGAAGCAACAGATAAGGCTGATTCGGAGAGGGCGTCCAAATGGGCGCGTAAGAAAGATAAAATGTTGTGCTATCGATGCGGAGGCAAGGGTCATTTCATTGCTGAGTGTGTGGCTAAGCTTTGTGGCACTTGTGGCAAACCGGCACATGATACGGGGGATTGTCTGTTTCTGCGAGATCAGGCACCGTCTCTCATGATATATAGAGTGTACCGTGCTGAACTAACGTTCTTTGAGTCTCCTACTGAGAGAGAGGCTCCTGACGAGACCCTGAGTTTGACTACTGGGATAGTAAAAGTTACCAGAGGAGAGGTCTCTGAGACATAGATTGTGCAGAGGCTGAAGGAGTTAGCTCCAAGTGACTTCCAGTGGGAGCTTGTTAATCTTGAGGAGAAATTGTTTAGGGTTGAGTTCCCTTCAGTGGAGGATCTTCAGAGACTTCTGAGTTTTGGGATGTGCAAAGTGCCGGGTACTGATGGTGTGCTTGACTTCCATGAGTGGAAGAGAGTCAAGCCTCAGGGTAAGCCTCTGACTCAGGTTTGGCTGCATTTTTCGGGGGGGGGGGGCTCGAAGCCCATGCAGGATGCTCGGGTTGTGGCTAGTTTTGGTATTTTGGTGGGGAGACCAGAGCGAGTGGATATGGATTTCACCAGAGCTCACGGGATAGCCCGACGGTTGGTCAGCGTTCTGGACATTGAGTACGTGCCTGAGGTGGTCAAGTGGGCATATCGAGGACAGGTCTATAACCTCACGATTGAGTATGAGGATGAGAGTCTATTCGCCGAGGCGGCTAACGGGACTGATACTGATATGCACGAGGGAGATGACAGCTCGGGGCCTAAGGAGGCACCGGTTGATGATACTGGACGAGAGTCGTCCATTGCACCGGGAGTTGTTTCTCAGACGTCAGGGGATGGGACGGCACCACCCTCTTCGGTGCCTACGACTACTCTCAGATTCGGGTCTTTCGAGCCTGCTTCTGCACCTCTGAGGCTCTGGAGTGAGCGGGTGGAGTCCGATGAGGTGTTTGAGCACATACTACCTGTTCTGGCTTTTGAGGATGTCGTGAGTCCAGTTCTGGAGGTTTTGCCACTTCCGATCAGGTGTGAGGAGGAGGAGGTCCCCTCCCACATGCTCGTTCATGATCCTCAGTCAGAGTGCGTGATGGACGAGGTCTCGGTGGTGGAGATTGCTTCTTCGGGAGGGGGTCCGGGGCAGGTGGCCTCGGCACCTTCCTCTCCTATAGCCAGACCGGCGATACAGGCGGCGGTTTAGCTTTCCGGAGGAGGCTCGGGGCAGGTGGCCTCGGGGCCCCATCCTCTTGGGGCGCCCAGGGAGGACAACCTTCCTGGGGCGTTGGTGTCTCCTGATGGACGGAGGACTGGGGTGGATGGGGAGCTCGGGCAGGTGGCCCAGGCTCCACCAACTCCCAGTTTGGCGCAGTCTCTCTGTGGTGGGGTGCGACAGATGTTGCCAGTGCCGTTGAGCGCCCCTTCACTTTCCGGTGGTCCAGCTAGATCGTCGATGGAGGACGACCGGATGCGTGTTCGGGGTGAGGCAGGAGGCAGGAGGCCTCACAATGAGTAGGGCCACTCGGGAGGAGGTGATTGCGTTCGGTGGTATTCCGGACCCGGTCTCAGAGGGGCGACGGCTCAGCAGCCGTCTCCAGTATCATCCGGAGGTGGACGACATTCAGCAGCGGTGCGCCATGAGGGCGGCCAAGCTTCGTGACGTTGAGGTCACTACTGGTTTGTCGGTCTATGTTTCAAATTCCATTTTGCATTTCTCTAATGATGAGATTATTAATAATGCAAACCAGATAGGAATTTCACTAGGTAGTAATGATAGTGAAATTTCAACTTATGTTAATGATATGCTGGACTTAGAGGCAGAGCGGGCCTTAGAGCTAATTCGCAACTTAGCGGCGGTTAAACCCATGAATGATTCTGATATTGATGCTTTGGGGGTTAGGGTGCTCGATAATTTTTGTGCGGATCTTGCTCCTCCTCTTCCTGAGCCTGAGGAGGAGGATGAGGGTGTGGAGAATGTTGTGGTTAGTGCTTCTGAGCCTGGTTGTGAGGACCAGCTGAAGAGTAAGATCAACCCTAAACGCAAATGGAAGCGGAAGATATACCCGGATTCCGCAGTGCGTAGGAGTGCTCGGATCCGTACGGCTAAAAAATTCCATGATGAGATATGAAAGGAATCTTTTGGAATAGCAGAGGTCTAAAAGACTTGGCTAAAAGAAGGTTTCTTGCGGAGACATCTCTAGAGCATAGATTGGACTTTATCGTATTGTCGGAGACTGGCAGAGATAACTTTTCGCCACAATTTCTCAATACCTTATCGGACAGTATTGATTTTGACTGGCATTGTCTTCCACCGCGAGGAAGATCAGGTGGGATCTTACTCGGGGTTAGATGCGTGTCCCTAGAAGTCCGAAGTGTGGTCATGGGAGATTTTGCGGTTAAGTTTAGGGTGAGGTCGAAGGCATATGGGTTTAACTGGGCTTAGGTGGCAGTATATGGTGCCGCATAGCCCGAACAAAAATTGGAGTTCTTGGCGGACCTGGTTAGGATTTGCGGCTCTGAGCAACTGCCTATCCTGGTGGGAGGTGATTTCAACACTATAAGGAGGCGAGAGGAGAAGAACAATGATAATTTTGACGGCAGATGGTCATTCATGTTCAATACCATCATTGAAAGCTTGAATCTGAGAGAGATAGAGCTTTTGGGCAGAAAATTTACCTGGGCCAACGCGATGCCGATTCCAACGTTTGAAAAGTTGGATCGTGTTCTGGCAAGTGTAGAATGGGAACAGAAGTTTCCCTTCGTCACAGTTCAGGCTCTCTCTCGGGGTATTTCTGACCACACGCCTTTATTTCTGGATTCTGGTGAGGCCTCCCACCCGGGAAACAAGAACTTATTCTTGTTTGAGCTGGCTTGGTTTGAGAGAGAAGGCTTCCTTGATCTCGTAGCCAGAGAGTGGGCTAAGGATGCAGGAGGTAGAACTGCGCTTGAGTGCTGGCAGAATAAAATTAGACACCTGAGAAGTTTCCTACGTGGGTGGGCCAAGCATCTTAGCGGGGTTTATAAGGTTGAAAAGGAACGGCTCCTCAACCTTATTCACTCCTTAGATGTAAAAGCGGAAACCATGATTCTGCCAGCCACAGAGCTCCATGCCAAGCTTGACGCTGAGATGAGGCTGAAAGAACTTCTTCGTGAAGAAGAATTAAAGTGGGCTCTGCGGGCCAAAGTCCGAAGAGTGGTCAAGGGGGACGCGAACACTCAATTCTTCCACATGATTGCCAATGGCAAACACATGAAGAAGAGGATCTTTCAGCTTGAACAAGATGAAGGAACGATTATTGGTCAGGAGAACCTAAAACTTTACATCACTGAGTATTACAAGCAGTTGTTTGGACCCCCAGTGGTTAACTGTGTGTCTCTAGATGAGTCTAGGGTTGAGGACATGCCTCAACTTACTACTATTGAGAATGAGATTTTAGCTGCTCATTTTTCTGAAAAGGAGGTGTTCGAGGCCATATCGCAAATGAAAAATAATAAAGCTCCCTGCCCGGATGGATTACCGGCTGAGTTTTATAAGAAGTGCTGGCATATTATTAGAGGGGACATGTTGCCGATGTTCCATGATTTGTTCTCGGGACAGCTTCAGCTCTTTCAACTCAATTTTGGGACGATAACCTTGCTTCATAAGAAAATAGAGGCTGTGAGAATTGAGCAATTCAGGCCCATCTGTCTTCTAAATGTTAGTTTCAAAATCTTTACCAAGGTCGGGACGATTAGGCTCACACAGATTGCGCATGCTGTGGTTCAGCCTACTCAAACTGCTTTCATGCCGGATAGGAACATCCTTGAAGGGGTTGTGGTCCTTCATGAAACACTCCGTGAGATCCACACGAAAAAACTTGATGAAGTTGTTTTCAAGGTGGATTTTGAGAAGGCGTATGATAAGGTTAAATGGCTGTTCCTTCAACAGGCCTTACGCATGAAGGGTTTTGATGAAACTTGGCGATGCCAGGTAGAATCTTTCACGCAAAAAGGGAGTTGAGGGAGTCCTGGATTAGGGGGTCTCCGGACAGCCGGACTATATCTTTTGGCCGGACTGTTAGACTCTGAAGATACAAGATTGAAGACTTTGTCTCGTGTCCGGATAGGACTCTACTTGGCGTGGAAGGCAAGCTAGGCAATACGGATATGGATATCTCCTCCTTTGTAACCGACCTTGTGTAACCCTAACTCTCTTCGATGTCTATATAAACCGGAGGGTTTTAGTCCGTAAGAGACAACAACCACAACATACAATCATACCATAGGCTAGCTTCTAGGGTTTAGCCTCTCTGATCTCGTGGTAGATCTACTCTTGTACTACCCATATCATCAATATTAATCCAGCAGGACGTAAGGTTTTACCTCCATCAAGAGGGCCCGAACCTGGGTAAAACATTGTGTCCCCTGCCTCCTGTTACCATCCGGCCTAGACGCACAGTTCGGGACCCCCTACCCGAGTTCCGCCGGTTTTGACACCGACATTGGTGCTTTCATTGAGAGTTCCTCTATGTCCTCACCTTTAGGCCCGATGGCTCCTCCGATCATCCACAATGATGCGGTCCAGGGTGAGACCTTTCTCCCCGGACAGATCTTCGTGTTCGGCGGCTTTGCACTGCGGGCTAATTCGCTTGGCCATCTGGAGTAGATTGAAAGCTACGTCTCGGGCCATCAGGTCAGATTTGGAAGTTTGAACTACACGGCCGACATCCGCGGAGACTTGATCTTCGACGGATTCGAGCCACAGCCGGGCGCGCCGCACTGTCACGATGGGTATGACCTAGCTCTGCCGCTGAACAGTACCCCAGAGGCCGCACCCGCATCAGCTCCGACCCTTAGCTCGGAGCCAACTGCGCCAATCGAGGACATGTGGCTAGACACCGCCTCAGGGGCTGCAGTCTCTACGGCGATCGAGCCGAACACCAGCCTAATCCTCTGCGAAGCCCGTGACTCCAAGGTGCCGGACTCTTTTCCGGACTCTGAACCGCCCGCGCCCCTGCCAATTGAATCCGATTGGGCGCCGATCATGGAATTCACCGCCGCGGATATCTTTCACCACTCGCCCTTTGGCGACATACTGAACTCATTAAGGTCTCTCTCCTTGTCAGGAGAAATCTGGCCGAACTATATCCGGCAGGACTGGGACGCGGACGACGAAGAAATTCGAAGCCCACCCACCACCCACTTAGTAGCCATTGTTGATGACTCAACCGACATGCTTGACTTCGACTCCGAAGACATCGACAGTATGGACGACGATGCGGGAGGCGAAGAGGAACCACCGCCCACAGGGCGCTGGACGTCCACCTCATCATATGACATATACATGGTGGAGACACCAAAAGAAGACGACGATGAGGAACGGAAGGACGCAACAAAGGCTTGTCCCCTCGAGAAGCAGTCAAAGCGGCGGCGTAAGCGCCACCCCAAATCCCGCCTCGGCAGAAATAATGATCATACAGACCCAGCGTTGGAGCAGGGCGAACCACTGCCGGACCACGACAATACGGAGAATCAAACCGAACAAACCAATTCTGTCAAAGATAATAGTCCGGACGACATAACGCCGGACAGGCACCCGGAGCAGCAGAGTGCCCGTCAAAGGCTTGTTGCCACCGCGAGGAGTCTGAAAACGCAGAAGCAAAGGCTCAAGGCTGCGCAGGACACACTCCAAATCAGATGGAGTAAAGTACTCAACACAGCAGCGAAGTATGGTGGTAATCGCCCCACCAAGAGCTACCCGAAGCAGAAGTTGCTACCCGAATTCGATGAGTAGGCCCTAGATCCCCCACAACCAAAAATTAAAACGGCCACCTGGCCGGATAAACGACCTCACGGCCAACATGGAGCGGCAAATCACACCACTCACAAGCCAATACGCGATCCACACGAGGGCTCACACCAAAAGGACGGCGCAACCACATCCATCTATGGACCACGCAAGCGCGCCCCAGCATATGATGTAACACAACAAACATCAGAACAACGCGGTACACCCAGATACAGGGGTGCCGCACACCCCCTATGTTTCACCGATGAGGTGCTGGACCATGAATTTCCAGAGGGATTCAAACCCATAAACATAGAGGCATACGATGGAACAACAGACCCTGGGGTCTGGATTGAGGACTATATCCCCCATATCCATATGGCTCGAGGAGATGATCTCCACGCCATCAAGTACTTACCCCTCAAACTCAAAGGGCCATCTCGACACTGGCTTAAAAGCCTTCCCGAAAACTCCATTGGAAGCTCGGAAGAGCTCGGAGACGCTTTTCGGGCAAATTTTCAAGGGACTTATGTCCGACCCTCGGATGCGGACGATTTGAGTCATATAACTCAACAACCCGGAGAGTTAGCCTGAAAGCTTTGGAACAAGTTTCTTACTAAGAAGAACCAAATAGTTGACTGCCCGGACGCCGAAGCCTTGGCAGCTTTTAAGCATAGCGTCCATGACGAATGGCTTGCCAGACACCTCGGCCAAGAAAAGCCGAGAACAATGGCAGCATTAACAAGCCTCATGACCTGCTTTTGCGTGGGTGAGGACAGCTGGCTAGCCAGATGCAGCACCAGCGACCGAAGCACATCCGAAGTTAGAGATGAAAACGGGAAATCACGACGCAGCAAAAAAAATAAGCGTCAGAATAAAGAAGACAGCCCGAAGAGCACGGCGGTACACACCGGATTCCGAAGCTCTTGGCTAGGTCAGCAAAAGCCGCCCTCTAAAGGCGCTAGAGATGAACTGTCCAGCCTGAACAAAATTCTGGACCAAGTATGTCAGATCCATAGCACCCCTGGTAAACCCGCTAATCATACCCACAGAGAATGTTGGGTCTTCAAGCAGTCCGGCAAGCTCAACGCCGTACACAAGGGGGAGGATACACCAAGCGAAGATGAGGATGAGCCTCTCAAGCAAGACACTGGGGAACAAAAGAAGTTTCCATCAGAAGTCAAAATAGTCAACGTATTACACGTGATCAAGGGAAGCAAAGCGGCCCTCCCAAATAAATATGCCCAAGGGCCTATCACCGCGAAACCCTGCCACTGGTCGTCTCAACCGGTCACTTTCGACCATCGTGATTACTCTTCAAGTATCCAGCGGGCAGGATGGGCTGCCCTGGTATTAGACCCAATAATTGACGGATACCACTTTACACGAGTCCTGATGGACGGCGGCAGCAGTTTAAACCTGATATACCAGGATACAATCCGCGACATGGGGATAGACCCAACGAAAATTGGCCATAGCAACACTACCTTTAAAGGAGTAATGCCAGGCTCAGGGGCTCACTGCACGGGCTCCCTGCTACTAAAGGTTATATTCGGTTTCCCCGATAACTCCCGTAGCGAACATTTAACCTTCCACATTGCTCCATTCCAAAGCGGTTATCAAGCACTACTCGGACGCGAAGCTTTTGCTCGCTTTAATGCAATACCGCATTACGCTTCCCTCACGCTCAAGATGCCCGGTCCATGTGGCATCATTACAGTGAACGGAAATATTAAGTAAACTTTGCGCGCCGAAGAGAATGCGACTGCCTTGGCAGCCGCACACTAAAAACGGCCTCACCAACTAAAGCATTTGATAGGTCGTCAAGACCACGGACGCGGTTAGACGAGTCCGGCGCTGCTATATGTAATTTGCACCGGATTGATGGCCACACCCCTATTACAAATACAAGGGGCTCAACGCACGCAGACAAGTGGCAATTTGTACTCATTTTTAGTTATACATGGTTTCGTTAAAAACTATCTTTTTGCATGACAACTTTTTACCTAAGTTCCTCTCTTTACAGATGATCATCCTACCAGACCCGTCCAGGATACGGCACAACAGAGACACAGGCGCAGACGTGCAGCAGGGACCCGCTCCAAGGATTCTTTTTAGATTAAGACCGTGTGTAAACCGTTTTTACTGTCTCTTGTTGATACACATCCCCCGAATTCTCAGTACAACTGAGAAGGATGCTGACGTCTTGGCATGTGGCCACGTCAGAATAATGCATGTACCTGGACACAAGGGGCTTCTTACAAAGGGCACTGTTTAGGCCCGGTTTATACCATAAAGACCGAATACCTTAGGGAGTGTTTGGCGTCGCGAGTTTGGCTTTATATGTATCAGCTCCGAATCATTGTCTTTGGTCAAATGTTGGGTTTGCCCGGCTCCTGTGTTTTGGTGCCTTACGTTCCGCTTTATCGGCTAAGGCAGCACCAGGAGAACTACTGCGATTGTGCCCTGGTTCATCCGGTCGAGCACCTCAGTAGAGAAAGCCGAAAACTCACTGTCATGATATAGCGTGAGACTGGTCAACCACTCGATGACCTATCGGATTGTTAGAATTCCTCTGCCTTAACAAAGGGCCGTTTTCTGGCCAGGCATGTACGCACCCCGAGATCGGGAGAGTGCGGAGCCACCAGGGGCTATCTAGTAGCCCCACTGTCAAACTCCTATGGCTAAGTGAAAGTGTTAAAGCATTATAGTCCGGTTGCCTCGTTCGCTGCGCTATCACCTCCTTAATAGGACCAAGACGTTGGGTTAAGTGTGAACACGCGTTTTTTGCTAGCACCTCCGCATTATATGCGTGGGGGTTCAAGCCGACGACTGCAATCTTTCAGGTTATATACATGTATACACAAGCGGCCGCACAGGAGGCATCACATTACTTTCCGGCAAAAGTATAAATACAGCCTTACTATATTTCATAAAAAAATTGTGTTTACAATGGGAATACATGTCATTCAAACATAATATTCTTCGAGCACTGGGACTCTATCAAACGAGCACCCTCAAGAACCTCTTCAAAATAGTGCTCGGCAGCTACTCGGCCTATGGCCGAACCTTGCGCCGCAATAGTGGTAGCATCCATCTCCGCCCAGTATGCCTTGACACGGGCAAAAGCCATCCACAAGCCTTCTATGCACGCCGACCTCTTCATCGCGTTGATGCGCGGCATCGCACCAAGGAACTGCTGCACTAAGCTGAAATAGTTGTTCGACTTCGGCTTCTCCGGCCACAAATGATCTACAACAGACCTCATGGCGAGTCCAGACAACCTGTTAAGTTCGGCCCATTCGGCTAGCTGATCAGTCAAGGGAAGCGGACCCTCTGGAACGTTGAATTGTGACCAGAACAGCTTGTCCACTTCATGATCTGTTTGACCTTGGAAGTATTTGGCCGCATCGGCAGCGCTTGCCGCCAAGTCCATATACGCATCTTCCGAACTCCACAGCCGATCCAGAGGGGCATACCGTGGATCTCCGAACTTCCTCCGTAGCATGAAGGGCTTCCCAGCCGCAATATCCCCGGCTCCTGCAGCTCCTCCTTCTTTGCTCTCATAGCAAAGCGGGTGTCTTTGTCTGCCATCGTGGCCTTCTCAAGGTCCGTTGTCTTCGCTCGGTTTTCTTTTTCAAGGAGCCGGCAATGGTCGGTAGTGTCTTTTAATTCTACGGCCATCTTGGCCATCTTCTCTTGGCTCTCGCAATGTGCGGCCTTCTCGGCTTTCAACTCTTCGGCCGCCTTCAAAGCAGCCGCATTACTAACCCTCGCTTGTTCCTTGGCTCGGTTGAGTTCCGCCCGAAGGGTCTCAACGGTGGCAGCTCCGTCTGCAATCACAACACATTAAAGATATTGGCATCATGCTGCTCTTATTATGTGACATTCACCAGAAAACATTACTTACCCTGTGATTCGTCAAGCCGCTTGTTAACAAGCTCGATGTCGGCGTCTGCCGCATCCAGTTGCCGTTTTAATTCGGCAAACTCACTAGTCCAGCTAGCCACCGGAGCTTCCACCACCTGCACATAAAGGCAGTCTGGTTATTGCCTGGGACTATGATCCTCTGTTCGCCGCCGTTCTCGACGACAACCAGAGTCTCAGGGGCTACTATCTACACAGGCCACACCTAACATGTGCGGTACTATCACATATTATTTCACGTACCTCAAAGCCTGTCAGTAGACTCATAAAGGCTTCACGTAATCCATTTTCGGCGGACGAAATTCTTTCCATCACTGTACCCATCAGCGTACGGTGTTCTTTTGAGATGGCCGCTCGCCCCAACAGCTCCCTCAGAACGTCCGACCGCATACCAGACGGTGCCAGACTCTTTTGTTCGCTCTCTTCGAGAGCCGGACGCTGGGGACTTCGGGGGTCTATGGGATTATCCTCTGGCCTCACCGGATCTAGAGAGGCCCTTTGTGACGACACTTCGTGGTCGCCCGCTTCTTGAGCAGAGGAGTCTGGGGAGGCATTTCGCTCTCCATCATCTCCGGAAGAAGATCCCCCAAAGACGAGCTTAGCTGAGAAGGGCTAAGACCCGAACTGCAAGATATATGTGGCGGTTATTTTCTCAGAAGAAAGATAGTATACCTTCACTATTAAAGTATTTTTTGGGATCACTTACGACTTGTTGTAGGGCTGATCCTCCCGTGGACTTTGTGCGGCAAGAGCACCCCCCGAGGCAGGACCCTCTGTTGGAGACTTCTTCTCCCGTTTGGGGGCCTCGGCTTCCAGATCCTCGGAAGCAGTCCTCTTCCTCCCCTGGTTATCCTCCTTCATGGAGGCGCTCATTCCCTCGGTTGGAACTGGTAGCGATGGGGGCCCGCTTCCGCCCGTATTATTCCCCCTATATCTTCCTTCGAGGGCTCCGGGCAAGGTGCGAGCTCGAGCATCTTTTCCAATACCAGATTTTCCAAACCCTCAAGGAGGGGGGCCAAACACCGAGTCATCTCCGCCTTTGTTAACCAGTCCTGGTCAAAGAGCGATCTCTCAGAAATAACTTCATGATGAATAAGAGACGGTGTGTTCGGCTAGAGGATTACTTACCTGTTCGGCGGCGCGGTTACTGCTCAGGCCCACGTCCTCGGTAGTATCCGGACACTCTATTTGAGGTCCGAAGAATGACTTGTACATCTCCTCGTGCGTCAAGCCGAGAAAACTTTGAATAGCACACGGTCCTTCTGGGTTGAACTCCCATAAGCGAAGGGGCCGGCGTTTGTAGGGCTGAACTCGACGAACCAGCATAACTTGCATTACCACAACCAAATTAAAATCTCCCTTGAAAAGATCTTGAATGCGGCTTTGCAGTATAGGCACGTCCTTGGCTGGACCCTAGCTCAAACCTCTTCTAATCCATGACATCAGTTGTGGTGGGGGCCCGAGTGGAAAGTGGGGGCAGCCAGCCACTTGGCACTTCTGGGAGCCGTGACATAAAACCACTCCTGTTGCCATAATTCGGATACCTCTGGAAAGGAACCTTTCGGCCATGGAGCTCCTGCCATCTTTCCTATTGACACGCCTCCACACGCTGCATGTTGCCCCTCGATCATCTTCGGCTTCACTTCAAAGGTCTTGAGCCACAGGCCGAAGTGAGGGGTAATGCGGGGGAAGGCCTCACACACGACAATAAATGTCCAGATGTGGAGAAAGGAGTCCGGAGCTAGATCGTGGAAATCTAGCCCGTAATAGAACATCAAACCCCCGACGAAGGGATCCAGAGTGAGGCCTAGGCCTCGGAGGAAGTGGGAGACGAACACGACGTTCTCGTTGGGTTCGGGAGTAGGGCGACCTGCCCACGAGCAGGTAGCCGATGCGAAACCTCGGCGGTGAGGTATCTGGCCTCCCTCAACTTCTTGATATCCTCTTCCATGACGAAGGAGGGCATCCATCGGCCTTGAAGGCTGGATCCGGACATGATTGAAGATCTGGAGCACCTGACCTGGGCTTTGGGTGTTAGAACTCGAGGCAAGGGAGGGGTTCGATTGAGCACGAGAGGGAAAAAAGCGAAAACCTCGTCCCTTTATAAAGAGGGTGAATATCAAGCGTCCTCTCCGTAGCCATTTGGGACTTGCCTATAATCTAGGAGTCCTAGACACGGTTGGGTTACCCACAACCGCATTAATGAGAATCCCGTAATTGGTGGAACACGATCTCTGCTTTGACAAGACGTGTCAAGAAACCGCCTTGCGTTATGTGTGGAGCTGGTTGAAGAAGAACGGTTCGAATAATCACCGGGCCATGACATAACATCATGCTGCCAAAACAAGTCAGCAAATTGGATTTGCGAAAATATTATTCTCTCTACGGCGGTATGTGGAACTTATTTTGCAGCGACGAAGACAATACTGCGCGCCAGACTCATTGTCATTGAAGTTTGGTTCAGGGGCTACTGAGGGAATCCTGGATTAGGGGGTCTCCGGACAGCCGGACTATATCTTTTGGCCGGACTGTTAGACTATGAAGATACAAGATTGAAGACTTCGTCTCGTGTCCGGATAGGACTCTACTTGGCGTGGAAGGCCAGCTAGGTAATACGGATATGGATATCTCCTCCTTTGTAACCGACCTTGTGTAACCCTAACCCTCTCCGGTGTCTATATAAACCGGAGGGTTTAGTCCGTAAGAGACAACAACTACAACATACAATCATACCATAGGCTAGCTTCTAGGGTTTAGCCTCTCTGATCTCGTGGTATATCTACTCTTGTACTACCCATATCATCAATATTAATCCAGCAGGACGTAGGGTTTTACCTCCATCAAGAGGGCCCGAACCTGGGTAAAACATTGTGTCCCCTGCCTCCTGTTACCATCCGGCCTAGACGCACAGTTCGGGACCCCCTACCCGAGATTCGCCGGTTTTGACACCAACATGAGTGTTGGAATTAAAGTGAACACCGATATAGGTCATTATTTCCAGACACACTCAGGCCTGAGACAAGGTGATCCCATGTCTCCTATCTTTTTCAACATTGTGGTTGATATGTTGGCAATCATGATAGGTAGGGCAAAGGAGGCCGACCAGGTGGGTGGCTTGGTGCCTCATCTAGTTGATGGTGGCATGTCCATCCTGTAGTACACTGATGATACAATCATCTTTATGGAGCACGACCTGGCAAAAGCGAGAAATATGAAGTTGGTGCTATGCTTATTCGAGCAATTGACGGGATTGAAGATTAACTGTCATAAAAGCGAGTTGTTCTGCTTTGGTAGAGCCAAGGATGAACAAGAGGCTTATAGGCAATTTTTTGGGTGTGAATTGGGGGCTTTACCTTTTACATACCTAGGAATACCCATTCACCATCGTAAGCTATCTAACAGTGAGTGGAAGTGCATCGAGGATCGGTTTGAGAAGAAACTGAGTTGCTGGAAAGGAAAACTTATGTCATATGGAGGCCGATTGATTCTTATTAATTCGGCGATCACGAGTATGCCAATGTTTCTCTTATCCTTCTTTGAAGTCCCGGTCTGAGAATCTTGAAGCCAAGAACAGATGTCTCCTCAGCAAGTGGCTTTTTAAGTTGTCAGTTGAAACCGAGGCAACTTGGGCGCAGATTCTCCGTAGTAAGTATCTGCAGCCCAAAACTTTACCCCAGGTGACAGTGAGACTAACTGACTCGCCGTTTTGGAAGGGGCTTATGAGAGTCAAAGCTTCCTTCTTTCGTAGAACAAAGTTTATTATTGGTGATGGCAACACCACTCGCTTCTGGGAGGATATGTGTCTTGGTGAAACGCTGTTGGCGCTCCAGTATCCGTCCCTGTATCATATTGTTCAGCGTCGTGATGCTCGTGTTGCAACGATTATGCAGTCCATCCCTGTCGGTGTCAAAACCAGTGGATCTCGGGTAGGGGGTCCTGAACTGTGCGTCTAGGCCGGATGGTAACAGGAGGCAACGGACACGAAGTTTTACCCAGGTTCGGGCCCTCTCGATGGAGGTAAAACCCTACGTCCTGCTTGATTAATATTGATGATATGGGTAGTACAAGAGTAGATCTACCACGAGATCGGAGAGGCTAAACCCTAGAAGCTAGCATATGGTATGATTGTTGTTCTGTATGTTGTCCTACGGACTAAAACCCTCCGGTTTATATAGACACCGGCGAGGGTTAGGGTTACACAAAGTCGGTTACAATGGTAGGAGATCTACATATCCGTATCGCCAAGCTTGCCTTCCACGCCAAGGAAAGTCCCTTCGGGACACGGGACGAAGTCTTTAATCTTGTATCTTCATAGTACAGGAGTTCGGCCGAAGGTATAGTCCGACTATCCGAACACCCCCTAATCCAGGACTCCCTCAGTAGCCCCTGAACCAGGCTTCAATGACGACGAGTCCGGCGCGCAGATTGTCTTCGGCATTGCAAGGCGGGTTCCTCCTCCAAGTACTTCATAGAAGATTTTGAACACAAAGATAGTGTCCGGCTCTGCAAAATAAGTTTCCACATATTGCCATAGAGAGAATAATATTTACCCAAATCTAATCTGCTGACGTATTCCGTAGTGTGACACACCACGACCAAGCCTTTATCCGAGTCGTTTTATTATCCCACCTCAGCGCGTCATGCGAGGCGGTTTCCTTGGCACGTCTTGTTAAAGCAGAGATCATGTCCCCTTATTCCGGGATTCTCATCAATACAGGCGTGGGTAACCCAACCGCTTCTAGGACTCCTAGATTATAGGCAAGTCCAAACGGACACGGAGAGGACGCTTGATATTCACCCTCTTTATAAAGGGACAAGGCTTTTATTTTTCCCTCCCGTGCTCAATCGAATCCTTCCCCCACCTCAAGCTCAAACGCCCGAAGTTCAGGTCAGGTGCTCCGGACCTTCAGTCATGTCCGGATCTAGCCTTCAAGGCCGATGGGTGCCTTCCTCCGTCACGGAGGAAGACATCAAAATGTTGAGGGAGGCCAGATATCTGACTGCCGAGATCTTGCATCGGCTGCCTCCCCGAGGGCAGGCCGTCCCCACCCCCTGTAACGCCCTCGATGCGGCTATATCTCCCACGTGTCGAAGCACGACTTAGAGGCATAACTGCATTGAAAGCAATGTCACAAGTGAGGTAATCTTCACACAACCCAAGTAGTACAATAGGGGAAAAACATACATAGTTGGCTTACAATCGCCACTTCACACAATTACATGAATAAAGCATTACATCATCCAAATACACTCAACGTCTGACTACGGAACTAAAATAAGAGAAGAACCCCAAATGCGACAAAGGTCCCCGATCGACCCCAACTGGGCTCCACTACTGACCAACTAGAACGAAACAACACAAAGGACAAGATCTTCATCGAGCTCCTCCCGAGCTTGGTTGCGTCATCTGCACGGACTCATCGGCACCTGCAAGCTGGTTTTGGAAGTATCTGTGAGCCACAGGGACTCAGCAATCTCGCACCCTCGCGATCAAGACTATTTAAGCTTATGGGTAAGGTAAAGGTATGAGGTGGAGCTGCAGCAAGCGACTAGCATATATGGTGGCTAACATATGCAAATGAGAGCGAAAAGAGAAGGCAAAGCATGATCGATAAAAGTATGATCAAGAAGTGATCCTATAGCAACCTACGTCAAGCATAACTCCAACAACCGTGTTCACTTCCCGGACTCCGCCGGAAAGAGACCATCACGGTTACACACGCGGTTGATGCATTTTAATTAAGTTAAGGTTCAAGATATCTACAACCGGACATTAACAAATTCCCACCTGCCCATAACCGCGGGCACGGCTTTCAAAAGTTCAAAACCCTGCAAGGGTGTCCCAACTTAGCCCATCACAAGCTCTCATGGTCAACGAAGCAATAGACCTCCTCCCGAGACATTCCGATCAGACTCGGCATCCCGGTTCTACAAGACATTTCGACAGGGTAAAACTAAACCAGCAACACCGCCCGAATGTGCCAACAAATCCCGATAGGAGCTGCACATATCTCTTTCTCAGGGCACACCGGATCGTCCAAACTTCCGGTAGGCCAGCCCAGAGTTGCCCCTGGTGGCCACCGGCGGCTGACAAGTTGGACCAACACTCAGAGGAGCACTGGCCCAGGGGGGGTAAAATAATGATGACCCTCAGGAGCGCGACTCCCAAGGGAAAAGAAAAGGCTAGGTGGCAAATGGGAAAACCAATGTTGGGCATTGCTGGAAGAGCTTTACTTAAGGCGAACTGTCAAGGGGTTCCCATAATAGCCCAACCGCGTAAGGAACGCAAAATCCGGGAACATAACACCGATATGACGGAAAACTAGGGCGGCAAGAGTGGAACAAAACACCAGGCATAAGGCCGAGCCTTCCACCCTTTACCAAGTATATAGATGCATTAAGTTAATAAGATATATAGTGATATCCCAACAAGTAAGCATGTTCCATAAAGGAACGACATCTCCATGTTCCAACAAGGAACAAACTTCAATCTTCACCTGCAACTAATAATGCTATAAGAGGGGCTGAGCAAAGCGGTAACATAGCCAATCAACGGTTTGCTAGGACAAGGTGGGTTGGAGGCTTGGTTCAACAATATGGGTGGCATGATAAGCAAGTGGTAGGTATCGCAGCATAGGCATAGCAAAAGAGCGAGCAACTAAGCAAGCAAAGATAGAAGTGATTTCGAGGGTATGATCATCTTGCCTGAAATCCCGCAAGGAAGAAGAACGAGTCCATAAAGAAGACAAACGGACGTAGACGAACGGTTCCTCACAAGCACGACGTTACCGAAACCAACCCGAAGAAGCAAACACCGGAAAGAAGCACACAACATAGTAAACAACCACCACATAGACACGGCATGATGCACAAACAAGTATGTTGCATGTCCGGTTTAAAGAGGGCATGGCATGGCAAAGTGCAACAACCAAAACTACAAATTAAGTGGAGCTCAATATGCAACGAGTTGCATATTTACGGAGCACCACATCAATTATTTAGTTCGATCTCGTTTATGTACCCAACAATATTAAATGTCGTTAAACATGGCAAGCGGGTGAAGTAAAAGAAAACTACCCATCTAGTCAAGTTTAAATGAGGCCGGAAGCAACGAACAACATTCCCGGAAACTCCTCATGAGCATACTTTGGTTATGGTACTGTTCTGCCCTAAACCACATTTTATAGTTGTTAAACATGCAAAGTGATGCCACCATGTTTAAACTAGGCATTTTTCTACCCCATTTACATATAAAGTTTGTTTAAATCCGATCTACGGTTATTTAGTTATGAAATAAATCATTTTAGCATGGCATAGGGGCAAATTTAAACAAACATCATTGTAAACATTTTAAACATCGATGAAAGTTGCATATTATTAAACTAGATGAAATTCTAAGCAAGTTTCATGTATAATTTATGTAATTTGGATGCATGCATATTTAGTTATTAGCAATTCAAAATGATGGCATTCCTGTAATTATGCATGCACTGGAAAAATACTAAAACCAGAGAAGGAATAAAAAACATACGTGGGCCAGATTGCAACACAGTGCAGCGGCCCACTAGGAGATTTGGCCCGGCGGTTGAGTGTGCAAAAAAAGAAAAGAAAACAGAGCTAAAATGGGGCCAACTGGGAGTTGATCCCTTGACCTCCTGCATAGAGGAGCAAACCGCTGACCAACTGGCCTAACTGGGTGCTTTGGTTACTAGAGGGCCATAGATCCTTTTGAACAGGCAAACGCTCGGCCTTGGAAACACCGCAAACGCACAGCAACTTGCCGGCGATGACGACAGGCAAAGTGGCGGCTGTGGGTGCAGCAGAACACCAGCGGGGGTGCGGGTTTGGATGCAGGTGCGGCGGGTGCAAGTGGAGCAGCTGCTGGAGTGAAGGTGCATGTGTGCGTGGGTGCAGCAGGGGCTCGAGAACGAGCATATCTCAGCCGCGCGGCGAGGCTGCAGCTATAGCGGCGATGAGCTTGAGCGCGGGGCAATGCATGAGTGGGGCGGCTGTGTGAGTGTTGAAAGAAGCGGCGTCTGGCAAGGTGTGCTAGTGCAAAGGCAAGCGGGGGAGCGACAAACAAGGCATCGACTTGCTCAAAACGGCCCTGGCGATAGTACGGCAACAACAGCTCGGACACAATGGGATCGGTGACTACATGCATGCAAAGAAGCGGCAAAGGAGGGGATTCGACGCGGCTCACCGAGGGGTTGCGGAAGGTGAGCTCGGTTGGGTGCGAGGTGGCCGATCCGAGGCGTGGCGAGGATCTGATCGGGTGATGGTGCTCGGACCATGAAGCATAGGAAGCAGGGGAGGCGACCGGGCACTGGACTTGGCGATCCGGCTCAGGGAGGTCGTGCGAAGGGTCGATCCGGAGGAAGAAGAAGGCCACCATGATGTGGACGACACCGGGCTTGAGCTCGGCTTGGCTCGACCGACCATGGCGACGGCGATGGCAGGGAGGCGCGTTGGGGAGGCTCCCGCCCAACTAACTGCGGGGATCGGTCGAGGAGGGTGACGGGGTGCAGGACGACATGTCGAAGACGAGCTTGAGGCCCTCCGGCCGCGAGAACGACGACGGCCATCGACGGTTTATCTCTCTGCTCTCGGTGGTGCTCTGTGATCTTGAAGAAGAAGGAAAAACAGAGGGGAGGAAGAGAGATGGCGGCGCGAGGAGGGAAAAGGAGGGAGAAGGAAACCCTAGGGCGAGGCCCGGGGCGGCTTTATAGAGGGGCACGCGGGCGAGGGCACCGCGGTGGCCATGTGCCCCATCCTTTTACTGTGAGAGAGAGAGCCGCGGGAGGAGTAAGAAAAGGTGAGGAATGAGGGGATGACAGGTGGGGTCGCCTAGGTGATCCTGTAAAATTTACCGGCAAGAGGGAGAGAAGGGGCACGCTGGTGCTGGCTGGGCTCTAGGAAGGAGGAGGCCCAAATGCAGCGCCCCGGCTAAGGCCCTTTTCCTTTTAAACAAACTCTCTAGCTAAAATCAAACCAAAGATGCAAAAGAGAAAAGGCCATGGAGTTTGAGAAGAATTAGACTAAGAACAAAATATCCCTGGACGTCAGGAATTATGCAGCATTTGAATAAAATGCTCTGGCAATTTTTTAGAGACTACAAATTCCAAACAAGCTTGAAAATAATTCAAGCTTGAATAAATCCTTAGCCCAACCAAAACACTTCCAAAAGATTTGAAAACTAGAGGAGGTGGTCTTGGCATGGTGTAGGGAATAAAGAAATATAGTGAACATTAATCTGGAGCAGAAAATGTCACTAGAGAAATAATTGAAAGAAAGGGAAAAGGAGAAGTTTGGATGGGATAGAAACTTGGGTGAACTTGATGAATTGTTGCTGGTATGCGCAATGAACAAAAAAATGAGGTGGAGATAAGAATAAGAGGGGTTCACACAAGAACACATGACAACACTTACATATGCAAAACAAGGCATGGTGATCATGGTGCAATGCAATATAATATAAGATGAACATGATGCAAGAAGCAAAAAGACAAGGCACTCAACATGATCATGGCATAAACATATAAGAATGAAATACGCAAAACAATTATGACAATAAAACAAACATAATAAACACACGACAACAATTAAAATAAATGGAAGGGCAACTGACGCGTCAGACTCGGGGCGTCACAACACTACACCACTACGAGAGGATCTCGTCCCGAGATCTAGAATGGCACCAGAGGGAAAACGGAAGAGAAAGAGAAGAGGTAAAACTAACTTGCTTCTTTGACAATTGAGTGAGACCAAAGAACCTTGAGAGGTTAAATAAATATGAGAAAAGAATACAACGGAGATGAACAAAATTGAAAACACACCGATAGAAACGAGGAACAAAGAAGAACAAATTCGTACAGCACTCCGTTTGAAAAGACATGCAAGACTTGATAAGACGGAAAGAACTTGAACAAAGGGGCACAACTCTCCGGTTAAATATATAAGCAAGAAAGGAACAAGGTCCTAGCAAGAACAAGAGGAAATGTTGAAGATAGCACCATCACAATGCCTCCGGAACAAAAGAAAGAATGGAATTGGGTGAACGAAGGAAAACAAGATCTCGAGGTAGCACGCTTACAAATAAGGCTAGAACGGAGTTGTTGGAAAACCAACAACGAAAAGAATAATCTTGATATGGTCTTATGAAATACATCTCAAAATTATGAGGTGACAATCTACCACTCACGGGAAAGAATTGTATTTATTTGAACAAGGAGACGAGAAAGTATTTCCCCGGGAGGATAAAGAAGAGCTTGGATCATTTATGAGCACCATTATAGCAACAATCCTTAGGGAAGGCTTTAGGTGAAATATAATCCAAGATAACTCCAAAGACGAGATTGGTGGATCTAAAATATCTCATTCTTGACAACATGTGAATCATGAAAAATGAACTCAGATTATCAAAAATGACATAATACCATCTCCAAAGATACGGAAGAAAGAATTGCACCCCGGATAGCAAGATGAGAATGCTTGAGCTCCTTAGAAAAGAATCTCGATGGACACTTCGAGAAGGAATATAAAACCTTGATGAAGTACTCCGGTAAACAAAAGATAACGAAAAGAGAGAGAAGTTGACAATACAAGGAGAATCCTTGTAATGATTTAGATGTATCTCCGTGATGATATAATTGCGAGAGCTTGGAACTCCGGAAGAAAGATAAGATGATCAATTCGGATCGAGAATTTCGATGAACCTCCGGAATAAGGAATTAACCATATAGGTGAATCAAGAATAAGAATTACATTATGCTTATCCTTCACCAATTAAATTGGTGACAATCAACGGATTTGGCACACTACTTATTCTCGTAGCAAAGATTAAGAGAGATATCGATAACTTGATAAGGACTTGATGGAACCGCCGGTGGGATTTGGAACAACGAATGAATTGATATGATAAACAAGGAAGAGAAATCTTGAACGAACCACCGTTAGAATTAAAATGACCAAAGGAAAGATAGAGGAACACCGGGAAGAATTATGAAATGAACGAGGATACTTGAGAGGATTTAGATACATGAGAACAAAGAGATCACGAGCCGATTAAAGATCACTTGAACGAAGCACCGGTAAAATTTGGAGAATGATAGCTGAAAGCTGAGAATGAATAATCCCAAAATGATGGACTTCGGAGAATCAAACTGAAAAGACTCCTGAATTACTCCGGATGGGTGAAAATCTCACAAACGGAAACAATTATGAGAGGATGGCAGAAAATGGGGCAATATTTAAAAGAAACTCTTCTTCGGTCTCCAACTGCAGAGAATGACGATGAGGAACACCATCATGAATTGTTGAGGCACTCCGAATGAAAATTATAAAGGTTGAACCAACGATGAAATAATTTGACAGATCTTGGAGAAAAACATTTGACTGATTTCAATTCATTCT
Organism: Triticum dicoccoides; assembly: GCF_002162155.2. Classification (NCBI taxonomy): domain Eukaryota; kingdom Viridiplantae; phylum Streptophyta; class Magnoliopsida; order Poales; family Poaceae; genus Triticum; species Triticum dicoccoides. The sequence continues at coordinate 398,082,120 of NC_041388.1, read as the reverse complement.
TACGTCAAACTATGAAATGAATTTGAGACTAACTCCGGGAGAATAAGAAGAGTCAGGTAAGATCCTGGGAAAAGACCTGTGGGTTAGGGCCCACTCAAAAGAAACACCGTTGAACGATTTAAAAGAGAGGTTGCACCGGTTGAATTAAATGGCTTGAATGAGATAACAACCTCGAAATAGGTTGAACTGATCTTGAATGAAAAGACGAGCCTTCTGAGATATCTTGAGCACTCCGGGACAATAGGATATCGAGAGGTGAACGATTAAGAATTGCGCCGGCATGATAAAGCCTTGAAATGAGGAAAGGAATATGATCAACAAAGCTTGCATTGAATCCACCGGAGAATAAAAAGAATGGAGAATATTGAACTAGTAGAGCATCTTCATGAGAACCACCGGGTAAGAACATTGACGGAAATGAATGGAGAGACTTCATAACCAATAAGATGGATACTTGATTGAGAATTCTGAGTCCTTGAAGAAGAGGGGTGGGTGGGTGGGAAAAAACAAAGGCAGCTTGGGACGAATGAAACAAACAACGTCGAGAAGAAATGAGTTGATCTTGCGGATGTTGAAAAAGATCGGATCCACTTGAAGAGAGAACACACCGGTTGAAAAGGATTAACAAGACAATCTCGATAAACGAGAAGGATTAGTATTCACATAGGAGTATGAAAACACCATTTGGGGAAGGTATGGAATCAACATTTGACTTCGAAGCAACTCGAATACCACAACTCAAAACCAAAACAAAGGATTGGCTTGCAGAATAAGCCGGAACAAACATATGATAGAGATTTCGTCCGAAGTTTTCGTGGTGGGGCCTACACGGGCTCGATCGTATAACACCATCATGTACAAGGCAGTGCACATGACATACGAAGCGTCCCCGAGTCGGCATAGCCAAGGACTCTTTAAGACACAACGAGACCACTGTAAAACCGACCGTGAATAGGCGGACCACTAGACGTCGAACCCCAATTTCAAATCATACATCTGTCGGAAAGATATCCTAAGAGCTACTTGAATTCCCACATATAAACTCCCGAAATTTTCCGGTTATGCAATCAGGTGTTGGGGATACAGGGGAAGCATAATATCTCACCCAAAACTAGCAAATCCTACATCCAGCTGTATCCATCCTTCAACACATAACCAAGAAACCTTCGAAAATCATCTACCTCAACCTTCGAAAAGCATCTGTTATACGAGTTATGGCAATACTCCCGAACTCCCGCCCCAGTACTGGGTGGCGTCGAGGTTATCTCACCAACGAACTGCATAAAAGAGATTTTCGATGTCGGCCTACTAAACTCAGGTATTCCAGAACTGCAAGGATAAAATTATGACGACAACACCTCAGAGCTCAACTCCCCGGGACACTTCCACAAAACCCCTGACAGGAGGCACCAAGACAATGTTCTCGTCATAAAACCATCGGAACGATTCCAAGATACCCGCGTGATCCTAATTTTTTTTAGTGAAATTTGAGAAGAGAAGAGTCAAAACTCTATGTCAAGATGCCTTACCAGAGCGATGAGGAGACTGGGAAGTAAAAATAATTCCTAAACTCTCCGATATATAATTCCTAAATGACTCAAAACATTTTTCTAGACTCAACAATGGCTGCTAAAAACGATCAAGCAATGGGGCTCCTAAGGTCGGGGAAGGCTCTGATACCAACTTGTAACGCCCTCGATGCGGCTATATCTCCCACGTGTCGAAGCACGACTTAGAGGCATAACCGCATTGAAAGCAATGTCGCAAGTGAGGTAATCTTCACACAACCCAAGTAGTACAATAGGGGAAAAACATACATAGTTGGCTTACAATCACCATTTCACACAATTACATGAATAAAGCATTACATCATCCAAATACACTCAAGGTACGACTACGGAACCAAAATAAGAGAAGAACCCCAAATGCGACAAAGGTCCCCGATCGACCCCAACTGGGCTCCACTACTGACCAACTAGAACGAAACAACACAAAGGACAAGATCTTCATCGAGCTCCTCCTGAGCTTGGTTGCGTCATCTGCACGGACTCATCGGCACCTGCAAGCTGGTTTTGGAAGTATCTGTGAGCCACAGGGACTCAGCAATCTCACACCCTCGCGATCAAGACTATTTAAGTTTATGGGTAAGGTAAAGGTATGAGGTGGAGCTGCAGCAAGCGACTAGCATATATGGTGGCTAACATACGCAAATGAGAGCGAGAAGAGAAGGCAAAGCACGGTCGATAAAAATCAAGAAGTGATCCTATAGCAACCTACGTCAAGCATAACTCCAACAACCGTGTTCACTTCCCGGACTCCGCCGGAAAGAGACCATCACGGTTACACACGCGGTTGATGCATTTTAATTAAGTTAAGGTTCAAGATATCTACAACCGGACATTAACAAATTCCCACCTGCCCATAACCGCGGGCACGGCTTTCGAAAGTTCAAAACCCTGCAAGGGTGTCCCAACTTAGCCCATCACAAGCTCTCATGGTCAACGAAGCAATAGACCTCCTCCCGAGACATTCCGATCAGACTCGGCAACCCGGTTCTACAAGACATTTCGACAGGGTAAAACTAAACCAGCAACACCGCCCGAATGTGCCAACAAATCCCGATAGGAGCTGCACATATCTCTTTCTCAGGGCACACCGGATCGTCCAAACTTCCGGTAGGCCAACCCAGAGTTGCCCCTGGTGGCCACCGGCGGCTGACAAGTTGGACCAACACTCAGAGGAGCACTGGCCCGGGGGGGGTAAAATAATGATGACTCTCAGGAGCGCGACTTCCAAGGGAAAAGAAAAGGCTAGGTGGCAAATGGGAAAACCAATGTTGGGCATTGCTGGAAGAGCTTTACTTAAGGCGAACTGTCAAGGGGTTCCCATAATAGCCCAACCGCGTAAGGAACGCAAAATCCGGGAACATAACACCGATATGACGGAAAACTAGGGCGGCAAGAGTGGAACAAAACACCAGGCATAAGGCCGAGCCTTCCACCCTTTACCAAGTATATAGATGCATTAAGTTAATAAGATATATAGTGATATCCCAACAAGTAAGCATGTTCCATAAAGGAACGACATCTCCATGTTCCAACAAGGAACAAACTTCAATCTTCACCTGCAACTAACAAAGCTATAAGAGGGGCTAAGCAAAGCGGTAACATAGCCAATCAACGGTTTGCTAGGACAAGGTGGGTTAGAGGCTTGGTTCAACAATATGGGTGGCATGATAAGCAAGTGGTGGGTATCGCAGCATAGGCATAGCAAAAGAGCGAGCAACTAAGCAAGCAAAGATAGAAGTGATTTCGAGGGTATGATCATCTTGCCTGAAATCCCGCAAGGAAGAAGAACGAGTCCATGAAGAAGACAAACGGACGTAGACGAACGGTTCCTCACAAGCACGACGTTACCGGAACCAACCCGAAGAAGCAAACACCGGAAAGAAGCACACAACATAGTAAACAACCACCACATAGACACGGCATGATGCGCAAACAAGTATGTTGCATGTCCGGTTTAAAGAGGGCATGGCATGGCAAAGTGCAACAACCAAAACTACAAATTAAGTGGAGCTCAATATGCAATGAGTTGCATATTGACGGAGCACCACATCAATTATTTAGTTCGATCTCGTTTATGTACCCAACAATATTAAATGTTGTTAAACATGGCAAGCGGGTGAAGTAAAAGAAAACTACCCATCTAGTCAAGTTTAAATGAGGCGGGAAGCAACGAACAACATTTCCGGAAACTCTTCATGAGCATACTTTGGTTATGGTACTGTTCTGCCCTAAACCATATTTTATAGTTGTTAAACATGCAAAGTGATGCCACCATGTTAAACTAGCCATTTTTCTACCCCATTTACATATAAAGTTTGTTTAAATCCGATCTACGGTTATTTAGTTATGAAATAAATCATTTTAGCATGGCATAGGGGCAAATTTAAACAAACATCATTTTAAACATTTTAAACATCGATGAAAGTTGCATATTATTAAACTAGATGAAATTCTAAGCAAGTTTCATATATAATTTATGTAATTTGGATGCATGCATATTTAGTTATTAGCAATTCAAAATGATGGCATTCCTGTAATTATGCATGCACTGGAAAAATACTAAAACCAGAGAAGGAATAAAAAACATATGTGGGCCTAACTGGGTGCTTTTGTTACTAGAGGGCCATAGATCCTTTTGAACAGGCAAACGCCCGGCCTTGGAAACACCGCGAACGCGCAGCAACTTGCCGGCGATGACGACAAGCAAAGTGGCGGTTGTGGGTGCAGCAAAACACCAGCGGGGGTGCGGGTTTGGATGCAGGTGCGGCGGGTGCAAGTGGAGCAGCTGCTGGAGTGAAGGTGCGTGTGTGCGTGGGTGCAGCAGGGGCTCGAGAATGAGCATATCTCGGCCGCGCGGCGAGGCTGCAGCTATAGCGGCGATGAGCTTGAGCGCGGGGCAATGCATGAGTGGGGTGGCTGTGTGAGTGTGGACAGAAGCGGCGTCTGGCAAGGTGTGCTAGTGCAAACGCAAGCGGGGGAGCGACAAACAAGGCATCGACTTGCTCAAAACAGCCCTGGTGATAGCACAGCAACAACAGCTCGGGCACAACGGGATCGGTGACTACATGCATGCAAAGAAGCGGCAAAGGAGGGGATTCGACGCGGCTCACCGAGGGGTTGTGGAAGGTGAGCTCGGTTGGGTGCGAGGAGGCCGACCGAGGCGTGGCGAGGATCTGATCGGGTGATGGTGCTCGGACCATGAAGCAGAGGAAGCAGGGGAGGCGACCAGGCACTGGACTTGGTGATCCGGCTCAGGGAGGTCGTGCGAAGGGTCGATCCGGAGGAAGAAGAAGGCCACCATGATGTGGACGACACCAGGCTCGAGCTCGGCTTGGCTCGACCGACCATGGCGACGGCGATGGCAGGGAGGTGTGTTGGGGAGGCTCCCGCCCAACTAACTGCGGGGATCGGTCGAGGAGGGTGACAGGGTGCAGGACGACATGTCGAAGACGAGCTTGAGGCCCTCCGGCCGCGAGAGCGACGACGGCCATCAACGGTTTATCTCTCTGCTCTCGGTGGTGCTCTCTGATCTTGAAGAAGAAGGAAAAACAGAGGGGAGGAAGAGAGATGGCGGCGCGAGGAGGGATAAGGAGGGAGAAGGAAACCCTAGGGCGAGGCCCGGGGCGGCTTTATAGAGGGGCACGCGGGCGAGGGCGCCGCGGTGGCCATGTGCCCCATCCTTTTACTGTGTGAGAGAGAGAGCTGCGGGAGGAGGAAGAAAAGGTGAGGAATGAGGGTATGACAGGTGGGGTCGCCTAGGTGATCCTGTAGAATTTACCGGTGAGAGGGAGAGAAGGGGCACGCTGGTGCTGGCCGGGCTCTAGGAAGGAGGAGGCCCAAATGCAGCACCCCGGCTAAGGCCCTTTTCCTTTTAAACAAACTCTCTAGCTAAAATCAAACCAAAGATGCAAAAGAGAAAAGGCCATGGAGTTTGAGAAGAATTAGACTAAGAACAAAATATCCCTGGACGTCAGGAATTATGCAGCATTTGAATAAAATGCTCTGGCAATTTTTTAGAGACTACAAATTCCAAACAAGCTTGAAAATAATTCAAGCTTGAATAAATCCTTAGCCCAACCAAAACACTTCCAAAAGACTTGAAAACTGGAGGAGGTGGTCTTGGCATGGTGTAGGGAATAAAGAAATATAGTGAACATTAATCTGGAGCAGAAAATGTCACTAGAGAAATAATTGAAAGAAAGGGAAAAGGAGAAGTTTGGATGGGATAGAAACTTGGGTGAACTTGATGAATTGTTGCTGGTATGCGCAATGAACAAAAAAATGAGGTGGAGATAAGAATAAGAGGGGTTCACACAAGAACACACGACAACACTTACATATGCAAAACAAGGCATGGTGATCATGGTGCAATGCAATATAATATAAGATGAACATGATGCAAGAAGCAAAAAGACAAGGCACTCAACATGATCATGGCATAAACATATAAGAATGAAATACGCAAAACAATTATGACAATAAAACAAACATAATAAACACACGACAATAATTAAAATAAATGGAAGGGCAACTGACGCATCAGACTCGGGGCGTCACACCCCCGAACCCAACGAAAATGTCGTGTTCATTTCGCACTTCCTCCGAGGTCTAGGCCTTGCTCTGGATCCTTTCGTCAGGGGTTTGATGTTTTATTACGGGCTAGACTTCCATGATCTAGCTCCGGACTCCTTTCTTCATATCACGACATTCATTGTCGTGTGCGAGGCCTTCCTCCGGGTTACCCCTCACTTTGGCCTATGGCTCAAGACCTTTGAAGTAAAGCCGAAGATGATCGGGGGGCAACATGCAGCGTGTGGAGGTGCCTCAATACGCAAGATGACGGGAGCTCCGTGGCCCAAAGGTTCCATCCCAGAGGTGTCTGAATTGTGGCAACAGGAGTGGTTCTACATCACGGCTCCTAAAAGTGCCAAGTGGGCGGTCGCCCCTGTTTTCCGCTCGGGCCCTCCACCACAACTGATGTCATGGATCAGCAGAGGTCTGAGGTGGGGTCCAGCCAAGGACGTGCCTATACTGCAAAGCCGCATTCGAGATCTCTTCAATGGAGATTTCAGTTTGGTTGCGGTAATACAAGTTATGCTGATTCGTCAAGTCCAGCCTTGCAAACGCCAGCCTCTTCGCCTGTGGGAGTTCAATCCTGAGGGACCGCGCGTCATTCAAAATTTTCTCAGCCTGACGCACGCGGAGATGTACAAGTCATTCTTAGGACCTCAAGTGGAGTGTCCGGAAATCACCGAGGATGTGGGCCTGAGTAGCAACCGCGCCGCCGAACAGGTAAGGCATCTTTCGGCCGAACATACTATCTCTCCTTTATTACAAAGTTATTTCTGAGGGTTCGCTTTTTGACCAGGTCTGGTTAACAAAGGCGAAGTTGATTCGGTGTTCGGCCCCCCTCCCTGAGGGTTTGGAAAATCCGGTATTGGAGAAGATGCTCCAGACCGCACCTTGCCCGGAGCCCTTGGAGGAAGATGCTGTGGAGGATAATACGGGCGGACGCAGGCCCCCAACGCTGCCCATTCTAACCGAGGGAGCAAGCGTCTCCATGAAGGAAGACGACCAGAAGAGGAAAAGGACTGCGCCCAGGGATTCGGAAGCTGAAGCTTCCAAACAGGAGAAGAAGTCTCCCATAGAGGGTCCTACCTTGGGGGCGCTGTTGCCGCACAAAGTCCGCGGGGGGATCAATTCTCCCGCTATTCGTAAGTGACCCGAAATACTTTAATAGTACAGATATGCCATCTTTTTCTTCTGAGAAAATAACCACCGCATATGTCTTTGTAGTTCGGGCCTTAGCCCCTCTCAAATGAGCTCGTCTTCGGGGGATCTTCTTCCAGAGAAGATGGAGAGCGAAACGCCTCCTCCGGACTCCTCCGCTCCGGAAGCGGGCGACCCTGAAGTGTCGTCGCGGAGGGCCTCTCCGAGTCCGGTGAGGCTAGAGGATAATCCCATTGACCCCCGAAGCTCCCAGTGTCCGGCTCCTGAAGAGAGCAGACAAAAGAGTCCGGCACCATCTAGTGTGCGATCGGATGTTCTGAGGGAGTTGGTGGGGCGAGCAGCCATCTCAAATGAACACCGTGTGCTGATGAATACGGTGATGGAGAGAATATCGTCTGCTGAAAGCGGATTGCATGAAGCTTTTATGAGTTTACTGACAGGCTTTGAGGTACGTAAAAGAATGTATGATAGTCCTGCACATGCTAGGTGTGCCCTGTGTAGATAGTAGCCCCTGAGACTCTGGTTGTTGTCGGAAACGACGACGAATAGAGGATCATATTCCCAGGTAATAACCATACTGCCTCTATGTGCAGGTGATGGAAGCTCTGGTGCCTAGCCGGACTAGCGAGTTTGCCCATTTAGAACGGCAGTTGGATGCGGCAGACGCCGACATCGAGCTTGTTAACAAAAGGCTTGACAAGGCACAGGGTAAGTGTCATTATCTGGTAAGTGCCACATAGGAAGAGCAGCATGATGCCAGTATCTTTAATATGTTGTGACTACAGATGGAGCTGCCACTGTTGAAGCCTTGCGGGCAGAACTTGCCCGAGCCAAGGTACAAGCGAGGTTGGGTAATGCGGCTGCTTTGAAGGCGGCCGAAGAGTTGCAAGCCGAGAAGGCCGCGCATGGCGAGAGCCGAGACAAGATGGCCAAGATGGCCATAGAATTAAAAGCCGCTGCCGACCGTTGTCGGGTTCTTGTAAAGGAAAACCAAGCGAAGGCATCAGACCTTGAGAAGGCTGCTGCGACGAAAAAGGACCTCCGCTCTGCTATGAGGGCAAAGAAGGAGGAGCTGCGGGAAGCCGGGGATATTGTAGCTGGGAAATCCTTTATGTTGCGGAGGAAGTTCGGAGATCCACGGTATGCCCCTCTGGATCGGCTGTGGAGTTCGGAGGATGTATATATGGATTTGGCGGCGAGCATTGCCGATGCGGCCAAGTATTTCCAGGGTCAGACGAACCGTGAAGTAGACCAGCTATTTTGGAGACAATTCCATTCTCCCGAGCATCCGCTGTCATTGACTGACCAATTAGCCGAATGGGACGAACTAAATAGGTTGTCCGGACTCTCCATGAGGTCTGTTGTGGATCAGCTATGGCCGAAAAGGTGAAAACCGAACAGCTATTTCAGCTTGGTGCAGCAGTTCCTTGACGTGGTGCCGCACATTAATGCGATGAAGAGGTCGGCATGCATAGAGGGCGCACGGATGGCCTTTGCCCGTGTTAAAGCATACTGGGCGGAGATGGATGCTACCACTGTTGCAGCGCGAGATTCGGCCATAGGTTGAAGGGCTGCTGAGCACTACTTTGAAGAAGTTCTTGAGGGTGCTCGTTTGATAGAGACCCAATGCTCAAAAAATATTATGTTTGAGTGATATGTAATCTCATTGTAAGCGAAATGCTTTTATAAATTTTTATAAGGCTATTTTTATACTTTTGCATGAAAGTAATATGATGCCTCCTGGGCGGCCGTTTATGTATACATGTGTACAACCTGAAAGATTACAGTCGTCGGCTTCAACCCTCACGCATATAATGCGGAGGTGCTCGCAAAAACACGTGTTCACACTTAACCTAACGTCTTGGTCCTATTAAGGAGGTGATAGCGGAGCGAGCGAGGCAACCGGACTATAATGCTTTAGCACTTTCACTTAGCCATAGGAGTTTGACAGTGGGGCTACTAAATAGCCCCTGGTGGCTCCACACTTTCCCGATCCCGGGGTGCGTACATGCCTGGCTGGAAAACGGCCCTTCGTTAAGGCGGAGGAATTCTAACATTCCAACAAGTCATCGAGTGGTTGACCAGTCTCACGCTATATCATGACAGTCAGTTTTCGGCTTTCTCTACTGAGGTGCTCGTCCGGATGAACCAGGGCACAATTGCAGTAGTTCTCCTGGTGCTGCCTTAGCCGGTAAAGCGGAACGTAAGGCACCAAAACACAGGAGCCGGGCAAACTCAACATTTGACCAAAGACAATGATTCGGAGCTGATGCATATAGGGCCAAACTCGCGACGCCGAACACTCCCTAAGGTATTCGGTCTTTGTGGTATAAACCGGGCCTAAATAATGGCCTTTGTAAGAAGCCCCTTGTGTCCAGGTACGTGCATTGTTCTGGCGTGGCCACATGCCAAGACGTCAGCATCCTTCTCAACGGTGGATTTGTATCAACAAGAGACAGTAAAAAAGGTTTATGCAGGGTCTTAATCTAAAAAGAATCCTTGGAGCGGGTCCCTGCTGCACATCTATGCCTGTGTCTCCGTTGTGCCGTATCCTGGACGGGTGTGGCACGATGATCGTCTGTAAAAGAGAGGAATTTAGGTGAAAAAGTTGCTGTGCAAAAATATAGTTTGTTAAAGAAACCATGTATAATTCAAGATGAGAAGAAATTGCCACTCGTCTGCGCGTGTTGAGCCCCTTGTATTGACAAATAGGGGTGTGGCCATTTATTCGGTATAAGTAGCGGCATTGTACTCGATTAGTTGTATCTGAGGTCTTGACGACCTATTGGATGCTTTTGCTTGTCCGGGCGCCTTTAGTGTGCGGCTGCCAAGGCAGCCTCACTCTCTTCGGCACGCAGAGATCGCTTGATATTTCCGTGCATTGTAGTGATGCCACGTGGACCGAGCATCTTGAGTGTGAGGGAGGCGTAGTGTGGTATTGCATTAAAGCGAGCGAAAGTTGCACGTTCGAGCAGTGCTTGATAGCCACTTTGAAACGGAGCGATGTGGAAAGTTAAATGCTCGCGACGGAAGTTATGGGGGGGGGGCGAATATAACTTGTAGTAGGAGGGAGCCCGTACAACGAGCCCCTGGGCCTGGCGTTACTCCTTCAAAGGTAGTATTGCTATGGCGAATTTGTGTTGGGTCTAACCCCATCCCGCGGATTGTATCCTGATATATTAGGTTTAGGCTACTGCCGCCGTCCATCAAGACTCTTGTGAAGTGATATCCGCCAATTACTGGGTCTAATACCAGGGCAGCCCATCCTGCGTGTCGGATACTTGCTGAGTAATCGCGATGGTCGAAAGTGATCGGTTGAGATGACCAGTGGCAGGACTTCATGGTGACAGGCACTTGGGTATATTTTCCTGGGAGTGCCGCGTTGTTTTTTCCTTTGATTACGTGTAACACGTTTACTGTTTTGACTTCTGGTGGAAATTTCTTTTGTTCCCCTGTGTCTTGCTTGGGGGGCTTGTCCTCGTCTTCACTTGGTGTATCCTCCCCCTTGTGTACGGCGTTGAGCTTGCCGGACTGCTTGAAGACCCAACATTATCTGTGGGTATGATTAGCAAGTTTACCAGGGGTACTATGAATCTGACATACTTGGTCCAGAATTTTGTTGAGGCTGGACAATTCATCCCTGGTGCCTTTAGGGGGCGGCTTTTGACCTGGCCGAGAGCTTTTGAATCCGGCATTTACTGCCGTGCCCTTCGTGATGTCTTCTTTATTCCGGCGTTTGTGATTGCTGTTGCGCCGTGATTTCCCGTTTCTATCTCTAACTTCAGATGTACTGGGGTCGCTGGTGCTGCATCTGGCTAGCCAGCTGTCCTCACCCGTGCAAAAGCGGGTCATGAGGTTTGTTAATGCGGCCATCGTTCTTGGCTTATTTTGGCCGAGGTGTCTGGCGAGCCATTCGTCACGGACGCTATGCTTGAAAGCTGCCAAGGCTTCGGCGTCCGGACAGTCGACAATCTGGTTCTTTTTAGTAAGAAACCTGTTCCAAAGCTTTCGGGCTGACTCTCCGGGTTGTTCAGTTATATGACTCAAATCGTCCGCATCCGGAGGTCGGACATAAGTCCCTTGAAAATTTGCCCGAAAGGTGTCTTCGAGCTCTTCCCAACTTCCAATGGAGCTTTCGGGGAGGCCTTTGAGCCAGTGACGAGCTGGCCCTTTGAGCTTGAGGGGTAGGTACTTGATGGCATGGAGATCATCTCCTCGAGCCATATGGATATGAAGGATGTAGTCCTCAATCCAGACCCCAGGGTCTGTTGTTCCGTCGTATGCCTCTATGTTTATGGGCTTGAATCCCTCTGGAAATTCGTGGTCCAGCACCTCATCGGTGAAACATAGGGGGTGTGCGGCACCCCTGTAGCTGGGTGTACCGTGTTGTTTGGATGTTTGTTGTGTTGCATTGTATGCTGGGGCGCGCTTGCGTGGTCCATAGATGGATCTTGTTGCGTCGTCCTTTGGGTGCGAGCCCTCACATGGGTCGCGTATTGTATTGTGAGCGGTGTTGTATGCCACTCTGTGTTGGTAGAGGGGTCGTCTGTCCGACCGGGTGGCTGCTTTGATATTTGGTTGTGGGGGTTCTGAGGCCTCCTCATCGAATTCGGGTAGCAGCTTCCGCTTTGGGTAGCTCTTGGAGGGGTGATTATCGCCGTACCTTGCTGCAGTGTTGAGTATTTTACTCCATCTGATTTGGAGTGTGTCTTGCGCGGCCTTGAGCCTTTGCTTCTGCTTTTTCAGACTCCTCGCGGTGGCAACAAGCCTTTTACGAGCATTCTGCTGCTCCGGGTGTCTGTCCGGCGTTATGTCGTCCGGACCATTATCCTTGATAGGATTTGTTTGTTCGGTTTGATTATCCGGATTGCCGTTGTCCGGCAGCGGTTCGCCCTGCTCCAGCGCTGGGCCTGTGTGATCGCTATTTTTGTCGAAGCGGGATTTGGGGCGGCGCTTGCATCGCCGCTTTGACTGCTTTTCGAGGGAACAAGCCTTCGGTGCGTCCTTCCGCTCCTCGTCGTCATCTTTTGGTGCGTCCACCATGTATACATCATATGACGAGGTGGCGTTCCAGGGACCAATAGGCGCTGGTTCTTCATCTTCTCCTTCATCGGCGTCCATACCGTTGATGTCTTCGGAGTCGAAGTTGAGCATGTCGGTTAAATCATCGACAGTGGCTACAAAGTGGGTGGTGGGTGGGCTTTGAATTTCTTCATCGTCCGCATCCCAATCTCGCTGACCGTAGTCCGGCCAGGGCTCTCCTGATAAAGAGAGAGACTTTAGTGATTTTATAATATCGCCAAAGGGCGAGTGCTGAAAGATGTCCATGGCAGTAAACTCCATGATCGGCACCCAATCGGATTCGATCGACAGAGGCGCGAATGGTTCGGAGTCCGGAGAGGAGTCCGGCTCCTTGGAATCATGAGTCTCGCGGAGTGCAGGGCTGGTGTTCGGCTCGATCGCTGTTAGGATCGCAGCCCCCGAGGCGGCATCCAACCACCCATCCTCCATTGGCGCGGTTGGCTCCGAATTAAGGGTTGAAGCCGATGCGGGTGCGGCCTTCAGGGCACTGTTAGGCGGCAAAGCTAGATCATGCTCGTCGTGGCAGTGCGGCGCGCTCGGCAGTGGCTCGAATCCGTCGAAAATCAAGTCCCCGCAGATGTCAGCCGTGTAGTTTAAACTTCCAAATCTGACCTGACGGCCAGGGGCATAGCTTTCGATCTGCTCCAGATGGCCAAGTGAATTGGCCCGCGGTGCAAAGCCGCCGAAGACAGAGATCTGTCCGGGGAGACAAGTTTCACCCTAGACCGGATCACTATAGATGATCGTAGGAGCCATCAAGCCTGACGGCGACGACACAGAGGAACTCTCAATGAAAGCACCAATGTCAGTGTCAAAACCGGCGGATCTCGGGTAGGGGGTCCCGAACTGTGCGTCTAGGCTGGATGGTAACAGGAGGCAAGGGACACGAAGTTTTACCCAGGTTCGGGTCCTCTCGATGGAGGTAAAACCCTATGTCCTGCTTGATTAATATTGATGATATGGGTAGTACAAGAGTAGATCTACCACGAGATCGGAGAGGCTAAACCCTAGAAGCTAGCCTATGGTATGATTGTTGTTCTGTATGTTGTCCTATGGACTAAAACCCTCTGGTTTATATAGACATCGGAGAGGGTTAGGGTTACACAAAGTTGGTTACAATGGTAGCAGATCTACATATCCGTATCGCCAAGCTTGCCTTCCACGCCAAGGAAAGTCCCTTCCGGACACGGGACGAAGTCTTTAATCTTGTATCTTCATAGTCCAGGAGTCCGGCCGAAAGTATAGTCCGGCTATCCGAACACCCCCTAATCCAGGACTCCCTCAATCCCTCTTAATATTCAATTTCGGAGGGTGCTTGTTGGTGACCGGTGGGAAACATGGATTCATCTAGTGAGTAGACTGATGGAGGTTCAGCTAACTCATCAGCCCGATCAGTTGCGTTGGAAGCTTACTAGGTCTGGAGACTTCACGGTCAAGTCGATGTATATCGATGTCATCAACTCTAGTGTTATTCCGAGTTCCAAACATGTTTGGAAAGTCAAAGTCCCTTTGAAGATTAAAGTGTTTATGTGGTTTGTGCATAAACAAGTAATTTTAACAAAGGATAATTTGATTAAGCGCAACTGGACAGGATCTACTAGGTGTAGTTTCTGTGATCGGGACGAGAATATCAAGCACCTCTTTTTTGATTGCCCGTTGGCGAGAGTCTTATGGCACATCGTGCAAATTTCCTTTAACATTACTCCTCCGAATTCGGTCGGTACGTTGTTTGGAACATGGCTTGTTGGGATAGAGTCCAAAATAGCTAGACACATTCGTGTAGGAGTATGCGCGTTGTTATGGGCAATTTGGAACTGCAGAAATGATTAGGCTTTTAACAGGACAACAACTATTCATTTTTTGCAGGTTTTATTCCGAGCTACTGTGCTGATCCATATGTGGTCCTTACTCACTCTGACGGAGGCCAGGGAGCGTTTGGTTACTGGATCTGTCCGGTGGGAGATGGTAGCGCGGGATATTTTCAACCGGTTTGGATGGCGGTCATGTAATAGGATAGGCAATTAGTTTTCCTATCTTTTGTTATGCCAGCCGGTTGTGGCTTTTGGGAGTTTTGTTCTTGGCGTTGTGGCTCTGTGTGAGCTTGCCGTTTTCTATTTTTCTTTGAGACATTAAGACCTTGTGGAACCTCATTTTTATTTATATATGTGGCCTTATGCATCATTCTGATGCAGAGGCCGGGGTGTCCTCCCTTTTCAAAAAAAAGAAGTGGTTATTTTCACTGGGATCTGTATTTGGATACTTGTTACTTGTCAGTTGCCGACCCTTTCGACTGTTGTTTTGAAGAGGGGTAGATGCTCTTTTTTGAACGAAGGCTCAAGGGGAGCCAGACTTTGAATTAACAAAGCCATCAACCGGCCAGGATTACAACCACTGCATTACAAACTCGAACAAACAAAAAAGACAAAACACGGCAAGATACAAGGGTGCTGGAAGGCAACTCTCAAAACCTCACACACTACAGCTAGAAGATAGCACATGATACGCATAAGCTGAAGCACGCAGAGGCCCTCGTCCACTCAAGGCTCACCAAGGAAGAAGAAATGGGGCTCCGGGAAGCGCCCGCTGTCGAGGATAGGCTATGCCAGCACCAAACACCAAAGCCCTGGCACAACATCACCATCCATTCCCACTGTCGAAAGAGGGCCCTGCCTCCTCGCCTGGCTCGAAAGGTGCCGAACCGTCGACATATGGGGTTCCTCACCCTAGTGTTGGGGAATGCGGTAATTTCAAAAATTTCCTATGCACACGCAAGATCATGGTGATGCATAGCAACGAGAGGGGAGAGTGTTGTCTACGTACCCTCATAGACCGACAACGGAAGTGTTGACACAACGTAGAGGAAGTAGTCGTACGTCTTCCCGATCCGACCGATCCAAGTACCGAACGTACGGCACCTCCGAGTTCTGCACACGTTCAACTCGGTGACGTCCCACGAGTTCCGATCCAGCAAAACATTGAGGGAGAGTTTCGTCAGCACGACGGCGTGATGACGGTGATGATGTTCTATCGATGCAGGGCTTCGCCTAAGCACCGCTACGATATGACCGAGGTGGAATATGGTGGAAGGGGGCACCGCACACGGCTAAGGAACGATCACGAGGATCAACTTGTGTGTCATGGGGTGCCCCCTTGCCTCAGTATATAAAGGAGGGAGAGTGGGAGGTGCGGCCGGCCCTATGGGTGGGCCTGGAGGAGTCCTACTCCAAACGGGAGTAGGACTCCCCCCTCTTGCCTTGTTGGAAAAGGAAGGAGGAAGGGAGAAAGAGGAAAGGGGGGCGCCGCCCCCCCTTGTCCTATTCGGACTAGGGGGGAGGGGGCGCGCGGCCTGCCCTGGCCGGCCCTCCTCTTCTCCCTTATGGCCCATGTAGGCCCAATAATCCCCAGGGGGGTTCCGGTAACCCCCCCGGTACTCCGGTAAAATCCCGATTTCACCCGGAACATTTCCAATATCCAAATATAGGCTTCCAATATATCAATCTTTATGTCTCGACCATTTCGAGACTCATCGTCATGTCCGTGATCACATCCGGGACTCCGAACAACCTTCGGTACATCAAAACACAAAAACCCTAATTACGATCGTCACCGAACTTTAAGCGTGCGGACCCTACGGGTTCGAGAACTATGTAGACATGACCGAGACACGTCTCCGGTCAATAACCAATAGCGGAACCTGGATGCTCATATTGGCTCCTACATATTCTACGAAGATCTTTATCGGTCAGACCGCATAACAATATACGTTGTTCCCTTTGTCATCGGTATGTTACTTGCCCGAGATTCGATCGTCGGTATCTCAATACCTAGTTCAATCTCGTTACCGGAAAGTCTCTTTACTCATTCCGTAATACATCATCCTGCAACTAATTTATTAGTTCCAATGCTTGCAAGGCTTGAGTGATGTGCATTACCGAGAGGGCCCAGAGATACCTCTCCGACAATCGGAGTGACAAATCCTAATCTCGAAATACGCCAACCCAACAAGTACCTTCGGAGACACCTGTAGAGCACCTTTATAATCACCCAGTTATGTTGTGACGTTTGTTAGCACACAAAGTGTTCCTCCGATAAACGGGAGTTGCATAATCTCATAGTCATAGGAACATGTATAAGTTATGAAGAAAGCAATAGCAACAAACTAAACGATCAAGTGCTAAGCTAACGGAATGGGGTCAAGTCAATCACATAATTCTCCTAATGATGTGATCCCATTAATCAAATGACAACTCATGTCTATGGTTAGGAAACATAACCATCTTTGATCAACGAGCTAGTCAAGTAGAGGCATACTAGTGACACTCTGTTTGTCTATGTATTCACACATGTATTATGTTTCCGGTTAATACAATTCTAGCATGAATAATAAACATTTATCATGATATAAGGAAATAAATAATAACTTTATTATTGCCTCTAGGGCATATTTCCTTCACCTAGGACATGGACGGAAAGATGCAACCAGAAGGAGTAGGAACAGAGCACACCATACAAGACTAAGAAAACTTCACCAGAAACACCGCATCACTGCTGCCCACTGACGATCCTCTGGAGAGGGAAAAGATGCCGGTCAAACAACAACAGGGTGTCCAGGGAGGACGGAGCAACGAGGAGGCAGGACCAAGGCCGAGGAATGACGCTCCGGCACTCAACATGCGCACCGCTATAGCCGCCGGAGGAGGGGAACCCGATCCCCTCCTGGCCAGAGGCCGCCGGACCAAGCTGTCACCAGTTGCACAGAGAGCACCAGAAGAAACCCGAACACTACCGGACCTGCCAAGCCGCCGCCGCCGCCGATAGGGACACACAATCGCCGCCGCCCGACAACCACCACACCGCAGTGCCCACAATCCAAAAAAGCATCCAAAGTGACGACTTCAAGAAGCAAATGGAGCCAAGAGCATCGTCGCCGCCCAGCAAAGTTCGAGTTTTCACCCGGGAGGCTAGGGGAAGGGGAGGGTGGAGCAAAAGACCTGAATGGCGCCTCCAAGAAGGGGAGCGGCGTCCATGGACGTCGCCGCCATGGATTTCTCCCGGTCAAGGCTCCACACCACCAACACCACATCCAGCTCCACGCACCGGAGAACCAAGTCGACCCGGACCAGATCTGAAGGGGTGGAGCACGCAGGGCAGCAAAAGGGGGGAGGGGCGGCCAGATCCGGAGCCGAAGAGGCCAGAAGCCCCCGCCGGCGCCGCGGATCTCATCTGCTGGGGAGCTTGCTGCCCGCGCAGCCAAGCCCACCGGACCACACCCGCGCCACCACCAGCCGAGGAGACGGTGGCGCCTCACGGCACGAGGCCGCCGCCTCGAATTCCGACGCCCCCCGCTGGAGAAACAGAGCAGCAGAGGCCCCGCCGCCACCTTCCTTGGCGACGTCCCGGGCTTGCCCGGCAGATGCCTCTGGTGGCGGCGAGGAGGGAGGGGAGGAAGGGGAGAGGCGGCGAGATCTAGGGTTTTCACCCTCGAGCCGCCCGAGAGGGGCGACGCGAGGGAGGAGGGGGGGTTTGTCAGGTAGATGCTCTTTCAGAAGAAGCATATCTGTGATCTGTCCATGGCTTATCCCATGGATGCCTTCTTTTGCAGATTATATGGATACCTGAAGACTGTGTTGTCTTATGTCTAAAATAAAGAGTATGGGTTTCTAGTTTCAGTCAGCAGTGAATTTAACAGCACTAGAGTAAGGATTTATAGTTCCAGTCAGCAGTGAATTTTTAATATTCTGAATTAATGCTTGCAAAAGGGCCACGTATTAGACCATCTCCAACAGCCACGCTAAACAAGCGCCGCATCGCAAATTTGGCCATTTTAGCGCGCGCGCAACCGGTAGAGTGGCTCCAGCGGGCACGCAATAACCGCGCGCGCGACATATGGAGTTGGGCGTGCGGTCCTCGCCAACTCGTGCTGTGTATTTGGGCCGTCCGCTTCCACGCGGCACACTCGAGCGCTCGTGCCGCACTCTCTCATTCCCTCCACCTTCGCCCACGCGCGCCGGCGCCGGCGAACTTGACCCGATGGACACACGCGCCGGCACCCCGCTGACCCCATCCTACAGTCGCGATCCCTCGACCGCCGCCGCCGTCGGAAACCCTAGCGCGGGGAGCGTTGGCCTCGCCTCCGCCGGAGCTCCTCTGAGCATCGGCCTCGCGCACGTCCTCTTCATGCCACCGCGGATGACCTCGGCGGCGGGTGGCGTCGCGCCGCCGCCGCCCCGTGCCGCCGCCTCCCCTCGAAGCTCCCCAATGCGGCGCGGTCGAAAAAGGGCAAGACATCTGCGAAGAAGAACAAGGCGGCGGACGGTTGGATGAACTTGTGGGCATGAACTTTTATTCATGAACTTGTTTGTGTGAAATTTATATGACATATTCATTGCATTTTGAATGTTTGAAATCTATTTTGTGTCCAAAATGCAACATAGGGCATGCGCCGGCGAGTCGCGTGCGCTGCATTTTAGCGTGGCCGTTGAAGCCAGCGCTGCCGGCCATGCAAAATCAGACGAAGAGCGCGCGGAATAGTGATTTTTAGCGCGCGGCGCGTTAGGCGGCTGCTGGGATGCTCTTACTATTGGTTTATATTTCCCTTGGACCTTGGTCACCGTATGTGCTTATTCTTACCATTTCCTTGTCAGATCTCACACATGAACGTTACATTTCATGACACTGTAACTACACCGTGCAACTTTTCCTTGGAGGTAAATACACCACGGGTCATAGAACTTGCACGCAATGGTTACTTTGGTGCACAAAGTTGCAAAATACGTGTTTGTAATCACTAAACTTGTGAGACCGTTCAAATACAGTCACCCTTCCCGTACGCGGGCGTATCCATCTACACCAGCATGGCACGGGCCACTGTCAATGAAACATGGACGCGTTATTGCACAAAACTCTTGCTTCTTTTTCTTTTTGTGCAAAAAAAGTCAACCACCGATGGGACCTAACTCAGAGGATGAGCGATAATTTATCCAAAAAAAGTATGACGACCAGGTCTCAAACCCTCGACTTAATGCTAGAACAATACACGTCCCAGCCACTGCACCACATGTATGTACAGAACCATTATGGATAACTACATTTAATGTACAAAATCAGAAACGCTCATGGAGCAGAAATGGTCTGCGGTCCATGCGACCTATTTTGCACTTGTTTATTTTTACAAAAATTTGTAGACAGTATGTAAATTATAATGCCAATAATAAGATAACTTTCAAATATTGTTCATGTATTATTCTTAAATAATACTTATAAATTATAAAAATGTTTGTATAAAAATAACAGAAATAATTTTTAAAATATTCATAATTCAAAAAATGTGCATCTTTTAGAAATATTCATAATTAAAAAATGTTGTATCGTTAAACCTATTCGTGTTATTTTAGAAATTCATGGATCATAAAAAAATTTTCATGTATTATTTCCAAATAATATTTATGAATAATAAAAATATTATTATTATTATAATACTAATAATTTTTAAAATTAAATTCATAAACTATTTTAATTATACAATCATTTCAATAAT